>NC_090384.1:100208859-100532878 GCF_036365525.1 Heterodontus francisci
ATGTGGAAAGGATGTTTCCTCTTGAGGAAAAATCTAAAACTAAGGGTCACTGTTTTAAAATAAAGGGTCACCCATTTAAGACAGAGATGAGAAGAATTTTTTTCTCCCAGAGGGTCATTTTGGAACTCTCTTCCTCAAACAGCATTGGAAGCAGAGTCTTTGAATAGTTTTAAGGCAGAGGTAGATAGAGTTTTGATAAGCAAGGTGGTGAAAGGTTATTGAGGATAGGCGGAATGTGGAGTTGAGGTTGCAATCAGATCAGCCATGATCTTGCTGAATGGCGGAGCAGGCTCGAGGGGCCAAGTGGCCTACTCCTGCTCCTAATTCGTATCATTCCTACATGTAGTAAATCATTGTTAGAGATTTTAAAAATGTCAAATTTATTTCTTACTTTTCCTTCTTCACCTCCTTCTCCTCTCTCACAATCCAATCTTTCTTTCCCTCTCTTTATTTCTCTTTCTACACCTGATTTGACTTTCATTCAGCCAGTTTCTTTCTCTGTCATCCCTCTGGTTCATTTTTAATTCCTGAATCTCATTGGATTGGGAGATAGACTGTGGGCCCCATCGTTGACTGAGGTCCCAAATCTCCCTTTGCCCTCTCTGCGCTCTTATCAACTCACATTCCCAGCAAGTTATCCGCAATTTTTTCAAGTTGACGGGTGCAGGATAACGTTTTACTAATGGGTCACACTGCAAGATACCTCAATCCAGCAAGATGCAGCTGAATGTACAAAATAGCATTAAGTGGGAGAAAGCAAGCAGCTTCGATTGAATTTATGTCACTTTTGCACATAGAGAATTTCTCGATCGAGTTTCATTGTTCCTCCCACAAACCAACTAACCTGAGGTAATTGGGTTTGAATTAAATAACTTGCTTGTTCCTCAATAAACTAAGTAATTTATTGCCAGAAAGACAATCTACTTGGAAAGATATATTTTATTTTACAATGTACAAAGCTTGTGGAAGTCTCTTAATCTCCTTAAATTTTTTCAGACAATAGGTTCTTTATCTGGTTAGGTCAAATTCACAGTTCTTTCTGTTCAACCTGTTGATCTATTCTTGATAACGACATAAATTCCCTCTAAGTTGACATCTTTTTAATCAGTTATCATTCCAGAATGGGAACAGTAATAATACTCTTCAGCTTGGGGCTCTTTACTGTAGATAAGAGAAGGCTGAGGGGTAACCTGATAGAGGTCTTCAAGATTATGTAAGTTTTTGATTGGGTAGAGAAAGTGTTTCCACTTGCGGACAAGAGACCAGAACTAGGGGCCATAAATATATGCCCGAAACCAATAAATCCAATCGGGAATTCAGCAAAAGCTTCTTTACCCAAAGAGTGGTAAGAATGGAGTAGTTGAGGCAAATAGCATAGATGCATTTACGGGGAAGCTAGATAAGCACATGAGGGAAAAAGGAATAGAAGGATATGTTGATGAGGTTACAGGAAGAAGGATGGGATGCAGCCTATTTGGAGCACAAACACCGACTTCAGTTGGGATGAATGGCCTCTTTCTGTGCTGTAAACACAATTACCTCAGGACTCCTGGGATAGGAAGAGAATGATCTGATCTCTATCCAGGGATCTGCTGTGGAAAGTTTAAAGTTTGAATGGTCAATGGGGCAGGATCGAGCTCAGGCGTCATACAACCAGCCGACATTCACTATCTGCTGCCATTGACACATGAAGGATGGTCAGTGGAGGAGATTGCAGAAGAGATGGGTTTGTAACCCATCATGTTTTCTGCAGATTGAAAGGTTAGGAACAATTCCTCTCCAAAATTCTATTTTAGTTCTCGCTTTGCTCGGTCTTTGCTGTTCCTGAATTATTTTTTGTACTTCCCCAGCTAATACATACGACAATATTTTTGTGTATCCTTTAATGTGTTCTCTGGGTTTCTATTAATATTCATAGTGCTATGATTGACATATTATATCCAAACATCTAATGAACAATCATCAAACGTTACTGTTTTTGATATGAAAGTGACATTACAATAGGCAGTGATATTAAAATTAATAATTTCATGAAGGTAAATAGAATTGTTTCCTTTCAATACAAACCAAAATCTTAAATTAGATCGGAAAAATGGTATGAAGCTTTTACCAACATTATCATGTTTGAAAGTTTAAAGCTCTGATTGTACCCTCCATCAATGCGGCTGTCACTTTTAGATGGTTTCTCCCCATTTCTCCCAATGCCATGGACCATCCCAATGACAAAGTCATTGGTTATGACTCTGTTGTGCTTTCTGAACTGTTACAGCGCAGAACCAGGCCATTTGGTCCAATGCTCTATGCCAGTGTTTATGTGCCATATAAGCCTCCTCCCACCCCTTTTTGTCTAACACGATCAGAATCACCTATTCCATTTTCCTGTTATTGTCACGTTGAATATTTTGAAGTATAGTTTTTGGGGGTGGGGTGGCAGAAGGGCAATATGCCCAAGATTTGACCATTCTGCCTAATTTAGTGACCTGGTTTTGACACTCTGTCTGTGTCAGGTCACCAGTAGAGCAAGATCCCAGATTTCACCACCAGTCTGTGCACAATTAACTGATTTCAGATGGGGTTGGGGAAGAGGTATTGCCACACAGTTGGTCTCATGACTCCTTTTTCATGTGCTTTTCTATCTTCCCCTTAAATATATCTGTACTATTTGCCTAAACTATTCCTTGTGGTAGCAAGTTCTACATTCTAACCACTCTCTGGGTACCAAAAAAATCTGTTGAGTTCCCTATTGGATTTATTATTGGCTATCATATTTTGAACTCCTTGTTTTGGTCCCCTGCATAAGTAGAAAAATCTTCCCTATGCCTGCCTTATCATAATCTTAAAGACTTCAATCAGTTTACCACTTTTCTAGAGAAAAGAATCCCAGCCTGTTCACTCTTTCTTGATAGTTATATCCTCTAAGTTCAGGTATAATTTTTGTACATCTTTATTGCACCTTCTGTAATACCTCTAAATCCTTTTTGTAGTATGCCGACCAGAAATGTGCACAGTCAAATACAGTCTAGCCAAGGTCCTATAGCAGCTTAAAATAATGCTAACGCAGAATGTTATTGTGTGTTGAACACAGTCATATTTGTCTCGACCTGTTGAGAAATGTCGCAGAGAGCTGTCTGGAAAAGGGTTAATTACCACTAATCACAGATCGTTCAAAGTGATTGGGACTAACATCCTATGCAATCGACAACTTGGGAACGGGTTCTTCATCCAATGCTGTTAAAAGAGATATTATTTTTAACATTCTTTGTTCCAAAATATATGCATGGTTTATGTTAATCTTACTTTCTGCAAGTCAGTCTGAAGCTGTCAGTTCAAGGGTAGTCAGTCGCTACATCACAGAACTTCACACTGTAGGGTAAGGATCAGTTTTATTTTTCAACTTTGTGCAGGGAAAGTGTTTTTGTGGTTTTGACAGTGAGGGAAAATGGTAAAGTTAGTCATTACTAGCTGTCTACCTTTTTAATGTTAAATTATTTTTTGTTGTCAGTTTACTTTCTGGTAAATTAAAGTAAACTACAACAGCGACTTGCATTTATATAGCGCCTTTAATATAATAAAACATCCCAAGGTACTTCACAGGAGCATTATAAAACAAAATATGACACTGAGTCACATAAGGAAATATTAGGGCAGATAGCCAAAAGCTTGGTCAAGGAGTAGGTTTTAAGGAGTAGCTGAAAGAAGGAAAGTGAAGTAGAGGGGCGGAGAGGTGCAGGGAGGGAATTCCAGATCTTAGGGCGCAGGCAGCTGAAGGCACAGCCTTGAATGTTGGAGGATTAAAATCGGGGTTGCTTAAGAGACCAGAATTAGAGGAGTACAGACATCTCAAGGGTTGTGTGGCTGGAGGAGATTTCAGAGATAGGGAGGGTTTTAAAAACAAGGATGAGAATTTTAAAAGCAAGGCGCTGTTTAACTGTGAGCCAATGTAAGGCAGCGAGCACACTAATGACACAGTTTTGACTGGCAGGCAGTGAATGTTTCCTTCAACTTAAAACGTTCACAAGTTCAGAATATTAAAGAATTTAAAATCCTTAAGGAATTTTATAAGTTGAATAGGTACTTGATAAATTGGGCAATTATATTGTATTAGTTTTTGGCCACCAGGTTGACTGCAGAGTCTTTTCCTAAACTTGATTGTAATCGCGGTAAATGATGCCTCATCCCCTTGACCTGTCCGTAGCCTTTGAGATAGTTGACCACACCATCCTCCCCCAACATTACTCCTCTGTCGTTCAGCTGAGTGGAACTGTACTCGCCTGTTTCAATTCCTATCTATCCAGTTGTAATCAGTCAATCACCTGCAATTGTCTTCTCTTCCCATTCCTGCACTATTAACTCTGGAGTCCCCCAAGGGTTTATCCTTGGCCCCCTGCTACTTCTCATCTACATACTCCATCTCAACAACATCATCCAAAAGTACATCAGGTTTCCAACATTTTCTATTCTTGATTCACTTTTCTAGAATCTGCAGTTTTTACTTTTGTATTGCATGAATGTGTTAATCCCTCCTTACAAGGGCTCCAATCCAGACATGGAAGTCAGCTAGTATCAAATTTAATGATGTTTCAGAGTCACCCAACCAACTGCTGAGGCCCAAGCATCTTCCCCATAGCCCTGTAATTTTTTTTTTCCATTTTCAACTATTTTTCCGATTCCCTTTTATATATTATGATTGAATCTGTTTCCACCTTCCTTTTAGGCAGTGCCTTCCGGGTGAAATTAATTACAGTGCTGCATGTTTCCCAGGTTCCAAAGTGAAATTGCTAAACTTTTTCTGTGCGTCACAAACATTTTGTTTTAAAGATTTGGTGTAAGAATGAAAAAATGATTACTGTCATTAGTAACATTTAGCCCCTCGAGCCTGATAATTAGATCATGGCTGTTCTCTACACCAACTCCACTTACGTGCCCTTAATCCATATCCCCTGGTACCCTTACTTAACAAAAGTCTATCGATCTCAGTCTTGAAAAGTTCACTTGACCCCTAGCATCCACAATCTTTTGGGGAGAGTTCCAGATTTCCACTGTCCTTAATGTCAGAAAAATGTTTCCTTATTTCACAGCTTAGCTTTGATTTTAAGCTTCTGTCCCCTGATGCCCCCCACAAGCTGAAATGGATTCTCTATATCTACTTCATCAAATCCTTTTATCATTTTAATTTGTGAACCTTGCAAAGTGCTGTCTTGAAGGATTCCTACATAAACTGAACCTATTGGAATGGATTAATGACTTCATTTGTTGGCCACTTGCCAGACACATTAGTGTATCTACTTTCTCTGATGTAGCCCGGAACCATCTTCATTCTTACACTTTTATGGTCTCACTTCATCCAGATATCAAATTTATCAGAATAAAGGAAGATTCAAGGAAATGCCATCTTTTAAGTGCCCAATAGCTGAAATCACCAAGCCATCTGATAGTTGAGTTTACATCAACAGACATTAAGGCTTTTACCGAACATCTTTTATTTAATTATTGTGTCAAATTTACAGTGCGGAACTGTAAATTCAGATTCTACTTTTTTGATAGCAGCAGTTTACGGGTCACATACCACAGCCATGGCCAGAACTATTTTGCAACAATGCATGCTTGTCCTAAGCCCCATCATCTCCTCCCAGATGCCTGTTTGCTGATGTGTCACTCACTCTCTTCTGGCTTCTCTTTGACTCTTTTGATTTGCACTTCTCTCTCACTCTCTCTCACTCTCTGCTTCTTTCCTGTCTGGTTCTCATCAGCTGATGTGTTTGGACATGGACAAAAGAGCTGAACTCAAGAGGTGAGGTGAGAATGACTGCCCTTGACATCAAGGCAGCATTTGACCGAGTATGGCATCAAGGAGCCCAAGCAAAACTGATGTCAATGGGAATCAGGGGGGAAACCCTCCGCTGGCTGGAGTCATACCTTGCGCAAAGGAAGATGGTTGTGGTTGTTGGAGGTCAATCATCTCAGCTCCAGGACATCACTGCAGGAGTTCCTCAGGGTAGTGTCCTAGGCCCAACCATCTTCAGCTGCTTCATCAATGACCTTCCTTCAATCATGAAGTCAGAAGTGGGGATGTTCGCTGCTGATTGCACAATGTTCAGCACCATTCGCAACTCCTCTGAGACTGAAGCAGTCCATGTAAAAATGCAGCAAGACTTGGACAATATCCAGGCTTGGGCTGATAAGTGGCAAGTAACATTTGCGCCATACAATTGCAAGGCAATGACCATCTCCAACAAGAGAGAATCTAACCATCTCCCCTTGACATTCAATGGCATTACCATCACTGAATCCCCCACTATCAACATCCTAGGGGCTATCATTGACCAGAAACTGAACTGGAGTAGCCATATAAATACCATGGCCACAAGAGCAGGTCAGAAGCTAGGAATCCTGCGGCGAGTAACTCACCTCCTGACTCCCCAAAGCCTGTCCACCATCTACAAGACACAAGTCAGGAGTGTGATGGAATACTCTCCACTTGCCTGGATGGGTGCAGCTCCTACAACACTCAAGAAGCTCAACACCATCCAGGACAAAGCAGCCCGCTTGATTGGCACCCCATCGACAAACATTCACTCCCTCCACCACCGACGCACAGTGGCAGCAGTGTGTACCATCTACAAGATGCGCTGCAGCAACACACCAAGGCTCCTTAGACAGCACCTTCCAAACCCACGACCTTTACCAACTAGAAGGACAAGGGCAGCAAATGCATAGGAACACCACCACCTGCAAGATCCCCTCCAAGTCACACACCATCCTGACTTGGAACTATATCACCGTTCCTTCACTGTCGCTGGGTCAAAATTTTGGAACTCCCTTCCTAACAGCACTGTGGGTGTACCTACCCCACATGGACTGCAGCGCTTCAAGAAGGCAGCTCACCATCACCTTCTCAAGGGCAATTAGGGATGGGCAATAAATGCTGGCCTGGCGAGTGACACCCACATCCCATGAACGGATAAAAAAAGGATGCGGGTTTCACTGTAGTTTGGGGTTTCCCCTCAACCTGGCACATGTGGCAACTCCTGCAGTACTCCACCATATCTTTGTGGAGTTTTGACCAGTTAAACTGCGGTCTTATGTGGGCTTTGGTCTTCCGGCATGTACAGCCACTGTAGTATCATGGGCCCTTCTTAATATTTCTTTCCGGTACCTCTGCGGCACCACTAACTGGTGAACTACTGCCCACCCCTTACTCTCAGATCTGTGAGGAGAACTCCATTTCCTCATCAGTACCTCATTCTTTAAATAGTAACAGTCAGGGACTCCCTCTGCTTCACTTTCAGACTGGGCAGCCTGTGCTAACTCTCTCAATACTGGGTCGGCTCACTGAGCCGAAGCTAGGGAAAATCCATTTAATTCATTTCTGGGTCTCCTAACATTCCAAGGAAAGTCTCGGACAGGCAGACCTCATGGTCATTTGCCTGCAGTGCCAATTCAGTCTGCTCTGGGGGAGCTGGTTTGATCATGGCCTGATCCACTACACATTCAGGGACTCTGCAGGGGTCCATCACCTGCCACAGCCCTGTCTCTCTGACCTCCTGCAGTCTTTATTTTACTATTGGGGGGAGTACCACCATCACCCCCACCAGATCATTACCTAGGAGCAGGTCAACCCTGTCCACAGGCAAACTAGGGATAATCCCTACAGTCACCGGTCCCGAAACTAGGTCGCGCTCCAGGTGCAACTGGTGTACCCGTGCAGGTGTACCATTCAACACCATTCTGGTGTTTACTGCAATTTCTGGGGGAACGGTCGGGCGTTTTCCCAGTAAAAGGGATCTAGTGGCCCCTGTGGCTCTGAGAATTACTATGGGCTTGCTTGCCCACTTGAAGGGTATAGGGTTACTTTCCCTTCAAACACAAAACCCTGATAACCTTCAGGAATCCTATTACATTTTCCTGCACTTGCAGCCATAAGCTTCCTGGGTCTCACTCTTATTGCAGTTAAAACTGCAGCTTGTTCTGCTGGGCTTTCCATCAGGGTTCCTTTTTCACTGAGCAGGTGTGCCCTGATTAACCCCACCAGTTTTCCCTTTAGTTTCCAGCAGTCAGCTCTTAAATGCTCTGCTTCATTACAATGGAAGCACACAATTCTCCGGGTCTCACTCTTGCTCACAGCACCTTCCTTTTTGGCTAGAGGAGGGCCCCCTGTGTCTCCTACTTTCCTTTCTCTCCCAGAACTGCTTGGGCTCCTATCATCTTCCCTCCCTTTGTCCCTTTCAGATTTGTGAGGGTGACTAGGAAAGGTGCTCCCCTGGGAAACCGACTTATATATTAAAGCAAACTCATCGGCCAGGATGGCCGCTTGTCGGGCTCTCTGAACCTGCTGCTCCTCTACATGGGTCTTTATGGAGAGTGGGAGAGAGCGTTTAAGTTTCTCTAACAGAATTACTTCTCTGAAATTCTCATAGCTGAGCTGTACTTTAAGAGCCCTCAGCCACTGGTCAAAAGCCAGCTTCTTACTTCTTTCAAAGTTTCAAAGTTTGATTCGCTTGCTTCTTGAGTGTTCTAAACTTTCGGCGATAGGCTTCGGGTACTAATTCATATGTCCTGAGGATAGCATTTTTTGTCAGTTCATAATTTGATGAACTCTCACCTGGCAAATGGGAATAAACCTCATAGGCTTTTCCAGTTAGCTTGCTTTGCAGTAAAAGAGGCCAGGCCTCAGTTGGCCATTTTAGATGCCTTGCCAGTTTCTCAAAAGACGCAAAAAATTCTTCTGTATCCTCCTCATTGAATCTTGGAATTAGTTGAGCTAGTTTTAACAATTCTGTACCCAGCCCTGAATTATGCTCCTCCATATTGGCCATGTTTTCACTGGGGTTACTCTGTCACCCCCTAGTTAACTCAAGCCCCGTCAGCTCTCTTTCTTTGCATTCTTTCTGGTAGGTTCTTTCTCTCTCTCTCCCCTCCCTCTCTTTGTCTTCATGTTCCTTCTAGAAGGCTTTCTTTCTCCCTCTTCTGTCTCTCTCTTTCTTTTTCCTCCAATTCAAGTTTCCTTTGTTCCAATTGCTAGCAGTACCCTGTCTGGGTCTACTTCCAACACTGTTTCTGCTTCCTCAGATTCAAGGGAAAAATGGTTGGCCACTAGTTTTAGGAGTTCAGACTTCCTAGCCTCGCCACGTACAGTGATCCCACTCTGCTCAACCATTTTCCTCAACTTCTCCATAGACAGTGATTTTAACTTATCCTAAGTTACTTCACCCTGGCTTGGAGAGCTACTAGCTTCAGTTGCAGACATGTTAGTATTCAATCACACACAACCACAAGAAAACCTGTATTGAAATCTTGCTTTTTTGGGGGAACAATTTGGCTTCCCACTTCCAATTTCTCTTGTTTGTCTGTCGGTAAAATCCAGGATGGTAGCACCCAAATTTCTGTTGTGACCAGGTGAGAAAGGTGTCGAGGGTTCCCTCTCAGCCTTCACCTGATCCTACCGTAACAGGGTTTAATTTTAGACACACTGTGTTTTTAGCTCCCCCTTGGTGAATCCTTGTTCACTGCTTTCCAACTACAAGGCAGATAAACCAGCACAAACAGGTTTTCTTTGGTTTAAAGAAGAAAAGTTGAAATTTATGAAACTTGAACTTGAACTCTAATTTGGTTGACACCTACGGATACACGACGTGCCCACACTAGCATGCATATGCAATACACACATGCAAACAGAGACAGAAAAGAGCAGAAGGAAAATAAAGTGGAAAATTTTGAGACAATATCTGAAGAGTTTTTGTTATGGTTCTTTGAGCTCACTGTAGAATCCTGGCTTGTGAGAAAGAGATGGGAGCAGACAGGAGAGATCTTCTCAGTCCAGGAGCAAGCAGTCTTTCTGTGTTCAAATTCTCTGTGGCCAGTTCAAAAGAAAACCCCGGAACAGCCAGTTAGTCTTGTGACCAGCTGGTCTGACCAGTCCTGGCCCTTGTGGATTGTATGCTCCTTAGCAGGCCCTGGAATGCGCTTCCTCACCTTCGATGTCTGTTGGTATGTAAATGTTTTTTTTTCAGCAATGGCTGATCTTTTTAAGAAGTCGTTTCCTTGCTCCAACAACAGTTAAAAATCAATGTTTATGACAAAATTGATGTGCCTCATTCTTGACAGGTGGGGACCGAGCATGACAATAGGTTTTAAGCAGCATCTTGAAGGAGGAGAGAGAGATAGAGAGATGGAAAGGTTTATGGAGGGAATCCCAGAGCTTAGGGTTTCGGAAGCTGTAAGCATGGCCCCCTATGGTGGAGCGATTAAAATCAAGACTGTGCAAGAGGCCCGAATTGGTAGAATGCAGAGATCTCGGAGGGCAGTGGGGCTGAGGGGATTTAGCTTGTTTTACAGCTGTTCTGTTTATTCATCCTCCTACCTTTCAGTTTAAATTTTCTTCCATAGACTCATGGTATCATATAGTGTAGGAGTAGACCATTTGGCCCATCGTGCTTGTGATGGCTCTCTGAAAGAGCTATCGAATTAGTGCCACCCTTCCTCCATTCTTTGCCCATGGACCTGCCAATGTTTTTTCTTCACTGTTTCATTTCCTCTCTCTGCAAGGTCATTAGTCCTTTTCTAATTCAAGTGAAATCTGAGCAGGAATATCTGTACAGCATCTCACACCCCAGGAGATGTCCCAGTACCTTGGGAATATGGAAGCCTTACTTCTGGACCACTTCTTAGTCCACACAATGATGGCTCTAATCATTTTCTGCCCAACTGACCAATGTGTGGTGCAAAGGGAGTGATCCTGAGATTGTTCTTTATTCTAGAGTTTGACTCCTCAAACTGTCCTAATCCATCCCATGTTATTCCCTCCTACATGAACCATCCAGCTGCTCTCTCTTCCTTTCCCACTTTCCAGAAACCTCCCCAACAGAGGTGTTCAGAATTATGAGGGATTTAGGGTAGATAGGGAGAAAGTGGCAAGAAGGTTGGTAACCAGAGGGCACAGAATTATGGTCATTGGCCAAAGAACCAGAGGGGAGATGAAGAGAAATTTTTTTACGCAGCGAGTTGTTGGTTGCAGAATTAATAGTGACTTTCAGAAGGAAACTAGTTAAATACTTGAAGGATAAAAGAATTTCAGGGCTATGGGGAAAGAGCAGGTGAGTGGGACTAACTGGATAGCTCTTTCAAAGAACCAGCACAGACATGATGGGCTGAATGGCCTCCTTCTGTATTTCTATGACTCGATGGTTGATCCCTCACTCTGGCACTGGGCAGGCAGCACACCAAGTGACACTCAGGGCAATGGCTGGAAAAAGTTGCTGTCCATCCCCCTAAATATAGAATCCCTGGTTAATGTTACTCATTTCGCCCTTCCCTGCGACATCACCTTTAGCTATTCACACAGCCATCAAATGCTACACATTTATTAGACTAGACCAGTCGTATTAGACCCTCATGTACTCATCCCCCTTGCCCCTCACTTTTCTGGGCATAGCTTCAGCACCACTGCTGCAATCCCTAATGCATGCACACAGGGAAAATGCACAATAGACAACATTCAAAATCATTTCCTTTGAGTCGTGAATGAATTTATGCAACATCCGAAACATGTATTTTTTTTTTAAAGCAGGTAACATCTGCAAAACTGTCTCTCGGTGTATTTCAAATGCTAAATCTTATGCAGTAACACGAAATAAATTATTGGAAACGGTGAAAGGCTTGTTAAGTTCACAATATCCTCTTTCTTTGCAGAACCTGGACATTTTTGTTCTGTTTTAGAGGCTCGGCGTTATATTCTCTGGAGGTTTCATTGATATTTACAATCCCGCAAGGTATTAATATGTTAAATGTAGAAAGATCAGCAGAATTCAAAGCCGTATCATAAGAAGCAACCCAACTGATCACTACTCAAGAGCTGACTCCATTCATCAGCCTCAACAGCTGTTTTGTATAATGTGATAAGAAGCTGTTCAATATAGTTCATGCTGATGTGGAAACATGGCTGGTTAATAACAATTAACACTTGTAATATCTCGAAATGCTTCCCCCGATACAGCACTTCTCTGAAGTTCAGTGACTGTTCTTATGTAAGTTGGTCATTTGGTTTACAAGAGAAACAAAACCTTGCCAAACCATAATTGATCGTTCCATCCTGCCAGCATCTCTCTAACTGATGAAGTTGCCTCAGCGACTGCCTTTGACAGTACTTTTTGTGCCCAATTTGCAAACCATAGCATTGGGCATGATCCATGAAAGAGTTCCAACCATGAAGCAAGTCATTTTACAAATAGATCCAATTGTGTAAGAGGTACCCCTGGTGATTCTTGGACAATTCCCTTGCTAGTTAAATGTTGGCAAAAAAAAAAAAATCCTGCAGCCAAACCCTAGTGATCCTGGCAGCATTTGTCAGGCACACATATCCAGAGGTGTCAGTCAAGCAAAGTGGAAGTGCAGCGAGAGAAAATAGTGCTGAAAGATGAAATACAGAAGATGCTGGTTCCTGTTTGCCGTGTAAAAGAAGGAACCTCTATCAGAGGTGCAGGGAATGGGGTGAAGATTCCCTATGCTGGAATTTCCTAGTCCTTTGTATAAATCGGGACCAGTGGAGACCAGTAACCCCAGTGAGATGAAGCCTACTTGCCAACCATTTAAATGTAGAAGCTTAGAAAATTTACAGCACAGAAGGAGGCCATTCAGCCCTTTGTGTCCGTGCCGGCTGTAAAAAAGCTATCCAACCTAATCCTACTTTCCAGCTTCTGGTCTGTAGCCCTGTAGGTTATGGAACCTCAAGTGCTTATCCAAGCGTTTTTAAGTTCGGTGACGGTTTCAGCCTTTACCACCCATTCAGGCAGTGAGTTCCAGGCCCCCACCACCCTCTGGGTGAAAAGCTTTTCCGCAACTCCCCTCTAATCCTTCTGCCAATTACTTTAATTCTATGCCCCCTGGTTATTGACTTTCTGCTAAGGGAAACAAGTCCTTCCCATCCACTCTGTCTGGGTCCCTCATAATTTTATACACGTTAATTAAATCTCCCCTCAGCCACCACTGTTCTAATGAAAACAACCCCAGCCTGTCCAATATTTTCTCGTGCCTAAAGTTCTCCATTCCTGGCTACATCCTTGTGAATCTCCTCTGTACCCAGACAAGTATGATAACATGCTTCCTGTAATGCAGTGACTAGAACTGTACACAATACTCTAGCTGTGGCCTAACTAGTGTTTTATACAGTTCTAGCATAACCTCCCTGCTCTTACATTCTATGCCTTGGCTAATAAAGGAAAGTATCCCGTATACTGTCTTAACCACCCTAACTACCTGTCCTGTCACCTTCAGGGATCTGTGGACATTCTCCTGAAGGTCCCTCTGTTCCTCTACCTACCAGAATCCTACCATTTATTGTGTATTCCCTTGCTTTGATTGGCCTCCCCAAATGCACTAGCTCACACTTCTCCAGATTAAATTCCATTTGCCACTTTTCTGCCCACCTGACTAGTCCATTGATATCATCCTGCAGTTGTTATGAAGTCTTTGCGTGGAAACTGAGTTCTGTACAGATTGTGTTTGTGTTTTTGAGATGGTCCCTGATTTGGGGTTTCCAGGTTGGTAAGTCAAACCCAGGTTAGACAAACAAACAGTCTTGTGAGTGAGAGAAAAACAAACAGCTTTTTTTTTTAACCGAGGACACGTGACAAAGTTTTTAGTTTCAATTTGTCAAGTAAACACCAATGAGCGTTGGAGCCAGCAAAAAGTGTTTTTGAAAGAAGGCTTTCAGAATTGTGATGGTCTGCAGTGATTGTTTAAAGAAGCCCAGACTGAGAGCTGACCATTGGTTGTCCATGGCGCCACACCATCAGGACAGTGGTGTGAAGGCCGAAGTGGTTTGAGAGGCAATAAGATTGAACCATTAAAGGGAAAATTGCATCGCTCGCTATCAACGGGACATCATTATTTCCATATCTGCATCCTGGAGAACTGGACTTTGAAAACTACCCGAGGAAGATCCTGATTTTTGTACTGTGGAATTATTCGATGCCACTTTGCTGATAGAACAGCCAAAGAACTTGTAAGAACTACCGTTGTTGCATCTGCGACTTAATGTGTAAGCTTTAAGATATATACATCAATTGTGATTTAACTGTTAGTTCATGTTTAACTTATGTTGGTTTTGGTCTGAGTGTTAAAGTAAAATTTATAAAAGTGAAATCTTGTCCATTTGGTTTCTTTTGTTTCCTACGCTGGGGTCATTCGGTGGATTCGATTCTTTTTGTTTGTTGGTGGTCTCCACGGGGATCATAGCACAGTTCATAGCTTTCTTCCTCACTATTAACCACATGAACAACTTTTGTATCATCTGAAAACTTATAAATTGATTGATATATATCACAAAAAGCAAGGGACCTAGTTCTGAGCCCACTGAAAACAGCCTTCCATTCACCAAAACACTGATACCCATTACCCTTTGCTTCCTGCAACTGAGCTAATTTTGGATCCAGCTTGCCACTTGCCCTTGGACCCATGGGCTGTTACTTTTCTGACCAATCTGCCATGTGGGCCATTGTCAAAAGCTTTGCTAAAGTCCATGTAGACCACATCAAACACGTTACTCTCATTGTTACCTCCTCAAAAAATTCAATCAATTTAGTCAGACATGACTTTCCCTTAATCCATGCTGACTGTCCTTGATTAATACCTACCTTTTAAAATGACGTTTTATACTGTCCCTCAGAATTTTTTCCAATAATTTGCCCACCACCAAGGTTAGGCTGGCTGGCGTATAATTCTATCCCTTCACTGCGCAAGAGGCCAGACCTAGAGGAGCACAGAGTTCTCTGAGGGTTGTAGTAGGGTTAGAGGAGGTTACAGAGATAGGGAGAAAATAAAGACAAGAATGTTAAAACTGAGGCGTTGCTGGACCAGGAGCTGGTATAGGTCAGTGAGCACAGAAGGGGTTGGGTGAACAGGACTTGGAATGAGTTAGGATGAGGGCAGCAAAGTGCTTCATGTCAACATTTGGCCTTTTCCCATTGGAACTCACCAGCTGGAACTTACACTCTGCTGGCACAAGCAACACGCACCCTGATACTGGAGACAGGAAGAAAATTGCAGCCAATTAATTTTGCTTAGCAAGCAGTCAAACTTCAGCATATATAACACCGCCAGTGGCAGACAGGTGCTCCAACAATATCATCACCTACAGCATCCCCACACTATAATGAAGCACTCAGTATTGTCTCATAACATGACATAAAATGCTTCATAAAAAGGTCAGGAGCCGACCCCAGTATCTTGCAACAGATATAATGCTATCACTGAGAGGTTTATAATGAGGCAGAGGTGTACTTGTGCCTCATTACTCACAATACTTTCATCCCACTCATCTGTGTTGCCTCTGATCCCTTTACAAACTGGGTTGACTGAAACACTTGCACTATATGCCATATTTGTGAGTTTAGACTGTGCTATCCCTGCTAAAAAAAAGAGTTGGAAATAATTGCCTTATATTCACTGAAATTGAGGGTTAAAATCGTCTAAAATACCAGCTGCTTAAAAATGTCAGTGATAAATGCAACATATTCCCTAGGATTTTCAGATATAAATATCTGAGGATGGAGCTATGGAACTCCTTAAGTCTTGCATTTTTTTTGTACTATCATGTAAGTATATTAAGTGTGAAGTACAACTTTCATACATTCGAATTAGTGAAACAGTAAATACAATGAGTGATATATCCTGCATCTTTCATTTTATACTCCAGCAATGGGAAGAGAGCAAATCTTGGCAAATATTTGGGGGATTTTGAACCAATCTCTGCTACATGGAGATAAGCATTTCTTGTTAGCAGTCCATGGCAGTAGGATGTGGTTGTGTAAATTCCGCTCACGTTATAATGTTAGCTACCTTTCAACTGTTTATGAAAGAAGCAACGAACTGACATTAGGTGGGGTGACATTACGAATTGTGTTCCAGTGAAGCATTTAACCGTTGTTTACATGTCGAAGCACTTACGAAGTGTTAATTCAGGAATGCACTGAAAAGAAGCCTGCCTAGAAAACGTAGCCCATTCTAAAGGCTTTCCTTTGTAATGTACGGGAATGGGCAGATGCCTGAGCAAATCTTCCTTTTAATTAACTGCTGCTGCCATTAACAGAGTGACAGCCCGCGCATTAACTGATGTACAATGTGCCAGATTCCAACAAGGGGGGAAAGAACACAAAACCCGTGCTGTAACGGGCAATAGAATAAGGTGCCGAAAGACACAAAGAATGATCTAAACATGGAGTTTATGTTGGTGCAGTGAAACACCCGGGACATACAGCTCTAAAATACTGGAATCAAAAGTGCTTTTGCTCCCAATCAAAGTGAAAGCACTTCTCCCCTGTTATTGAGAAGCTCAGTACAAATTAACACCTTTAACTTCAGTGACAAATATCTTTTTGAAAATATTCATGGCAGCTGCAATCAATGTCAGCATTAGAAGTTAGATAGTATAAAATACCGTATACAGAGAAGATAAAAATAGAACAGGGGAGATGAAAAGAGGCTGACAAACTGAACAAAGAGGTTTTTTTTAAACGCCAAGAAGGGTGAACTCTCTGATTAGCAGCGCTTCTCAGATGCGTAAATATCTGCTTGAATCTAAATATCCCACTGACCTTTACAATTCTCTCCCAAGCTCACTTTTCCACTATAAATTAGATCTGCAAGTTCTACAATGCAACCATTTCTTATTGCAGAAAGATACAGCACAGAAGGAGGCCATTCAGCCCATCGTGCCTATGCTGGGCTGCATTCACCTAAGTGTTACATTCCCATCAGATTAATCTCAATGAATGAAAAGAGGCAGGTTGTATAATATGTTACTGAACTAGCAATCTAGAGGCTTGTACTAATGATCCACAGACATGAGCTCAAATCTCACCTCAGCTGGGGAATTTAATTAAATAAATTTGGCATAAATATGGTATTTTATACTATCTAATTTCTAATGCTGACATTGATTGCAGCTGCCATGAATATTTTCAAAAAGATATTTGGTACTGAAGTTAAAGGCGTTAATTTTGTACTGAGCTTCTCAATAACAGGGGAGAAGTGTTTTCACTTCGATTGGGAGCAAAGCACTTTTGAGTCCAGTATTTTAGAGCTGTATGTCCCGGGTGTTTCACTGCACCAACATAAACTCTGTGGTATCAGCAATGGTAACTATGAAACGACTGGATTGTTGTAAAAACACATCTGCTTCACTAATGTCCTTTAGGGAAGGAAATCTGCCATCCTTACCCAGTCTGGCCTACATGTGACTCCAGACCTAAGCAAAGTGGCTGACTCTTAACTGGCCTCTGAAATTCAGGAGATAGCTTATCACCACCTTCTTAAGGGCAATAAATACTGGCCTGGCCAGTGATGCCCACATCCTGTGAATGAATAAAAAAATGCACACTAGATCTTATGACCCTGAAAAGTGGAAAGTTTTCTTTCTGAAAATGTTATGACCAACTTCTGAAGAAGTTCTGAAGAAGGGTCACTGACCTGAAACGTTAACTCTACTTCTCTCTCCACAGATGCTGCCAGACCTGCTGAGTATTTCCAACATTTCTTGTTTTTATTATGATTGTTGATTATTATGATCTTGTTATTATGCATGATTAGAATTTACTTTCTAAACTAAATCTGAACAGTTGGTTTGTTTCTGTATCACGTGAGAATTGTTGCACTTCGAAATGTGATGCAATGGTGTAACTGGCGATACCCAAATCAACTCAATGGAAGAGTAGATATCAAAATTAGTAATAATTATTATATAAATGATATCTTTCAGGCGTTACAAGCAATATTCACTGTGGAGCTCACCAGTTAAATAGCACATAGACAAATGAGCTGTGATAAATACATATATCTGTGTGTGTATATATATGTAAAAATATTTTTTTGCATTTGACTTTGTTTCATAGATGCTTTTTCAGTTGTTTCCCTTGAAAAAAAGCAAGATTAGCATTTTATAGTGCCTTTCAAGACCACTGGATGGCTTAAAGTGCTTTACAGCCAGTAACGCACTTTTGAAGTCACTGTTGTAACGTAGGAAACACAGCAGTTAATGTGCACACACCAATGTGATAATAACCAGGTAATCTGTTTTTGTGATATTGATTGAGGGATAAATAATGGTCAGGACACCAGGGAGAACACACTCCTCTTCTGTGAAATAGCGCTATGGGATTTTATTTCTTAACACCCACTTGAGAATGCAGGCAGGCTACAGTTTAACATCTCAACTGAAAGACAGCACCTCCAACAGTGCAACACTCCCACAGCACTGCACTGGAGTCTCAGCCTTATTTTTTTGCACTCAAGATTTTGGAATGGAATTTAAACCCCAGCCTTCTGACTCAGAGATGAGAGTGCTACCCATAAGGCACAGCTAACACCTTGCTAAGATACTTGGACATTCTTGATTGAAATCACAGTCTGGTTTCCGTCCAACTTCTGAGCATAAGCGAGGTAGGAAATGAGAACGTTCCAGAAAGAAGCCACTGCTTAACAGGGGCAAAGAACATAATATGGAAAGCTATAAGCACATCTCATTGAAATAAGTCCCTGTTTCTCAGCCCATTCAGTGGCATCTGTAATGGCACAATTCAAAAAGGAATATCTTCCCTGCTGCCCTGTTCAACATTTCTCCCTTTCTCTGTCATCTCATGTGGGGCTTTTGGTGTGCAAAGCAGCTGCCACTTCTGCCCCCCAAAAAACGGCAGCTTGCTCTTCAAAATAATTTATGGACTGCGAAGTGCTTTGGGATGTCCTGAGGAAACACAAATACTTCTTTGAAAACGGAGTCCAAAACTAGGGAGCCATAACTGTAAATACGAAAGCAAAATACCACAGATGCTGGAAATCTGAAAGGAAAACATAAAATGTTGGAAATACTCAGCAAGTCACCAAGACTTGAAGCATTAACTCCGTTTCTCTCACCACAGATGCTACGTCACCTGCTGTGTATTTCCAGCACTTTCTGCTTTTATAGGTCACAAATATAAGCTGGTCATTAATTAATCCAATCGAGAATTCAGGAGAAACTTCTTTACCCAGAGAGTGCTGAAAATGTGGAACATGCCAGCATGTGGAGTATTTGAAGCGAACAGCATAGATGCATTTAAGGAGAAGCCGGATTAACAAAAATGAAAGGGAAAGGAATAGTAGAGTATGCTGATAGGGTGAGATGAAGTAGGGTAGGAGGAGGCTCATGTGGAGTATAAACACCAGTATGGACCAATTGAGCTGAATGGACTGTTTCTGTGCTGTACGTACTATGCAATGCATCAAAAGCTGCTTGTGAGGATGTTGCTACAGCTTTGACATTAAGCTATACCCTTGTGTACGACTGCTTAACACGTTTCTTTCCAATTCCTCTCTCTCCTCTAGTTTAGAATTGATGTTAAAATAAGAAGATTCACGCTTCCACTGAAAAAGCACAGTGAGGAATTTCAAACAAAGGGTTCGAACACTACTGTATAACTTCAGGGCATTATCTGGGGAAATAAAGGCTTGTTTCCTTTGCCTGGCATCATGAATTTTCAAGCGTTAATAACACCAGCTGGTATATTTTATTGTCAGAGGAAAATTTGGCACTTCAGAATCATACACGCAATGCAATTTACACAGTTAAGGGATGATTCTTAGTAGGGTGAAGAAATAAAGGGGCTTCCTGAAAAAGAGAGAGTTAAATGATCAGACAATAAGTCAACCTAGGTCACTCTGCACTTCCTGATCAATAGTACAGTTTCTGATATGGCAAGACATTTTTCCCCCACGCTAACCTGGTGTTAATAGCACTGCCGATATATTGCACGAATCAATCAGCGTATGCACACACAGGAATGAATGTGAATGAGATGCAAATGACACACACACACACACACACACACACACACATACACATACACACGCCTGATTTGAATGCCATAGCATTTATGCACCAGAGCAAAGATTGCAAATTGGCTGATTCTGGAATAGACCATATGGCAGTCAACAAAAAAAAAACTACAGCATGTTAAGGATGCTGAAGTGAATTCATTTTTGAGTAAGTTATTCCCAAGGGGTGGGGGGGGGGGTGGGGGTGGGTTTAGTGGGGAGGGTGGAGGTTGGGGGAGAGCGACAGAGATACGGCTGTTCGATTCATGCCTCCAATCCCTCCACAGAGAAGGACTGTCACAGGGGTAATGTCTTTGGGCAGCAGTAAAAGTAGTCACCCTGAACTGCTCGGTGAAGGTGAGAGGAGTTGAATCTGGCACCGCAAAACTGCACGCCCAGCTAAGCAGAGAAACACTCGATCACCTACTTCAGAAATTTTGCAGGGAGATGTTGGAAAGGATAAAGAGCAGACTCAATAAGCAACACATTTCAGCTTTTTCAAAGTTGTCAGGAATTTAGGTTGGACAACCAAAATTTCATCAATAGCAGAATAAAACCACTGCTTGATTGTTTTATTACTCAAGGGTTGATAGATTACATCAAAGTTATTTAAGATTTGATGATGTAAAGCGGGAAATGCTATTTGTTGCAAAGCATAGCAGCAAGCCTGAGGATTGGGAGTGGTTTAGAAACCAGCAAAGGATGACCAAAAAGTTGATTAAAAAGGGAAAAAATAGAATGAAAGTAAACTAGCCAGGAATATAAAAACATATTGTAAAAGCTTTTGCAAGTATATAAAAAGGAGAGTTGCTAAATTAAACATTGATCCCTTATGGGCAGAGGCAGGAGAAATTATCACGGTGAATGAGGCAATGGCAGAGATGTTGAACAACTATTCTGTACAGTAGAAGACAGAAATTTCATAGCAGAAATAAAGGGGAAACAAGGGCCTAATAGGAATGAGGAACTTAAGGTAATAATATCAGCAGGGAAAAAGTACTGGAGAAATTTAAGGGACCAAACGCTGACAAATTCCCAGGACCTGATGGTCTACATTCATGGGTTCTAAAAGAGGTAGCTGCAGAGATAGTGGATAAACTGGTTATGATTTTCCAAAATTTCCTAGATTCTAGAATGGTCCCAGTGGCTTGGAAGTTAGCAAATGTAACTCTGCTATTCAAGAAAGGGTGGAGAGAGAAAACAGGGAACTGCTGGCCAGTTAGTCTGACATCAGTCAGGAACTTGCTAGGATCTATTATTAAGGAAGTCTTGACAATGCACTTGGAAAATCGTAGTATGACCAGACAAAGTCAAAATGATTTTATGAAAGGGAAATCATGTTTGAAAAATGTTTTAGAGTTTTTTGAAGATGTAACTGGTAGGGGAGATAAAGGGGAATCAGTAGATGTAGTATACTTGAATGTCCAAAAGGCTTTCGATAAGGTGCCACACAAGAGGTGAATGCACGATATAAGGGCTCATGGAATGGGCATGATATATTAGCATGGATGGAGAATTGATTAACAGACAGGAAGCAGAGAGTAGATATAAGTGGGGCATTTTCAAGTTGGCAGACTGTAACTAGTGGAGTACCACAAGGATCAGGGGCCTCAGCACAAGGGGCCTCAGCTATTAACGATCTATATTAATGACTTAGGCAAACAGATGAAGAGTAATATATCTAAGTTTGCTGATGATACAAAGTTAAGTGAGAATGTAAGCTGTGAGGAAGACACAAAGAGGCTGTAAAGATATATCAACAGGTTAAGTGAGTGGGCAACAAGGTAACAGATGGAGTAACAGGTGGATTCCAACTGCAGTTTCACCCATCATGCTTTGAAACCACCCAGGATCACAGGTATCTCCGAGAAATACAACGTTCCTCGGACTGCTACTCTCACCGCATCCTGAGATCCACACTCAGTGCTATGCGCCGCCATATGCACACACTGGACCTCTCTCTCCAGCAGCACCGTCTCACCTTATCTCAAATCTGTTCTACTCCGCAGTTTCATCTCATCTTACGTCTCATCCGACGCATTAACAAAAAACTTTTTTTCTTCCTTTCAGGAGTTAAGGAACGCAAGCTCCAGCAGCTGATGGGGACTAATGCCCCTCCAGATCCTCCTTCCGCTTCACTTCCCTCTGACCCCACCCTTTCTGATCTGACCCCTTGCCGTGTATTCACTATACCCTCTGACCTCCCCCTCTCTGATGCTGACAATTCTGTACTCAGCAAAGGTCTCAGTTTTATCCCCTTACGCCCCCACCTCAATGAATTTCGCGCTCGGCATGACGTTGAGCTCTTCTTCCGTCGCCTCCGCCTCCGGGCTCACTTCTTTGACCAGGAGTCCTCCCCCCGACCAGCAGACCCATTCACCCGCCTCCAGCATTCTCCCTCTACCTGGACCCCTCACCCTGGCCTCTTACCCGCTCTTGATCTCTTCATTGAAAACTGTCGGCGAGACATTGGTCGTCTCAATTTCTCTGCCCCCCTCACTCACTCTAACCTGTCCCCCTCTGAACTTGAGGCACTCCGTTCTCTCAGGTCTAACCCCGACATGGTCATCAAACGTGCAGACAAGGGTGGTGCTGTTGTTGTATGGCGTACCGGCCTCTACCTTGCAGAAGCTCAACGCCAACTCACAGACACCTCTTCCTACCTCCCTCTGGACCATGACCCCACCACCGAACATCAAGCCACCGCCCAAAGGACTGTCACTGACCTCATCTCCTCTGGAGATCTTCCCTCTACAGCTTCCAACCTCATAGTCCCGCAACCCCGGACAGCCCGCTTCTACCTCCTTCCCAAAATCCACAAACGGGACTGTCCCGGCAGACCCATTGTGTCAGCCTGCTCCTGCCCCACTAAACTTATTTCTTCCTATCTAGACTCTATCTTTTCTCCGCTGGTCCAGTCTCTTCCCACCTACATCCGTGACTCTTCTGACGCCCTACGTCATTTTGACAATTTCCAGTTTCCTGGTCCCAACCGCCTCCTCTTCACTATGGACGTCCAATCGCTCTACACCTCCATCCCCCACCAGGATGGTTTGAGGGCTCTCCGCTTCTTCCTGGAACAGAGGCCCAACCAGTCCCCATCCACCAACACCCTCCTCCGCCTGGCAGAACTTGTTCTCACATTGAACAACTTCTCCTTCAACTCCACGCACTTCCTTCAGGTAAAAGGTGTCGCTATGGGTACCCGCATGGGTCCTAGTTATGCCTGTCTTTTTGTGGGATATGTCGAGCATTCTTTGTTCCAGTCCTACTCAGGCCCCCTCCCCCAACTCTTTTTCCGGTACATTGATGACTGTATCGGTGCCGTTTCCTGCTCCTGCCCCAAACTCGAAAACTTTATCAACTTTGCTTCCAATTTCCACCCTTCTCTCACCTTTACATGGTCCATCTCTGACACTTCCCTTCCCTTCCTCGACTTCTCTGTCTCCATCTCTGGGGATAGGTTGTCTACCAATATCCATTATAAGCCCACTGACTCCCACAGCTACCTCGACTACACTTCTTCACACCCTACCTCCTGTAAGGACTCCATTCCATTCTCCCAGTTTCTCTGTCTCCGACGCATCTGCTCTGATGATGCTACCTTCCATGACGGTGCTTCTGATATGACCTCCTTTTTCCTCAACCGAGGATTTCCCCCCACTGTGGTTGACAGGGCCCTCAACCGTGTCCGACCCATTCCCCGCACCTCTACCCTCACCCCTTCCCCTCCCTCCCAGAACCGTGACAGGGTTCCCCTTGTCCTCACTTTTCATCCCACCAGCCTCCATATCCAAAGGATCATCCTCCGCCATTTTCGCCACCTCCAGCGTGATGCCACTACCAGTCGCATCTTCCCCTCCCTTCCCCTGTCAGCATTCCGAAGGGATCGTTCCCTCCGCGACACCCTGGTCCACTCCTCCATTACCCCCACCACCTCGTCCCCGTCCCAGGGCACCTTCCCTTGCAATCGCAGGAGGTGTAATACCTGCCCATTTACCTCCTCTCTCCTCACTATCCCAGGCCCCAAACACTCCTTTCAGGTGAAGCAGCGATTTACTTGTACTTCTTTCAATGTAGTATACTGTATTCGCTGCTCACAGTGTGGTCTCCTCTACATTGGGGAGACCAAGCGCAGACTGGGTGACCGCTTTGCGGAACATCTCCGCTCAGTCCGCAAGCAGGACCCTGAGCTTCCGGTTGCTTGCCATTTCAACACTCCCCCCTGCTCTCATGCTCACATCTCTGTCCTGGGATTGCTGCAGTGTTCCAGTGAACATCAACGCAAGCTCGAGGAACAGCATCTCATCTACCGATTAGGCACACTACAGCCTGCCGGACTGAACATTGAGTTCAATAATTTCAGAGCATGACAGCCCCCCACTTTACTTTCATTTTTAGTCATTTTTAGTTATTTTTTCTTCCTTCTCTCTTTTTTTACATTCCTTTTTACATTTTTTACAATCTTTTTTTGCATTTATTTCATTTCATCTTAGTTTGTTCAGTTTGCTCACCCACTGTTTTTTTCAGGTTGTTTTTCTTCAGGTTTGCACTTGCTGCTGTTCAATATTCAGTATATTCACACCTAATCTGTACTAATGCTTTGTCTTTCAACACACCATTAACATATTGTTTGCCTTTGCTCCGTGACCTTTTGGTCTGCTATGTGGCCTGGTCCAATCTGCACCTTCTCCTTTGTTATCTCTTGCCCAACCCCCACCTCACTTGTTTATAATCTGTGACTTTTCTAATATTTGTCAGTTCTGAAGAAGGGTCACTGACCCGAAACGTTAACTCTGCTTCTCTTTCCACAGATGCTGCCAGACCTGCTGAGTGAATCCAGCATTTCTTGTTTTTGTAACAGATGGAGTATAATGGGCGGAAGTGCAATGTTATTCACTTCGGTAGTAAGAATAGAATAGATCAGAGAAACTTGGATGTACTCTTACAAGGAACACAGAAAGTTAGCATGCAGATACAGAAAGCAGTTAGGAAGGCAAATGGCATGTTGGCCTTTATTGCAAGGGGAATAGAGTACAAGAATAAGGAAGTCTTACTACAATTGTACAGGGCTTTGGTGAGACCACATCTGGAATAATGTGCACAGTTTTGGTCTCCATATCTAAGGATGGACATACTTGCAATGGAGGTGGTTCAGCGAAGGTTCACTAGATTGGTTGTCCTATGATGAGAGTCTCTGGAGTTTAAAAGAATGAGAGGTGATCTAATTGAAACTTTCAAGATTCTGCAGGGCCTTGACAGAGTAGACACTGTGAGGCTGCTTCCTTTAGTTGGAGAACCAAGAACATGAGGGCACAGCCTCAGGAAAAGGGACCATTCATTTAAGACTGAGATGAGGAAGCATTTCTTCACTCAGAGGGCAGTGCATCTTTGGAATTGTCTACCCCAGTGGGTTGTAGATGCTCAGTTGTTGAGTATAATCGATAGATTGCTGGTTTCTCAGGGAATCAAGGGATATGGAGAGCGGGCAGCAAAGTGGAGTTGAGGTAGAAGTAGGCGTCCGCCTGTCTCGGAAGACAATGGACTGCGCCCAGGGTGTATATCACTTCTGAGTCGAACATCGTCTGTTGTGGCTGTAAAGGGCAACTATTGAGTGACAATCCCTTCCACAGCTGGCACAGATGAATATTGTTGGCCCAAGTTCGACTGATGTTTTTCCTTCCGTTGGATTCTCTTTTCCGCCATCTGCTCCTTTCTTTTGTCCTCTGCTTTTTCCATGCACATTCCGACTGACAGTCTCTAGGAATTCTGGTCAACAGCAAGGACTTCCCATACATCGACTCTGATCCTGGTCAACTTAAGGTCTTGCTTGCAGACATCCTTGTATCACAGATATGAGCGATCTGTTGATCTCGTGCCAATAGCAAGCTTGCCATACAGCATGTCTTTGGGAATGCAACTGTCATCCATTCGCCACACATGACCCAGTCAACGGAGTCACCACTGACTCAAAAGGGCAACGTGCTGGGATCCCTGCACACTGCTGTCCTTCCATACTCGACACTCTGTCCTGCCAGGAGATGCCCAATATCCATCTGAGGCAGATATAAGGAGTGGGCAGCAAAGTGTAATTGGGGTAGAAGATCAGCCATGATCATGTTGAATGATGGAGCAGACTCGAGGGACCGAATGGCCTACTCCTGCCCCTATTTCTTATGTTCATTGTTTTGGTGAGTTGGGAACTAAAAGCCACAAATTTCTTTGCCGAGAGATATCTGGCATCCATCTGAATGTACTAAATGCAGGCCAATGCTTATCCCATTTGGATGGAGGAGAAAGCAGAACAACAGATGTTATGCACCCCTCTTTATAGTGAGTTGCTATAGAGAAACATTCACACCGCATTGGGAGTGGGTCTTCAACCTGACTAGACGACGCTAACAGATCCATTAGTGTTAGTATTCCCATATTACACCAGTGACTGCACTCTAAAAAGTACTTCATTAACTTTAAAGCTCTTGGGAACATACTGAGGTTGAGAAAGGCACTATACAAATGTAAGTCTTTCTTTCTTTCTTCTGCTTGGATTTCAGAAACTTGCCCATGATGGCAATAACACAAACCAGTATTGAAGGCCACCTGTGCAGATATCCAAAGCCAGCATTGTAGATGTTCACTTGGCTCAATTAATAAAGCTTCTTGTCTTTGATTCAGAAGGGTTTGGATTCAAAACTCACTCCAGGACTTGAGGGCATGATAACTCTCCATTAGCAGAACTGAGGGGGTGCTGCATTGTTGGAGGTCCTTCAGCTGAACAATTAATACAAATCTGCTGGTTCCATTGTCTTATAGATGCTAAAGATACTGTTGCACAATTTGAAGAAAGCAGCAGGGCATTCCTTTGGGGTGCCTCAACAAACGTTACCAAAAACAAATTAGTTGCTTGATTCATCTCATTGTTCTTTGCAGTACCCTGCTACATGCAAAATGGCTGTTAATTTTATCCACATAACAAAATAATTTATTGTATGTGAAAGTTTTGACTGAGAGACATGATATGGAGCAATTAAAAAATGCAATTGCTTTATTTTTTTATTCATTCATGGGATGCGAGTGTCACTGGCTAGGCCAGACTTTATTGCCCATCCCTAATTGCCCTTGAGAAGGTGGTGGTGAGCTGCCTTCTTGAACCGCTGCAGTCCATCTGGTGTAGGTACAACCACAGTTCTGTTAGAGAGGGAGTTCCAGGATTTCATCCCAGCGACAGAGAAGGATCAGCAATAGATAGTTCCAAGTCAGGATGATGTGTGACTTGAAGGGGAACTTACAACTTTTATAAGACTGCTAGTGATCAAACATGTGCCAACCTTTCATCCCTCTGACTATAAGGGAAGATTGGCACACCTCCATCAATGGACCGGAATGAAGATGGTGGTTGAGACACTATTAAGATAAACCTATGTCTAAAGACCTTATAACTTCTTATTTGAATCTAACTTCCCCATTCACACACATACACTCAAAAATAACAGTATTTAACCTGTTTTAAAAGTGGTGTTTTAAAAGTTAGGTGTTTCTTAAGAATAAGTAAATAAGTAAGTCTTTGTGGATTATGTTCCTGATGAATAAGGTATTCTAATGTGAAAATAATCAAAGGCAACTTGATGTCTTCGCTTGGATTTGATGAAGTCATCTGTGTTTGATAGGCATTCAAACTCTTCGGCTGCAGCAGGCATCAACAGTTCCTTCAGCAATGCCAAATGGTCTCTTAAAAGAGTTATTTCCTCCTTAGGCAATTAATTCAGCCTGTAGCTCCTTGTAGAATTTCTGCTGAGAGAGAATGGACAGCTCTTTTCCCTTCAGTGTGCTTCACTGGTGCGTCTCTCCAAAAAAAACTGGTTCAGACTGGTTTTTGCCAGTTTTACACGCAGTTATGTGGAAACATTATACTATGCGACCTCACTATCCTGCTGTTGCCTAGGTAACAAAATACAGCTGTGGCTCAAAATGAAAATCATTGAAAAATTAATACAAATAATGAAAAATTGATGTGGGAAGTCTTGTATCCCAAGGGTCTGTGCTGGGATCTCATTTGTTTCCTATTTATATAAATAAAGTGGACATAGTCATGACAGGAGAGAAATCAAAGTTTAGTTAGGAACATTAAACTTGAGGGGGTGCATGACAGTGAGGAAGAATGGAAGAGACATACAGGTTATCCGAGAGGGCAGATAGATAGCAGATGCAGTTCAATGAACAGAAATGTGAGTAATACATTTTGAGAAAGAGAACGGGAAAAATAACTGTGCCCTAAACGATAAGACTCTGAAGAGGGAGATCTGGGGATGCAGGGACAAAGATCTTTAAAGGTGAGATCGCAGGTTGAAAAGGTCATAAAGAAATACAAATAGCATTCTGGACTTTCTACATGAGGACATTAAACATAAAAGCAAGGAGGAAATGTTGAAATAAAAACAAGAAATGCTGGAAATACTCAGCAGGTCTGGCAGCATCTGTGGAGAGAGAAGCAATATGATGATGAACAAATCTGGTCAGCCCATTGTACGGTCACTTCCCTTTCCCTGAGGAGTGGAGCAGGGCAGCCAGTGGTGTTTGTGCAGAGCTCAGTAGGCCAGGCTCATAGCCAATGGCGTATGTTGGATAGTAAATGGCTCTATTGGTGGAAATAAGGCAAAGAGGGAATGGAAAAATAGCAAATAAATTATAGAATTGTAGCATAATGCAACACAGAATGAGACCATTCAGCCCTTCTAATATGTGCCAGCTTTCTGAAATAGCTACCAATTAATCCCACTCCCTTGTTCTTTGTCCACAAGCCTCTTTAAGTGAAAAATCCAATTCCTTTTTGAAAGTTGCTATTGAATCTGCTGCCATCACCCTTTCAGGCAGTGCTTTCCAGATCACAACAACTCGCTGTGTAAAAACATTTCTCCTCATCTCAAGCACCCACCACCTCCCACCCCCCCTGGCTTTTATGCCAATTATTTGGGCACTATATTGCCTCACCTGGATTAAAATTTGAACTACAAGACTTTTATTTTTGCCGAACACCATCGTGGAGCTACTATCGTCACATGTGTGACAGATGTTCCAGTACAAGGCACATGACCATCTCCTTGGCCATTGTTCAACTGCTCTATGCCAGTGTTTATGCTCCACACGAGCTTCCTCCCACCCTACTGCATCTCACCCTAATGCAAATCCTTCTATTCCTTTCACCCTTATGTATGCATCTAGCTTCCCCTTAAATACATCAAATATAGTAGTTTCCTTCATTGAGCACTGCAGCAAGCCTAGCTAAATAACTAATGTAGTCACCATAAATGTTCCCACATCAAGAGGAAAGGTTTCTCATTTAAGGCGATAGTTTTGACTGATAGCTCAGTGAGCCAATCCAAAACACCGAGAGCAGGGAGGAGGTGACAGTAGTGACCTATCCCTCCTCGTCTTTCTTGACCAGTCCACAGCATTTGACGTGGTTGACTACACCCTCCTCCTCCAATGTCTCTCCACTGTCATCCAGCTGGGTGGGGCTGAACTCACCTGGTTCCATTCCTATCTATCCAGTCATAGCCAGAGCATCACCTGCAATGACTTCTCTTCCTGCTCCCGCTCCCATGCCGATACCCCCGGTGGACCCCAAGGATCTATCCTTGGCTCCCTATTTTTCACCCATATGTTGTCCTGGGCAACAGAATCTGAAAACATAGCATGAATTTCCACATTCCAAACTTCTGCACCAACCTATTTTCCCTTTTAAAGTTACTGAAGGACCTTAAGTAGGTTCATCACTCCACCATTGACGGCTGATCCTTCAGCTTCTTCAGCCCTAAGCTCTGGAATTACCTCCCTAAATGTCTCCGCCTCCCTCTCTTCCATTAAGGTCTCATTAATACTTACCTCCTTGGCCAAACTTTTGATCACCTGCCCTAATATCGCCTTATTGTGGTTCAGTGTCAAATATTGTTCAACAGCCCCTGTGAAGTGCTTTGAGACATTTTACTACTTTAAAGATGCTATTTAAATGCAAGTTTTGTTGTCGGTGGTGGTGATTACAGGATCACAGAATTGGCTTTATCTGTAATCTTTGTCTTCATATACCAGGAATCACAGTGTTGACCCTGGGTTGTATAGATCAATTATAAAAAAAGAGGTTTAGAAATTCATCTTGGGCTGTCACAAACCGGGCAAGAACATGACAGATGGAATATAATACGGAAAAATGTGAAGTTATCCACTTTGATAAGAAATACAGAAATGCAGAGTATTTCTGAAATAGTGAGAGATTGGGAAGTGTTGATGTTCAAAGGGACCTGGGTGTCCTTGTTCATAAGTCACTGAAAGCTAACATGCAGGTGCAGCAAGCAATTAGGAAGGCAAATGGTATGTTGACCTTTAATGTGAGAGGATTTGAGTACGGGAGTAAAGAAGTCTTCTGTAATTGTATAGAGCCTTGGTGAGAGCGCACCGCAAGTATTGTGCACAGTTTTGGTCTCCTTACCTAAGGAAGGATATACTTGCCATCGAGGGAGTGCAATGAAGGTTCACCAGACTGATTCCTGGGATGGCAGGATTGTCCTATGAGGAAAAATTGAGGAGACTGGGCCTATAATCTCTAGAGTTTAGAAGAATGAGAAGTGATCTCATTAAAGCAAACAAAATTCTTAGAAGGCTCGACAAGGTTGATGCAGGAAGGATGTTTCCCCCGGCTGGGGGAGTCCAGAACTAGGGGACGCAGTCTCAGAATAAGAGGTAGGCCATTTAGGACTGAGATGAGGAGGAATTTCTTCACTCAAAGGATGATGAATCTGTGGAATTGTCTACCCCAGAAGGCTGTGGCAGTTCAGTCATTGAGTATGTTCAAGACAGAGAGCGATTGATTTCGAGATATTAAAGATCTCAAGGGATATGGGGATAGTGCGGGGAAATGACGGTGGGTAGAAGATCAGCCATGATCTATTTGAATGGCAGAGCAGGCTCAAGGGGTCGAATGGCCTACTCTTGCTCCTATTTCTTATGTTCCTATATCCCATGATATGTCACATGAACACCTGTTATGGTATGAATGACTGTTTTTCAGACTGGAGGGAGGTATATAATGGAATTCCCCAAGGTTCAGTGCTCTAGCCACAGCTGTTTTTGAAACAGATTACTGTCTTGGACTTTAGGGTGCAGGGCACAATTTCAATTTTCAGATGACACAAAACTTGGAATTGTAGAAACCAATGACGAAGATAGTAATAGATTTCAAGAGGACATAGACAGGCTGGTGGAATGGATGAACACATGGCAGATGAAATTCAACGCAGAGAAGTGTGAATTGATACATTTTGGTAAGAAGAATGTGAAGAATCCATACAAACTAAATGGTGCAATTTTAAATGGAGTGCAAGAACAGAGAGAACTGGGGATGTTTGTGTACAAAGCTTTGAAGGTGACAGGACAGGCTAATAAAGCAGTTAATAAAGCATACGGGTCCTGGGCTTTATTAATAGAGGCATAGGCCAGAATTTTACAGTGGGCGGATGAGAGCCGGACTCCGATGTAAATGTCGGTGACGAACCCGCTTCCGCCCGGCCTGGGGATCCGTCCCGTATTTTACGGATCCCCAGGCTTTAATTGGCCTGAGGCGAGACGTCCACCCACTTGAGGGAGAAGGTCCCACCTCAGTGAGCTGCCAGCCAATCAGCGGGCCGGCAGCTCTTCGTCTCAGCAGTGCCACCGGGAGCGGTGGCCACTGCTGGGACTGCAACCCAGCCGACGCCCTGGACCCGAGCGAGTGGGTAAGTTTGGGTTGCCTCACCAGGGGGATCGGTCGTGCCCTGGTGAGGCTAGGGTGATCGTTTGGGGGGAGGGGGCATCTTGGATCCTGGGGGTGGGTTGTGGGGGGCAACCCTCAAACGGGCACCCTGTGCCCAACTGCCATGCCCCCCCCCCCACCCCCGGGGTGTGGAAAGGCCGGCAGCTATCGCTCGGCAGCCTTTCACGTCCCCAGTTCATCTGCTTGCCACAGTTAAGGGTCTTGATTGGCCTTGGGCGGGCGGGCCGTTTCCCATGCCCCCACCCCCCGCCTGACCTCCGTAAACTTGTCCGGAGGTGGAATCGGAGCCGGTAGGCCTCCCGGTGCCTGCCGCTCAATTTTACGCCACCCCATGCCACCATCCGACCCGCTGGGGTAGCGTAAAATTCTGGCCATTGAGTACAAAAGCTATGCTAAACCTTTTTAAAACACTTGTATGTCCCCAGTTGGAGTATTGTGTCCAATTCTGCACATCGCTTTTTAGGAAGGACGTGAAGGCTTTGGAGAAGTTGCAGAAGAGATTTACTGGAATGGTTCCAGTGATAAGGGATTTCAGTTGATTGGATAGACTGGAGGTGCTGGGATTGCTCTCCTTAGAGCAGAGAAGGCAAGCAGGAGATTTGATAGAGATGGTGAAAATCATGAAGGATTCAGATAGAGTAAATAAGGAGAAACTGTTTCCAATGGTCAAAGGGTCGATGACCAGAGGGCATAGATTGAAGGTTTTTGGCATAAGAACCCAAGGCAGCATGAGGGAAAACTTTTTCATACAGTGAGTGGTTAGAATTTGGAATACACTGCCTAATAGGGTGGTGGAAACACATTTAATAGCATCCTTCAAAAGGGAATTGGATAAATACTTGAACATGAAAAGTTGCAGGGTAAGATCCAGGGAGTGGGACTAACTGGGTTGTTCTACGAGAAAAGCGAGCACAGACACGATGGGTCGATTGGCCTCCTTCTGTGCTGTGCTGTTTTAAGATTCTATGATTAGACATGCTGCCTAATACTCCATTCCATTGCAGTTGGTGGAATTAAATGTCCGGTGCTTTGTATGACATACAGACAATCAAACACTGCCCATTTTGCTCCACTGCCTGAGACTAATTTCTACCTCAATATTTCTTTTGTTTTAAAGGTTGATAAAATTGCTCCCAATTTAGTTTCCCATTCACGGACTTTTAAACATATATCCGCATCTTCTTCTTTGGCCTCCTTGTCTCGAGAGACAATGGGTAAGCGCCTGGATGCAACAATGAAAAGTACTTTAATTAAGGAACCAGTTCCGTGCAGCAAAGTGTGTAGTGAAACCTATCAGTTACAGATACCTTAGGGTCTCCCATCAGCTGTCCTATTGTTGCAAGTGTCTGTATGCTCAAAGTGGTCATTGTACAAAGTGACACGGCTGACAGGAGGCATCCTAACCCTGATACCAGCGTAGACAAAATGGAATCTGGTAACAATCCATTGGTCATCATTATCTTCAGACCCAGATACAATAGTAACTTCAAACATTTCAAAGCATGAGGTCAGGTTGTGTCTCAGATTTTAAATTGTAACGAGGGCTTGCTGCGTTGAATGCTGTCTGTGTTCATAATTTGTGAGAGTCCATGGGTGCAGGGTGACTCTTCTAGATTTTATTATGTAAGTTATTTGGGAATGTCAATAAATGTCTGTTTTTGGGAGTGTCCATTTATGCAGGTTTCATGGTATTTGTTGGAGTGTATTCTGTGAAAATCAAGTTAAAAAGCTACAGATTACAAAGAAAATGGATTTCCTGATAATGGTCAATTCTAACAGTTTTCGTGATGTGGCAAAAATGGATTTTTTGTCTGTGTTAATTTTTTAACTTATATTTGATATTACTAGGCTCCAGGATATAAGATGTTAATAGCCAAGATCACACGGAGAGCTTCTCATCAGAAAAGCTTCCAATTTACAATGCAAACAGACGCAGAGGTTCCAGAAAGTGAAAATTTCTAAAACCAAACCAAATTCTGCGGAAGCTGGAAATCTGAAATAAAAACTGAAAGTGCTTGAAATACTCAGCACGTTTGGCAGCATCTGTGGAGAGAGAAACAGAGTTAACATTTCAGGTCGATGACCTTTCGTCAGAAACTCTGAAAGTATCTCAGGTTGATTGTGGTGTTAACTGTTTGATTGACCTTAACCATCGCTGGAATGAGTACTTCCATGCATGCACAAAGAAGCAGGGGCATCGATGGAGCCTGAAGGCAGTGAGCCTGAACTCAACTGTGTGAGTGCGCTGCATTCTCTGAAATCAGGAGTGTGACCCCTGTGCATTCTCTGAAACTGGGGCTGTTAGCGCTGTGTGCTCTCTGAACTCGGGAATGTGAGCGCTGTTTGTGAAGGCGGGGTGCCAATCATGCGGGCTGCTTTGTCCTGGATGGTGTCGAGCTTCTTGACTGTTGTTGGAGCTGCACCCATCCAGGCAAGTGGAGAGTAATCCATCACACTCCTGACTTGTGCCTTGTCGATGGTGGACAGGCATTGGGAAGACAGGAGGTGAGTTACTCGCCACAGAATTCCCAGCCTCTGACCTGCTCTTGTAGCCACAGTATATATGTGGCTGGTCCAGTTAAGTTTCTGGTCAATGGTAACACCCAGGATGTTGATAGTGGGGATTCAGCAATGATAATGCCATTGAACCATAGAAACATTATGGCACAGAAGGAGGCCATTCAGCCCATCGTGTCTGCGCCGGCCGAAAAATCTAGCCACCCAATCTAATCCCACCTTCCAGCACCTGGTCCGTAGCCTGGAAGGTTGCAGCACTTCAGGTGCATGTCCAGGTACCTTTTAAATGAGTTGAGGGTTTCTGCCTCCACCAGCGTTCCTGGCAGCGAATTCCAGACACCCACCACCTTCTGGGTGAAAAAGTTTTTCCTCATGTCCCCTCTTATCCTTCTACCAATCACCTTAAATCTGTGCCCCCGGTAATTGACCTCTCCACTAGGCGAAACAGGTCCTTCCTATCTATTCTATCTAGGCCCCTCATAATTTTGTACACCTCTATTAAGTCACCCCTCAGCCTCCTCTGTTCGAAGGACAACAACCCCAGCCTATCCAATCTTTCCTCATAGCTGCAACTTACAAGCCGTGGCAACATTCTTGTAAATCCCCTCTGTATTCTCTCCAGAACAATTCTGTCCTTTCTGTAATGTGCTGACCAGAACTATACGCAATACTCCAGCTGTGGCCTAACCAGTGTTTTATACAGTTACAGCATTACATCCCTGCTTTTGTATTCTATACCTCGGCCAATAAAGGAAAGCATTCCATATGCCTTCTTCACCCCTTTATCTACCTGTCCTCCCACCTTCAAGGACCTGTGGACATGTACTCTAAGGTCTCTCACTTGTTCTGCCCCTCTCAATATCCTCCCGTTTATTGTGTTTTCCCTCGCTTTATTTGCCCTCCCCAAATGCATTACCTCACACTTCTCTGGATTGAATTCCATTTGCCACTTTTCCACCCACTCAGCCAAACCATTTATATCATTCTGGAGTCTACAGCTATCCTCTTCACTATCAACTACACGGTATATGTTTGTGTCATCAGCAAATTTCCCAATCATGCCTCCTGCATTTAAGTACAAATAATTAATATATACCACAAACAGCAAGGGTCCCAACACTGAGCCCTGTGGAATGCCACTGGAAACCGCTTTCCATTCACAAAAACATCCATTGACTTCTTCTTTCTTCTTTCTTTTGGGCCTCCTTATCTCGAGAGACAATGGATACGCGCCTGGAGGTGGTCGACTACTACCCTTTGTTTCCTGTCATTGAGACAATTTTGGATCCAACCTGCCACATTCCCCTGTATCCCAAGGGCTTTCATTTTACTGACCAGTCTGCCATGCACATCAAGGGGAGATGGTTAGATTCTCTCTTGTTGGAGATGGTCATTGCCTGGCACTTGTCTGGTGTGAATGGTACTCGCCACTTATCAGCCCAAGCCTGGATGTTGTCCAGGTCTTGCTGCATCTGGACAAGGGTTGCTTCAGTATCTGAGGAGTCGTGAATGATGCTGAACATTGTACAATCATCAGCGAACATCCCCACTTCTGATGCAAGGAGGTCACTGATGAAGCAGCTGAAAATGGTTGGGCCTTGGACACTTCCCTGAGGAACTCCTGCAGTGATGTCCTGGGACTGAGATGATTAGCGTTGTGTGTTCTCTGAACTAAGGAGTGTGAGTGCCTGACAATGACTGGATCAAATTGCACATTGGTGTTGATTGGTGATTATGTAGTGCATATGAATGGGTAAAATTAACTAAATCCCTGAGAATTCCTGATCTACACATAACATTTTTGCTAAATAATGTTTTCAACTACTGTTAAGTGATTCCATCTTTAAAACAGTATGCATTAAAATATTAATTTCTTTTGCACACTAATACTTTCCTGAGACGTATATCTTAATGCCATAGAGAATTATATTACAGTTTGATTAATTTAAATCCAGACTTCAAGAATAAATGATTAAATGCACTAAGCTACTGATCATGCAAATTAATATTTTTTATGAAGACATTCTGATCCGAGTATAATCCAGTCCCAAACATTCCCAATTATTTCTTCTTTCGGTGCTGAATGCACTGAATATTACCAATCGACTGGCTGATTTCCCCTTGGAACACTTTTAAACCAAGCATCAGGATGTTCCATACAAATTCCAAACAGCATTTGCGCTCTCCATATATTTCCATGGAACATATGCCCAAATTGTTGCCTTACAGAGGAGAAAAGACTTGTCTCATGGATCAAAATATGAGACATGCTGATGTGGGAGGTCCAGTTTTGTTCCTTGATCTCTCCCAAGATATCTGATTTCAGCTGGGAACAATAACCAGGATGCCACAATTAGCATTAGCACACTATGTCAGGGAAGGGAAGAGGTTTTCAAGGTCATGAGAGGGTTTGACAGGGTAGGCGTAGAGATGTTGAGGCTGAGAATAAAACTAGTGGCAATAAATATAAGACAGTCGTGAATAAATCCAATAAGGAATTCAGGAGAAGCTTCTTTACCCAAAGAGGAGTTAGAATTTTAAATTCACTACTACATGGAGAAGTTAAGTCGACTAGCATAGATACATTTAAGGGGAAGCTAGATAAGCACATGAGGGAGAAAGGAATAGAAGGATATGCTGATGGGGTGAGATGAAGAGGGATGGGAGGAGGTTAGTGTGAAGCATAAACACCAGCATAGACCAGCTTGAAAGTGGAGAGGGGGAAGAAGAACAAAAGGGTAGGTATGTGATAAGGTGGAAGATGTGAGACTTTAAATGACCAGAGGGTTCCTGATGCAAGGCCAATGAGAGTGGTAATGGGACAAAAGGAAAGATGAGAGTATACTGTATTCGCTACTCATGGTATGGTCTCCTCTACATTGGAGAGACTAAACCAGACGGGGCGACTGCTTGGTGGAACCCGTCCACTCAGTCTGCAAGCATGATCCCGAGCTTCCAATCGCTTGTCATTTTAATTCTCCACCTTGCTCCGTTCTGACCTTTCTGTCCTTGGTAGGCTCCAATGAAGCTTGAGTAACAGCACCTCATCTATCGACTGGGCAATTTACAGCATTCTGGACTCAACATTGAGTTCAACAGTTTTAGATTGTAACCCCTGATCCCAATTTGATTTGTGTTTCTTTGCTGGCTTGTCTTTTATTTCTCTTGTTTCTCTCTTATTTCCTTTTTATTTTGGCTTTTGGACAGCAGCTATTCAGGATCCTGATATTCACACCTCCTCTAGACACATCTTTTGTTTCTTTATTTGTCCCATTATCACCCCCTTTTGGCCTTGCACCATGAAATCTTCTAGTCATTTAATTTCTCCTGCCCCTCCCCCACCCTATCACAGACCTTCCGTTTTGTTCTTTTTCCACCCTCCCCCCTTTCACTTGCTTAAAAATTATTACATTTCTAACTTTTCACTGTTCTGATGAAGTCACACAGACCTGAAATGTTAACTCTGTTTCTCTTTCCACAGATGCTCGCAGATCTGCTGAGTATTTCCAGCACTTTCTGTTTCAATTTAGATTGGTCTCTGTTGCCTTCCTGCTCCTCCCCCCATGGCTAAATATCCACCAATACCCACTGTCAAGACATAGAGTCATAGAGTCATGAAGTCATTTATGGAATCGAAGGAGACCATTTGGCCCATCGAATCCATGCTGGCTCTCCGTGGAGCAATCCAGTCAGTCACCCTCCCCCGCTCAATCCCCATAGCCCTGCAAGTTTATTTCTTTCAAGTGCCCATCCAATTTCTTTTGAAATCATTGCTTCTCTCTGCTTCCACCACTCTCATGGGCTGCGAGATCCAGGTCATCACCATTCGCTGCGTAAAAAAGTTCTTCCTCACATTCCCCTGCATCTCTTACCCAAAACCTTCAATATGTATCCCCTAGTTCTTGAACCATCAGTTAATGGGAACAGTTTTTCATTGTCTAGCTCTGTCATAATCTTGTACACCTCTATCAAATCTCCCCTTAATCTCCTTTGCTCCAGGGTGAACAACCCTAGCTTTTCGAACCTAAACTTGTGACTAAAATCCCTCATCCCTGGAACCATTCTGGTAAATCTCCTCTGCAGCCTCTCAAGAAACTTCAGATCCTTCCTAAAGTGTGGTGACTAGAACTGGACTCAATACTCTAGTTGTGGCCGAACCAGAGCTTTACAAAGGTTCAGCATAACTCCTCTGCTTTTGTACTCTATGCCTCTGTTTATGAGGCTCAAGGTCCCATATGTTTCGCTAACCACTCTTTCAAAATGTCTGTCCACCTTCAAAGATTGGTGCACTTGCCCCCCCAGGTCCCTCTGTTCCTGCACACTCTTTAGAACTGTGCCATTAATCTATATTGACTCACCCTATCAGTGACATAGAAGGAATGGCGATATAGTTCCAAGTCAGGATGGTGTGTGGCTTGGAGGGTAGCTTGCAGGTGATGGTGTTCCCATGTGTCTGCTGCCCATCTAAGTGGTAGTGATTGTGGCTTTTGAAGGTACTGTCGAAGGAGCTTTAGCGAGATGCTGTAGCTGAGGTGCACTGGTGGTGGAGGACTGGATTTACTCACAAATAATAAACACATAAGCAAGTTACCAATGATAAACAAATATAACTGTACTTGAACGAGGAATCGATGCATCTTTCTGACTTGGCCTTCAGGTACCTCTCACCTCCATCCTTTTCATTATTTTTCTGACAACAGTTGTCCTGCATCTCAAAAGGTATGGTGTAAATGTAAGTCATTGTTGATGATATGCATGTCTTAAAGTATCTGAGTGTCATGTTTCCCTTTTTAGAAAGAAAGCCTTGCATTTCTATGATATCATTCATGACCTCAGGATGACTCGATAGGCTTTAGAGGCAATGGAGAACTTTTGAAGTGCACTCACTGTTGTAATGTAAGAAACACCAATTTTCACACAGCAAGATCCCACATCATAGAGTCATTGAGTTACCTGAGTTATCATGGCGCAGAAAGAGGCCATTTGACTGATCAAGTCCACACCGGCTCTCAGTAGAGCAATCCAGCCAGTCCCATTCCCCTTGACATGCTATCCCTTCTGCCAAAATACATCATCTCACACTTGTCTGTATTAAACTCCATCTGCCACCTGTCTGCCCATTCTGCTAGCCTATTTATGTCCTGTTGCAGGCTTCACTGTTTGCCACATCTCCAAGTTTCGTATCATTGGCAAATTTTGAAGTTCTGCTCTGTATTCCAAGATCCAAGTCATTTATGTATAGCAAAAAAAGCAGTAGTCCTAGCACTGACTCTTGGGGAACACCACTTAAACCTTGTTCGCTGTAGGAGACTTTTCTCTCTTGGGGTTCATGTGTCCTCAGTGGATTCAGAGGCTTGTGAGAAAGAGATGAGAGCACACAGGAGAGATTGTCTCAGTCGAGGAGCAAACAGACACTCTCTAAGTTCAGACTGTTTGTATAATTCAGAAAACCCCAAGTTGCCAAGCAGGTTAGTCATGTGACTAACTGTTCTGACCACATCTTGGATTGTATCACTTTCGCAGTCTCTGGAATTCTCCTCTTACACACGATACCTGGTGATCAAGCTCCATTGTGGGTTGAATGTGCCAGGGAATGGTCCTTTGTCCTTCCAATCACCATCTGTTAATATGCAAATGTCTTTTCCAGCCATGGCTGATCTATTTGACAAGTCCTTTCTTCACTCCAGTAACAGTTTAAAATCAATGTTCATGACAAAATTAATGTGCCTTATTCTTGGCAGGTATGGGTCTAGCATAACAGTCCAATAAACAACTTTCAGAGATTACATTAAACTACAGGAAAATGTGCAAGAGTTTCCTACTGAATATCTTTGTTACATTCAGAGGGACACTGACTAAAATACGTCCCAGCAGGGGGCAATCTTACAGTTGGATATTAAAATGAGACAGTTGGAGCACAAGAGGGATGGGCTGAATGGCCTCTTCACAACCCGACTGCATTTATGTTCTGGGGAGGTTTGTTTTATAACGGACCTTCGCACAGAACCAAGCAAACTGACTACTAATAGATTTGTAACGACAATTTGATACAGCAAGGTTTGGTCATGCAAGAAAGAGTAGTCCAGTCCCCAAAAATTGTAGGGCTTTTCGCAACGGCGAGATTAATGTTCCCTTATACACGTAATATTCACAAATAAAGTTATAAATCAAACTCAGGAAGTAATTTTTTTCCAAGGCTTTTATTTCAGCCTATATATCCCCCCCCCCCCCACCCCACCCCGATCCAATTTTCTCCCCACTTCTTCTCCTGAAGGGTTGCCTTATGCCAGGCTCTCATTCTGTGGCTCTGTTACTTTGTTCCAGTGATCATTATTCACAAGTGAGGAGAGAATAACAAACACTGACTATATAGTACCGAAAACCAGTTTAGGGGCAAGTTCTCCATTGCGAAGGAGACAAATTAATATCCATAACTTAAGCTAAAATATATTATACATTATAGCATGGATAGCAAGATGGTTCCTGGGCTGTAAGCTCCCTAAGAAGCTCCCTTGCTGCTCAACTCTATCCATGGCCATCTGCTCCCATTCTTAGTGTTTTCTCCCCCAATCTACCCTCTCAAACTGTTTAAACTCCCCTGGCTCTTTAATCAGTTCATTTTAGCCCTAACTACAAGCTAACAGCTAGTTTATGTTACCTGGGCCCACTGCCCGCTCCCAGCCATACCTGCTCTTTGTTTTCTCAATGAAATTGAACGTAATCTGGACGAAACTGCAAAGTACAGCTGGTGATACTTTGATCTCCGATCCTGCTGTCTGCACTGTCCAGAGTGTCCGCGGCCACGGCGTGCGGTAAGTCCATTGAAGAGAAGAAGGAGCAGCGGGAACCTAGGGAAATATGTCTATCACAGAGGGGAAGCCCCGAACACGCAAAAAGCCACGAACAGCTCCTCGGCCGCAACTTCAAAGCGCCCGTGGGAGATGGCTCGGAGAGCATCTGCAGCGCACTGTCGGCAATGCTGGTACCGGCGCCCGAGGATGTCGCTCACCTCCCGAAGGATGTGGATGAGATTTCCAGGCGTCGATGGTGGGAACTGAGGAAATGGCTTATTACCTGCATCCCCTTTCCCCCTTTCCCCGTCCCCCCCTTCCACCCCTTCCTCTTCCCAGCTCCAATCTCGCAGCTCACCTCCCCCACCGCACCCCCCTCCCCCCACACAACCCCTTCCCAGCACCCCCCTCGCACCATCTTCCCACTGCACCCCCTTCCCCTGCACCCCCCCCGCCCCCTTACAGCCTCCTTCCCAGCTCCCCCTCGCACCGCTTTCCCTCCACCCCTCCCCCTCGCACCCCCTCCTCCCACCGGCATCCTCCTACACCTGTGCAGGGGCCATAACAACCCCACTGCCTTGTGGGCGTCTCGGGAGAGACTAAGGCTAAGGGAGTAAACCCTAACAGAAAATCCGGAGCGGAACCCCGTAGGCGGTCATGTGTCACCTTTGGCATGTTTGCGGCAGTTCCTGCAGACATACCGGTGCCAAACGTCGTGCTCTGCACTCCTTTGGACCCCACCAGAAAGGCCGAGAGGGGGGTTTTGATGACTGGGCAACTCTCAACCTCCAAACATTTGCCCAGGCATGCGCCATGGAGAGGTCACTCCATAGTCGCCTCACAGCGACTGAAACAACACGGAAGGCAGCAGTTACGGGTTATAAGTCCAGATAAATTGGCGTAGAAACTGGGCGCCACGGGTTGCCTTTGTCGGTGGGAGAGGTCATCGCACCTCACTGGATAGCTACCGCCCGCCTCAAACTGGGCAGCCCCCGGTCAATAAGGTTCTGTCCCGCCGCAGTCTGCCTGCTTCAATGGGTGCTTGGAGCTCAGGGTCATTGCCCAAAAAGTGGACTGTAACACCGCACCAAACGACATGAAAAAAGGAAAGATGGTACCAGCCCTTCACTTTGCAAGCTGGAACGTCAGAACTATGTGTCCTGGCCTGTCGGAAGACCTTACACAAATCAACGATTCTCGGAAGACCGCCATCATTAACAACGAGCTCAGTAGACTCAATGTAGACATTGCAGCACTTCAGGAGACACGCCTCCCCGTGAGTGGATCTCTAGCAGAGCAAGACTACACCTTCTTCTGGCAGGGCAGGGATCCTGAAGAACCAAGACAGCATGGAGTGGGCTTCACCATTAGAAACCCCTTGCTCAGCATGATAGAGCCTCCCTCAAATGGCTCGGAACGCATACTGTCCATCTGACTGCTCACCACCATTACACCTACTTAGCTTCTATGCTCCAACACTCTGCTCCCCACCTAAAGCTAAAGACCAGTTCTACGAGGAACTCCATAATATCATTAGTAGCATCCCCAACACCGAACACCTGTTCCTGCTGGGGGACTTTAATGCCAGGGTTGGGGCCGACCATAACTCATAGCCCTCCTGCCTTGGGCGCTATGGCATTGGAAGGATGAATGAGAATGGGCAGAGACTGCTTGAGTTGTGTACCTATCATAACCTCTGCATCACCAACTCGTTCTTTCACACTAAACCCTGTCACCAGGTTTCATGGAGGCACCCAAGATCGCATCGTTGGCATCAGCTAGACCTCATCATCACAAGGCGAGCCTCCTTAAACAGTGTTCAAATCACACGCAGCTTCCACAGTGCGGACTGCGACACCGAACACTCCCTGGTGTGCAGCAAGGTTAGACTCAGGCCAAAGAAGTTGCATCATTCCAAGCAGAAGGGCCGCCCGCGCATCAACACGAGCAGAATTTCTCATCCACAGCTGTTACAAAAATTTCTAAATTCACTTGTAACAGCCCTTCAAAATACTCCCACAGGGGATGCTGAGACCAAGTGGGCCCACATCAGAGATGCCATCTATGAGTCAGCTTTGACCACCTACGGCAAACGTGCAAAGAGGATTGCAGACTGGTTTCAATCTCATACTGAAGAGCTGGAACCTGTCATAGCTGCTAAGCGCATTGCACTGTTGAACTACAAGAAAGCCCCCAGCGAGTTAACATCCGTAGCACTTAAAGCAGCCAGAAGCACTGCACAAAGAACAGCCAGGCGCTGTGCAAATGACTACTGGCAACACCTATGCAGTCATATTCAGCTGGCCTCAGACACCGGAAACATCAGACGAATGTATAATGGCATGAAGAGAGCTCTTGGGCCAACCATCAAGAAGATTGCCCCCCTCAAATCTAAATCAGGGGACATAATCTCTGACCAATGCAAACAAATGGACCACTGGGTTGAGCACTACCTAGAACTGTACTCCAGGGAGAATGTTGTCACTGAGACTGCCCTCAATGCAGCCCAGCCTCTACCAGTCATGGATGAGCTGGACGTACAGCCAACAAAATCGGAACTCAGTGATGCCATTGATTCTCTAGCCAGCGGAAAAGCCCCTGGGAAGGACAGCATTACCCCTGAAATAATCAAGAGTGCCAAGCCTGCTATGCTCTCAGCACTACATGAACTGCTTTGCCTGTGCTGGGACGAGGGAGCAGTACCCCAGGACATGCACGATGCCAATATCATCACCCTCTATAAAAACAAAGGTGACCGCGGTGACTGCAACAACTACCGTGGAATCTCCATGCTCAGCATAGTGGGGAAAGTCTTTGCTCGAGTCGCTTTAAACAGGCTCCAGAAGCTGGCCGAGCGTGTCTCCCCTGAGGCACAGTGTGGCTTTCGAGCAGAGAGATCGACCATTGACATGCTGTTCTCCCTTCGTCAGATATGGGCGAAATGCCGCGAACAACAGAGGCCCCTCTACATGGCTTTCATTGATCTCACCAAAGCCTTTGACCTCGTCAGCAGACGTGGTCTCTTCAGACTACTAGAAAAGATCGGATGTCCACCAAAGCTACTAAGTATCATCACCTCATTCCAATACGAAAGTCACAATTCAACATAGCGGCATCTCATCAGACCCCTTTCCTATCCTGAGTGGCGTGAAACAGGGCTGTGTTCTCGCACCCACACTTTTTGGGATTTTTTTTCTCCCTGCTGCTTTCACATGCGTTCAAGTCTTCAGAAGAAGGAATTTTCCTCCACACAAGATCAGGGGGCAGTTGTTCAACCTTGCCCGTCTAAGTGCGAAGTCCAAAGTACGGAAAGTCCTCATCAGGGAACTCCTCTTTGCTGACGATGCTGCTTTAACATTGCACACTGAAGAGTGTCTGCAGAGTCTCATCGACAGGCTTGTGGCTGCCTGCAACGAATTTGGCCTAACCATCAGCCTCAAGAAAACGAACATCATGGGACATGACGTCAGAAATGCTCCATCCATCAATATTGGCGACCACGCTCTGGAAGTGGTTCAAGAGTTCACCTACCTAGGCTCAACTATCACCAGTAACCTGTCTCTAGATGCAGAAATCAACAAGCGCATGGGAAAGGCTTCCACTGCTATGTCCAGACTGGCCAAGAGAGTGTGGGAAAATGGCGCACTGACACGGAACACAAAGGTCCGAGTGTATCAAGCCCGTGTCCTCAGTACCTTGCTCTATGGCAGCAAGGCCTGGACAACGTATGTCAGCCAAGAGCGACGTCTCAATTCATTCCATCTTCACTGCCTCCGGAGAATACTTGGCATCAGGTGGCAGGACCGTATCTCCAACACAGAAGTCCTCGAGGCAGCCAACATCCCCAGCTTATACACACTACTGAGTCAGCAGTGCCTGAGATGGCTTGGCCATGTGAGCCGCATGGAAGATGGCAGGATCCCCAAAGACACATTGTACAGCGAGCTCGCCACTGGCATCAGACCCACCGGCCGTCCATATCTCCGCTTTAAAGACGTCTGCAAATGCGACATGAAGTCCTGTGACATTGGTCACAAGTCGTGGGAGTCAGTTGCCAGCTTTCGCCAGAGCTGGCGGGCAGCCATAAAGGCAGGGCTAAAGTGTGGCGAGTCGAAGAGACGTAGCAGTTGGCAGGAAAAAAGACAGAAGCGAAAGGGGAGAGCCAACTGTGTAACAGCCCCGACAAACAAATTTTTCTGCAGCACCTGTGGAAGAGCCTGTCACTCTAGAATTGGCCTTTATAGCCACTCCAGGCGCTGCTCCACACACCACTGACCACCTCCAGCCGCTTACCCATTGTCTCTCGAGATAAGGAGGCCAAAGAAGAAGAAGCTAAAATACCCTGGGTTAATTACAGTATCTATTAGTTTCATTGCACAGTTCAGATTAGTATCATTGGCAAATTTTGAAATTTTACTCTGTATTCCGAGATCCAAGTCATTTATATATATCATAAAAAGCAGTGATCCTAGCACTGACCCTTGGCGAACACCGCTGTCTACGATCCTACTATCCAGATAATGACCGGATAATCTATTTTAGTGATGTTGGTTGAGGGATTAATGTTGGTCAGGACACAATGGAGAACTCCTCCTTGTATGGCACCAAGGGATCTTTCACGTCCACCTGAGAGGGCGGATGGAACCTGGGATTAACATCTTATCCGAAAGACAGAATCTCCAACTATGCAACTCTCCTTCAGTATTTCACTGGGAGTGTCAGCTGCATTCGAGTTGATGGAGTGGAACATGGACATTGAACTCAGAGGTGAGAGTTCTACCAATGAGCCAGGGCTGACACCAGCACAACTGCTGTCAGTTTACAGAAACCTTTGTACTGTCGATGCGAGTCCATGGTATGATAGGTTGTGACTGCCAGGAGCCATTTGACAGACAGTCATTTGCAGCTAGAGGAGGTTATTATCCCATCAGTCCGGATTGATTTGAATCCAGGTCCCAGAAGTATCTAATCCACTGCATCACCCAGTTCCTCCACAATAGAATTTGAATCGAATTTACGTGTGAGGTTATAAACCAGCTTTTATAGAATAAGTCAGCAGGTCCTTTGTAATATTAGAATTAAAATATATATTTGAAATTCATGAAATAATTCCAAAGAATGATATTAAAACACGGAAAATCTCAGTAACATGAAGAAGAAAAAAATAAATTCTGCCCTGAGATCATTCATTTCACTATTATGTTCATTTCTGTCTCTTATTTTCGGATTTGGTTTCAACAATTTCTTACCCATCTGCCTGCCACACTCTCATTTCAAGAAAAATGAAAAATTCCAAGGGTGGGACCCGCCATCTGTGGTTAATTAAAATAGTTAAAGATAGCATCAAACTTAAAGAAAAAGCATATAATTGTGCAAAGATGGGAGGCAGGTCAGAAGATTGGATAGAATATAAAAAACAGCAAAGGATGACTAAAAGATTGATAAGGAAGGTAAAATTAGAGTATGAGAGAAATCTAGCAAGAAAAATAAAGACAGATAGTAAGAGTTTCTATAGATATTTTAAAAAGAAAAGAGTTAACAAAGTGAGCATTGGTCCTATAGAAAGTGAGTCTGGGGAATTAATAATGGATATTAAGGAGATGGCAGATGAATTGAACAGATATTTTGCATCGGTCTTCACTATTGAGGATACAAGTAACATCCCAGCATTAGTTGTAAATCAGAAAATGGAAGAGAGGGAGGAACTGAAGAAAAATACAATCACTAGGGAAGTGGTACTGAACAAGTTGTTGGAGCTGTGGGCTGACAAGTCCCCGGGTCCTGATTGATTTCATCCTAGGGTGTTAAAAGAAGTGGCTAGTGAGATAGTTGATGCATTAGTTTTAATTTTCCAAAATTCCCTAGATTTGGGGAAGGTTCTGTTTGGTTGGAAAATAACAAATGTGAATCCTTTATTCAAAAAGGGAGGGAGACAGAAAGTAGAAAACTACAGACCAGTTAGCTTAACATCTGTCTTAGGGAAAATGTTAGAAGCTATTATTAAAGACGTTATAGCAAGGCAATTCGAAAAATTCAAGGTAATCAGGCAGAGTCAACATGGTTTTGTGAAAGGGAAATCGTGTTTAACCAATATATTAGAGTTCTTTGAGGGAGTTACATGTGCTGTGGATAAAGGGGAACCGGTGGATGTATTATACTTAGATTTCCAGAAGGCATTTGATAAGTTGCCACATCAAAGGTTATTACAGAAAATAAAAGCTCCTGGTGTAGGGGGTAACATATTGGCATGGATAGAAGATTGGCTAGCTAACAGGAAACAGAGAGTAGGCAAAAATGAGTCATTTTCTGGTTGTCAAGATGTAATGAGTGGTGTGCGACAGGGATCTGTGCTGGGGCCTCAACATTTTACAATTGATATAAATGACTTAGATGAAGGGACTGATGTTATGGTTGCTAAATTTGCTGATGACACAAAGGTAGATAGGAAAGTAACTTGTGAAGAGGACATAAGGGGGCTACAAGGGATATATATAGGTTAAGTGAGTGGACAAAAACCTGGCAAATGGAGTATAATGTGGCAAAGTGTGAAATCGTCCACTTTGGCAGGCAGAATAAAAAAGAGGCATAATATCTAAATTGTGAGAGATTGCAAAGCTCTGAGATGCAGAGGGATCTGGGTGTCCTACTGCATGAATCGCAAAAGGTTAATATGCAGGTACAGCAAGTAATTAGGAAAGCTAATAGACTGTTATTGTTTATCGCAAGAGGAATTGAATACAAAAGTAGGGAGGTTATGCTTCAGCTATACACGGCATTGCTGAGACCACATCTGGTGTACTGTGTACAGTACTGGTCTCCTTATTTAAGGAAGGATGTAAATGCATTGGAGCCAGTACAGAGAAGGTTTACTAGACTAATACCTGGAATGGGCAGGCTGTCTTACGAGGAAAGATTGGACAGGCTAGGCTTGTATCCGCTGGAATTTAGAAGAGTAAGAGGCAACTTGATTGAAACATATAAGATCCTGAGGGGTCTTGACAGGGTGGATGTGGAAAGGATGTTTCCCCTTGTGGGAGAATCTAGAACTAGGGGTCACTGTTTAAAAATAAGGGGTCGCCCATTTAAGACAGAGATGAGGAGGAGAAATTTTTTCCCTCAGAGGGTCATAGGTCTTTGGAATTCTCTTCCTCAAAAGGCGGTGGAAGCAGAGTCTTTGAATATTTTTAAGGTAGAGGTAGATAGATTCTTGATATGCAAGGGGGTGGAAGGTTATCGGGGGTAGGTGGAAATGTGAAGTAATCAGTTCAGCCATGAACTTATTGAATGGCGGAGTAGGCTCGAAGGGCCGAGTGGCCTACTCCAGCTCCTAATTCGTATATTCATATGTATGCATCTAAGTTGCTATAGAAGTGTGATTTCTGCTGAGAATTATAAGTAAATGCAATGACTATGGTCTCCCAGTGTTGTGTAAGGACACTCACCTTGAACATCATTGTTTTGGAAATGAGTTTGGCATTTCTCTTCAACCTTCAGTTTTATCTCCAACACATTGTATTTGCATTCTGGCAACAACTACAACTTAAATAAGTCACCTGTTATGACCAAGTGAGGAAGGGGTCTCAGGCTCCTCTTTTGCCCCTTCTCTGGAGTGACCACAACAGGGTTTATTCTTTTAATACCCTGATTTAACTTACCACCTCAGTGAGCACTTGCTTCTGTTTCTCTAATTATAATTGTAAATGAACAAATCAGACAGGTTTTCTTCAGTTAAACAAGAAAGATGTAACTTTATTAACCTTTCTTTTTAGAGATACAGCACTGAAACAGGCCCCTCGGCCCACCGAGTCTGTGCCGACCTTCAACCACCCATTTATACTAATCCTACACTAATTCCATATTCCTACCACATCCCCACCTGTCCCTACCACCTAGCTATACTAGGGGCAATTTATAATAGCCAATTAACCTATCAACCTGCAAGTCTTTGGCATATGGGAGGAAACCGGAGATCCCGGAGGAAACCCACGCAGACACAGGGAGAACTTGCAAACTCCACACAGGCAGTACCCAGAATTGAACCCGGGTCGCTGGAGCTGTGAGGCTGCGATGCTAACCACTGCACCACCGTGCCGCCCCTTATCACTCTAAACCAGTTAAAATCAGTAAAATATGTAATGCATCCACGCTCACATTCACACAAGAAGCACACACACACACACACACACACACAAATAGATTACAGAGGGAAAACAGAGTTGGGAGGTTGAAGTAAAGTTTATAATAAATGGAATACAAATACTGAGTCTCAGCGTCTTTAGTTGAAGTTAAATTCTTGAAGTCCTCGCTGGGCCACGTGCACAAGTTGGGCTTGCTTCTCTATTTCCAGAAGGAAGAAGAGGTGCTTTATCCATGTCCTCTTTGTTGTTGACTGTGAGGATCTGTAGATTTGAAGTTTAGCTTCAACAGAGGCTTCCCTGGGACTTTGCTGGGGATAAAGAGAGAGATGTTCTTTCCCAGGAGTTCAGTTACTGTCTGCCTTCAGAGGCACAAGACACAAACTCTCAGAGTTACACAGGCAGGCATGTCATGTGACCACATCTTTGTTTGAAACAGAATTTTCTGGAATGTTTTTTGAAATTCAATGTTCTCTCAAGATGTGCAAATATACTTGGTGGGGGGAGGGATTTGTCTCTTTCAAAGTCAATGGATGTCGATGGCTTTTGACGATCAACATTGACAAAACCATTCTTGGTAACTGAATCAGAGAGCACCCCCATTATTCTGGCTAGACTGGGTAATCTTTTATGCCTCCAGTTGGCCTTTGGCTTTTCATGTGCAAATTCGTGTGTGGCCATCTTTAGCAACTCCGTTCTGTCTTTTAAAAAGTTATTTGTAATAATGTCTGTTAAAAATCTCAGGCAAAGTTCCATATGATGAAATTAATATTTCCATGTAGGTTGTGGGGTTTCTGTTACACACCACATGAAGGGATGAAGGGATGAGATTTAGCTGATGCATATTCAAGTAATTAAGAATGGGAGCAACTGAGAAACCTAATTTTAAATTCACCATCAAACTTGGAGATATCAATGAGCCCCTTCACCAAACTCTCCAGACCCAACCTATTGAGACATGAACGCAAGCATCCTATAGGTCCTGCACACCCATGCTAGAAACCATTATTAAAGAGATAGTAGCAAGGCATCTAGAAAATCATAATACAATCAGGCTTGTAGTTTTGTGAAAGGGAAATCCTGTTTGACAAATTTATTAGAGGTTTTGAGGATGTAACAAGCTGGATGGATAAAGGGAAACCAGTAGATGTAGTGTATTTGGATTTCCAAAAGGCATTTGATAAGGTGCCAACAGGACTCATGGTGTTGGGGGTGATATATTAGCAAGGATAGCAGATTGGCTAACTGACAGGAAGCAGAGAGTTGGGATAAATGCACCATTTTCAGGATAGAAACATAGAAAATAGGAGTAGGAGTAAGCTATTCGGCCCTTCGAGCCTGCACCACCATTCAATACGATCATGGCTGATCGTCCAAACTCAGTACCCTGTTCCCGCTTTCTCCCCATATCCTATAGCCCTAAGAACTATATTTAACTCTTTCTTGAATATATTTTATGATTTCGTCTCAACTGCTTTCTGTGGTAACGAATTCCACAGATTCACCACTCTCTGGGTGAAGAAATCCCTCTTCAGCTCAGTCCTAAATGGCTTACCCCTTATCCTTAGATTGTGACCCCTCATCCTGGACTCTCCCACCATCGGGAACATCCTTCCTGCATCTAGTAGGATGGCAAACTGTAACTAGTGGAGTGCGACAGGGATCAGTCTGGTGCATCAACTATTTATAATCTTTATTAATGACTTGATTGAAGGGACTGAGTGCATTGTAGCCAAAATTGCTCAAGATACAAAGAGAGGTAAGAGGATACAAAGAGTCTGCAAAGGGACATAGATAGATTGAGTGAGTGGGCCAAAATTTGGCAGATGGAATACAATGCAGGAAAATATGAGGTTGACCATTTTGACAGGAAGAATAGAAAAGCAGAATATTACTTGCATGGAGATAGACTACAGAATGCTGTATAGAGGGATCTGGGTGCCCTTGTACATGAATCACAAAATGTTAGCATGCAGGTGCAGGAAGTAATTGGGAAGGCAAATGGAATGTTGGCATTTCTTGCAAGGGGGATAGAATATAAAAGTAGGGAAGTCTTGCTACAACTGTACAGAGTGTTGGTGAGACCACACCTAGAGTACTGCATACAGTTTTGGTCTCCTTACTTAAGGAGGGATATACTTGCATTGGAATCAGTTCAGAGAAGGTTCACTCAACTGATTCCTGGGATGAGGGGTTGGCTTATGAGGAAAGGTTGAGCAGGTTGGGCCTTTCGTGATTGGAGTTGAGAAGAATGAGAGGTGACCTTATTGAAACATATCAGATTCTGAGGGGGCTCGACAAGGTAGATGCTGAGAAGATGCTTTCCCCCTATGGAGCAATCTAGAACTAGGGGGCACAGTTTCAAAGTAAGGGATCTCCCATTTATGATAGAGATGAGGAGGAATTTCTTTTCTCAGAAGGTTGTTAATCTTTGGAATTCTGTTCCCCAGAGAGCTGTGGGGGTTGGTTCATTGAATATATTCAAGGCTGGATAGATTTTTGATCTACAAGTGAGTCAAGGGTTATGGGGGGCAGACATAAAAGTGGAGTTAAGGCCACAATCAGATAAGCCATGATCTTATTGAATGGCGGAGCAGGCTCAAGGGGCCGAATGTCCTACTCCTGCTCCTATTTCTTATGATCTTTTGATCGACCTGCATTGTCACCTTCAATGATTTGTGCACGCATGCCCCAGGTCCCTCTGCACCTACACACCCTTTAGAATCCTATCCTTTATTTGATATTGCCTCTCCTCATTCTTCCTTGCAAAGTGTATCACTTCACACTTCTCTGCATGAAATTTCATTTGCCTCTTGTCCATCCATTCCACCAGCCTGTCTATGTCCTCTTGAAGTTTACAACTACCCTCCTCACAATTCACAATACTTCCAAGTTTTGTATCATCTGCACATTTTGAAATTATGCCCTGCACACCCAAATCTAAGTCATTCATATAAATCATTCCATTCAAAAAAAACTTGTTAAGGAAGACCCAGCTGTGGCTCACTCAGGAAGTTCGGGAGAGTTTTCGACTAAAAGAAGAGGCTTACAACGTTGCAAAGTCTGAGGATTGGGAGTGTTTTAGAAACCAGCAAAGAACCAGCAAAAAGTTGATAAAAAGGCAAAAAATAGAATGAGAGTAAACTAGCCAGGCATATAAAAACAGATTGTAGGAGTTTTTATAAGTACATAAAAAAGAAGAGAGTAGCTGAAGTAGACATTGGTCTCTTCAAGGCAGAGACAGGAGAAATCATCATGGGGAATGAGGAAATGGCAGAGGCATTGAACAAATATTTTGTGTCTGTCTTCACAGTAGAAGACACAAGTTCCATACCAGAAATAGGCAGTAACTTAGGGGCTAAAAAGAATAAGGAAATTAAGGATATTGATATCAGCCGAGAAAAAGTATCGGAGAAACTTGAGGGATTAAAATCTGACAAGTCCCCGGGACCAGATGGTCTACATCCTAGGGTTCTAAAAGAGATAGCTGCAGAGATAGTGGATGCGCTGGCTATGTTTTTCCAGAATTCCTTAGATTCAGGAATGGTCCCGTCAGATTGGAAGTTGGCAAATGTTACACTGTTTTTCAAGAAAGGAGGTAGGGAGAAAACAGGGAACTACACGCCAGTTAGTCTAACATCAGTCATTGGGAAGATGCTGGAAACTATTATTAAAGAAGCCTTAACATTGCACTTGGAAAAGCATAGTCTGATTAGAACAAGTCATCATGGTTTTACTAAAGGGGAATCTTGTTTCATAAATTTATTAGAGTTTTTGAGGATGTAACTCGTAGGTAGATAAAGGGGAACCAGTAGATGGATTTTCAAAAGACATTCAATAAGGTGCCACATAAAAGATTAATAGGTAAGATAAGGGCTCATGGTGTTGGGGATAATATATTAGCGCGGATAGAGGATTGGTTAACAGACAGGAAGCAGAAAGTGGGCATAAATGGGGCATTTTCAAGTTGGCAGGCAGTGAATAGTGGGGCCTCAGCTATTTACACTCTATATTAATGACTTGGATGAAGAGACAGAGTAATATATCTAAATCTGCTGAAAATACAAAGCTCGGTGGAAAGGTAAGCTGCGGGAAGGATGTAGAGAGGCTGCAAAGAGATATAGACAGGTTAAGTGAGTAAGCAACAAGATGGCAAATGGAGTATAATGTAGGGAAGTGTGAAGTTGTTCACTTTGGTCATAAAAATAGAAAAGCAAAATATTTTTTAGAAAGTAGGAAAATGGTAAGTGTTGATGTTCAGAGAGACTTGGGGGTACTCGTACAAGGTATAGACAGGGTGGATAGCAAGAAGCTTTTTCCCAGAGTGGGGGATTCAATTACTAGGGGTCACGCGTTCAAAGTGAGAGGGGAAAAGTTTAGGGGGGATATGCGTGGAAAGTTCTTTACGTAGAGGGTGGTGGGTGCCTGGAACGCGTTGCCAGCGGAGGTGGTAGACGCGGGCACGATAGCGTCTTTTAAGATGTATCTAGACAGATACATGAATGGGCAGGAAGCAAAGAGATACAGACCCTTAGAAAATAGGTGACAGGTTTAGATAGAGGATCTGGATCGGCGCAGGCTTGGAGGGCCGAAGGGCCTGTTCCTGTGCTGTAATTTTCTTTGTTCTTTGTTCTTTAAGGAACACACAAAATTAACATGCTATTAGGAAGGCAGATGGCATGTTGACATTTATTACAAGGGGATTGGAGTACAGGAATAAAGAAGTCTTACTAAAATTGTACAGGGCTTTGGTGAGACCGCACCTGGAATACTGTGTGCAATTTTGGTCTCCACATTTAAGAAAGGATATACTTGCACTGGAGGCAGTGCAGCAAAGATTTACTAAATTGTTCTCTGGAATGAGGGGGTTGTCCTTTGATGAGAGGCTGAGTAAGTTGGGCCTATAATCTCTGGAGTTTCGAAGAATGAGAGGCGATCTAATTGAGACATACAAGATTCTGAAAGGACTTGATAGGGTAGAAGCTGAGAGATTGTTTCCACTGGTCGGGGAATCTAGAACACGGGGACACAGTCTCAGGATAAGGGGCCAATCATTCAGGACTGAGATGAGGAGAAATTACTGCACTCAAAGGGTTGTGAATCTTTGGAATTCTCTAGCCCAGAAGGTTGTGGATGCTCCATCATTGAATACATTTAAGGCTGGGATAGATAGATTTTTGGTCTCGCAGGCAATCAAGGGATATGGGGAGTGGACAGGAAAGTGGAATTGAAGCCCAAGATCAGCCATGATCGTATTGAATGCTGGAGCAGGCTTGATGGGCCATATGATCTACTTCTGCTCCGATTTCATGTGTTCTCGTAATCTGGTGTTCTTGTGAACAAAGTTATAGCTCATGGAATAAAAGAGACAGCAGCAACATGGATACAAAATTGGCTGAGTGACAGGAAACAGAGAGTAGTGGTTAATGGACGTTTTTCGGACTGGAGAAAGGTTTGTCGTGGAGTTCCCCAAGGGTAGGTATTAGGACCCTTGCTGTTCCTGATATATATTAATGACCTAGACTTTGGTGTGCAGGGCACAATTTCTAAATTTGCAGATAATACAAAACTAGGATCCATTGTGAACTGTGAGAAGGATAGTGTAGAACTTCAAAAGGACATCAACTGATTGGAGGAATGGGCAGACAAGTGGCAGATGTAATTTATGCAGAGAAGTGTGAAGTGATTCATTTTGGTAGGAAGAACATGGAGAGAAATATAAAATAAAGGGTGCAATTCTAAAGGGGGTGCAGTTGCAGAGGGACCTGGGTGTATCTGTGCATAAAACATTGAAAGTGGCAGGACAGGTTCAGAGTGCAATTAATAGAGCATATAGCATCCTAGGCTTCATTAATAGGGGCATAGAGTACAAAAGCAAGGAAGTTATGTTGAACTTGTATAGAACACTGATTCAGCCTCAAGTGGAGCGTTGTGCCCAGTTCTGGGCACCACACTTTAGGAAAGATGTGAAGGCATTAGAGAGAGCACAGAAAAGATTGACAAGAATGGTTCCAGGGATGAGGAACTTCAGTTATGTGGATAGATTGGAGAAGTTGGGACTGTTTTCTTTGGAGGAGAAGCTTGAGAGTAGATTAGATTAGAGATACAGCACTGAAACAGGCCCTTCGGCCCACCGAGTCTGTGCCGAACATCAACCACCCATTTATACTAATCCTACACTAATCCCATATTCCTACCAAACATCCCCACCTGTCCCTACATTTCCCTACCACCTACCTATACTAGTGACAATTTATAATGGCCAATTTACCTATCAACCTGCAAGTCTTTTGGCTTGTGGGAGGAAACCGGAGCACCCGGAGAAAACCCACGCAGACACAGGGAGAACTTGCAAACTCCACACAGGCAGTACCCGGAATCGAACCCGGGTCCCTGGAGCTGTGAGGCTGCGGTGCTAACCACTGCGCCACTATGCCGCCCATTTGATAGAGGTGTTCAAAATCATGAGGGTCTGGACAGAGTAGATAGGGAAAGATTGTTCCCATTGGTGGAAGGATTGAGAGCAAGAGAGCACAGATTTAAAGTAATTGGCAAAAGGAACAATGGTGCCATGAGGAAAATCTTTTTTCATCCAGTAAGTGGTTAGGATCTGGAATGCACTGCCTGAGAGTGTGATGGAGGCAGATTCAGTCAAGAGGGAGTTGGATTGTTATCTTGAAAGGAAGAATGTGCAGGGCTACGGGGAGAAGGCGGGGGAGTGGCACTAGGTAAATTGCTCTTTCGGACAGCCTGGGCAGACACGATGGGCCGAACGGCCTCCTCCTGTGTTGCAACAATTCTATCAACTTCACACACCATATCAACTTCATTACCCTCATCAAGCCTCTCTGTTATCTCATTAAAAACTCAATCAAATCAGTTAAATGTGATTTGCCCTCAATAAATCCATGTTGGCTTTCTTTAATTAATTCACATTTGTTCAAGTGCTTGTTAATTTTGTCCAGGATTGTTGTTTGTAAAAGCTTCCCCACCACTGAGGTTAAACTGTAGTTTCTGGGCTTGTGTTTACTCTCCTTTTGAACAAGGGTTTCACATTTGCAATTCTCCAGTCCTCTGTCACCATAAGGAGGATTGAAAGATTATGGTCAGTGCCTCCTCAGTTTCCACCCTCACTTCCCTCAGTATCCTCGGATGCATCTGAACCGGTCGTGGTGACTTATCAACTTTAAGTGCAGCCAGCCTTTCTAATACCTCCTCCTTAACAATTTTTAACCCATCCAGTGTCTCAACTACCTCCCCTTTCACTATGAGTTTAGCAGCACCTTCTTTCTTGGTAAAGACAGATGCAAAGTATTTAGCCATAGTCATAGAGTCATCAAGTTATACAGCACAGAAACAGGCCCTTCGGCCCATCGTGTCTGTGCCGGCCATCAAGCACCTATCTATTCTTATCCCATTTTCCAGCACTTGGCCCGTAGCCATGCCCTCTGCCTCCTTGTGTAAATCCTCTTTTTGTTCTCTAATCAGGCCTACTCCTCCTCGTACTACCCTTTTACTATTTCTATGTTTATAGAAGACTTTTGGATTCCCTTTTATGTTAGCTGCCAGTCTCTTCCCATACTCTCATTGCTTCTCACTTTTTTTCACTTCCCCTCTGAACTTTCCATATTTAGCCTGCTTCTCACTTATATTATCAGTCAAACATCTGTCATACGTATCCTTTTCCTGCTTCATCTCACTATCTCTTTCCTCATCTGGGGAGCTCCAGCTTTGTTTGTCCTACCTTTCCCCCTCGTGAGAATGTACCTTGACTATACCTGAACTATCTCCTCTTTAAAGGCAGACCATTGTTGAACTACAGTTTTGCTCGCCAATCTTTGATTCCACTTTACCTTGGCCAGGTCCATTCTCACCCCATTGAAATTGGCCCTCCCACAGATATTATTTTTACTCTGGATTTCTCCTTTTTCTTTTCCATAGCTAACCTAAACTGAATGATGCGATGATCACTGTCCCCTAAATGTTCCCCTACTGACACTTAATCCACTTATCCCACCTCATTTTCCAGAACCAGATCCAGCAATGCCTCCTTCCTCATTGAACTGGAAACATAATGATCCAGAAAATTCTCCTGAACACACTTCAGAAACTCGTTTGCCCATCTGCCCTTTACACCATGACTATCCCAGTCTATATTAGGATAATTAAAGTGTCCCATTATAACTACTATATAATTTTTGAACCTCTCTGATTTCCTTGCAAACTTGTTCCTCTGTATCTTTCCCACTAGTTGGTGCCCTATAGAATACAAGCAGTAGTGTAATGGCAGCTTTATTATTTCTTAGCTCTAACCAAATAGTTTCGGTCCTTGAGCCCTCTAGGACATCGTCTCTCTCCAGCACTGTAATGTTATCCTTTGTCAATACTGACACCCTTCCTCCTTTCTTTCCTTCCTAAAATTTTCTGAACACCTTGTATACAGGAATATTTCATACCCAGTCCAGTTCTTTTTTTTGAGCAGAACTCAGTTATCGCCACAACATCATGTTCCCAAATGACTATCGGTTTCTGCAGCTCACTAACCTTATTTACCACACTCCATCTGTTCACATAAATGTAGAGTAAATCCAATTACATACGAACATACAAAGTAGGAGCAGGAGTAAACCACTCGGCCCCTCGAGCCTGCTCCGCCATTCAACAAGATCGTGGCTGTTCTGATTGTAACCTCAACTCCACATTCCCACCTACCCTCAATAACCTTTCAGCCCCTTGCTTATCAAGAATCTATCTACCTCTGCCTTAAAAATATTCAAAGACTCTGCTTCCACCGCCTTTTGAGGAGGAGAGTTCCAAAGACTCAGGACCTTCTGAGAGAAATAATTTCTCCTCATTTCTGTCTTAAATGGGCAACCCCTTATTTTTAAACAGTAACCCCTAGTTCTAGATTCTCCCACAAAAGGAAACATCCTTTCCACATCCACCCTGTCAAGACCCCTCAGAATCTTATATGTTTCAATCAAGTTGCCTCTTACTCTTCTAAACTCCAGCAGATACAAGCCTAGCCTGTCCAATCTTTCCTCATTAGACAACCCGCCCATCCCAGGTATTAGTCTAGTAAACCTTGTCTGAACTGCTTCCAATGCATTTACATCTTTCCTTAAATAAGGATACCAATACTGCACACAGTACTCCAGATGTGATATACTCTCTGTATAGCTGAAGCATAACCTCCCTACTTTTGTATTCAAGTCCCCTCACAATAAACAATAACATTCAATTACTTGCTGTCCCTGCCTACTAACCTTTTGCGATTCATGCACTAGGACACCCTCTGCATCTCACAGAGATAATATGCTTCTTTTATATTCTTCCTGCCAAAATGGACAATTTCACATTTTCCCACATTATACTCCATTTGCCAGATCTTTTCCCACTCACTTAACCTGTCTATATACCTTTGTAGCCTCCTTATGTCCTCTTCAGAACATATTTCATATTTTCCTACCTACCTTTGTGTCATCAGCAAATTTAGCAACCATACTTTCGGTCCCTTCATCTAAGTCATTTATATAAATTGTAAAAAGTTGAGGCCCCAGCACAGATCCCTGTGGCACACCACTCGTTACATCTTGCCAACCAGAAAATGACCCATTTATGCCTATTCTCTGTTTCCTGTTAGCTAGCCAATCTTCTATCCATGCCAATATATTTTTATTTTCTGCAATAACCTTTGATGTGGCAACTTATGAAATGCCTTCTGGAAATCTAAGTACGATACATCCATCACTTCCCCTTTCTCCACAGCACGTTACTTCTTCAAAGAATGATTTCCCTTTCACAAAACAAAATTAAGATCTTATTGCATTTTCTTTTACTCTGACCCCACCTAATACCTTGTTATTTCTTACTCTAGTTCTATCTTTCTCTTCCAATTCTTTGTACACCTTGTTTTTCCTCTCTAACGTTACCTCCTCATTCCCATCCCTCTTCCAAGTTAGTTTAAATCCTCCCCAATAGCACTAGCAAACCACAAAGCAAGGACATTGGTCCCAGCTCTGTTCAGATGCAACGCACCTGCACCATCTCACCTGCCACGCATTCATCTGCTCTATCCTCCTATTTCTATACTCCCTGGCACCTGGCACTAGGGGTAATCTGGAGATTACTACCTTTGCAGTACAGCTTGTAGTTTCTTTCCTAGCATCTTAAACCCTGCCTTCAGGACTTCATCCCTCTTTCTGCCTATGTCGCTGGTACCGATATGGACCACAACTGCTATCTGTTCACGCTCTTTCCTCAGAGTGCTCTGCAGCCTTTCAGTGACATCCCTGGCCCTGGCACAAGGGAGGCAACATACCATCCTGGATTCAAATCTGCAGCTACAGAGGTACATGTCTGTTCCCCTAAATGTTGAATCCCCTATCACTATTGCTTTCCCAATCTTCCTCCTGCACCATCTCCTCCTCATACAGCTGAGACAGACATGGTGCTATGGACCTGGCTCTGGCTGCACTCCCCAGAGAAACCATCATTCTCACCTGTTTTCAGAAAGGAACACCAATTGGAGAGTGAGATGCACTCAGGGGTCTCCTGCATTACCTGCCTGGTCCTCCTTGACTGTCTGGCAGTCATCCATTCCCTCTCTATTTTATATGGAGTTAACTGAAATGTTTTTTCTGAACTCTTATTAGCTCCATACCTCAGACTTTAATTTACGGAAATATTCAGAACCCTTTAGTGTCCGTTGCTACTTAATATTAACTTTATCCCCTAGATCTGATCAATTAATTAAACAGTGATTGTAATTATATGAAAAATTATCAAAATGGTGTGAGATTTTTATGCTAATTAATTGATCCAGTCTTACTTTATAATTGATTAATTTAAATCAAATTAAATGCTTACCAGTATATTCATTCCCCATGATTTGTTTTGTCCTGTATGTCACGTTGCAATTCTTTTATCCCTGTCCAGTTCAGACTCACAGTCCGATCACAAATCAAGTGCTGGTCCTCTTCCAGACCTCTCCTTTTGCAATTGATTGTTGATTTAAGATTATCATTCGGTCTCACAATGTAGTTCACTTACGCTTTTTAGAAGCTACATATATTCATACGCAAGGACCTGTCCTCTGCAGGCAAGAGGAACGTGTGCAGGCATTGCACCTTTTTTGAATTAAACAAAAGCATGGAGGACAATCATTCTCTGATGCATTCTCCATGGCAATGCTTCAACCAATCAGAGTCAACTTGCTAACAATCAGCACCCTTTTCTCATGCAGTAAAAATTGTTGCTGCCTTTGAAATTTGGCATTCTTGCGTCTGTCCTGATGAGTGCAAGATGAAAAGCTTCGACAGCATGTCTCTTTTTTCAGCAGTACAAAGGGGAATCATTATTTAAAAACAATATAAGCATCAATGTTTGTCATGACTTCTCAAGATTGTGGGATTTAGAAGGGCTAACAAGAGAATTTAAATGTTTTGCTGTTGTAAAAGTTTGAAGGAAATTCTCGTCTAGACATAAGAACTTAAGAAATAGGAGCAGAAGTCGGCCATTCAGCCCTTCGAGCCTGCTCCGCCATTCAAAGAGATCATGACCGATCATCCACTTCAACATCATTTTCCTGCACATTGCATTGTAATCTGTGCCTGTTTGAGTGCCACGTGGCACCAACACACACTCACACGCACACTTAAATACACGCTCACACACACACTCACACACTTAAATACACGCTCACACACACACACTCACACACACACACTCACACACACTCAGAGACACACTCACATGCACAGCCATACACACTCACTCACACAACACACACTCACACAACACGTACACACTCACACACACACACATACTCATCACACACACACACACTCATCACACACACACTCAATCACTCATACACCCACTCACACACATTTTCACACTCACACGCACACTTACTCACACAGACACTTACTCACACACTCACAAACACACTCACAAACACACACACACTCACTCACACACACATGCACACATGAACCCACACACACACACTCATACACACACACGCATTCACTCACTCACACACTCAAACTCACACACACACTCACTCACACTCACGCTCACACACACTCACTCATTCCACACACACTCACACTCACACACACACTCAATCACTCATACACACACACACACTCAATCACTCATACACACACTCTCACACACACACTCACTCACTCATACACCCACTCACACACACACTCACATACACTCACACACTCATCCACACCTACACTTACACACACACTCACACACACACTCACTCACACACACATTCACATTCGCACACACTCACACACACACTCACACACCAACCTGGAAGATAACAGTAATAAAATGTGATTTATGATACAGGTGCAAACCACAGACTAAGAAACTTTAAGGTCACTGTCAAACAATCCGAGTGCAAGGGAATTTGGGGAAAAATCATTTAGAGGCGAAACAATTCACTCTGAAAATGGACTGAGAGAAACATAAGGGATTGACTTAACTGGAGCTGTTCATAGCTTAACTTCATTTCAGAAAAGTCTGATGTTTTAGCTGATTCAGATTCAGAGTTAATAATTAAATGAGCTACAGTATAAATACTTTACAGGCAATTGATGACTTTTTCTATTTGCATCTATAGATAGTGATCCAAAAGCATGGTAAAGATTCTTTTTGCATGTGACATGGCCAGTTAGTGTTTGACGTGATTAATCCCTTTTCCTGTGACACCAAAGAGTTCCTGGTGAAACAAAGGAGTTCTAATGAGCGTGTGGAGAAACAGTGCTCATGAGCTTCATGGTGTTTAGCAGAATGTGACAATTCTCCATCAATGTAATTGTCAAATGCACATTCGAGTGTATTTTTGACCCTGAGTTGATCTTCCGATCCCATTTCCTCTCTATCATCAAGATCGCCTATTTCCACCATCGTAACATCTCCCGATTCTGCCCTTTCCTCAGCTCATCTGCATCTGAAACCCTCATCTATGTCTTTTATTACCTCTAGATTTGACTATTCAAATGCTTTCCAGGCCATTCTTCCATCTCCCACCCAGTATAAATTTGAGCTTATTCAAAACGCTGCTGCCCATATGCTATCTTGCATCAAGTCCCGTTCATCGATCACCCCTGTGCCATCACCCCTGTGCTCGCTGACCTACATTGGCTTCCAATCCGGTTGCGTCTCAGTTTTAAAATTCTCATCCTTGTTTTCAAATCCCTCCATGGCCTCGCCCCCTCCCTATCTCTGTAACCTTCTCCAGCCTTACAGTCCTCCAAGATCTCTCTGCTCCTCCAATTCTGGCCTTTTGAGCATCCCTGATTTTAATCGCACCACCAATGGCGGCCGTGCCTTCAGCTGCCTGGGCCCTAAACTCTGGAATTCCCTCCCTGAACATTGCTGCCTTTCTACCTCTCTCTCCTCCTTTAAAGACACTCCTGAAAATCTACCTCTTTGATCAAGCTTTTGGCCGCCTGTCCTGATATCTCCTTACGTGGCTCAGTATCAAGTTGTATTTGAGAATGCTCCTGTGAAGTGCCTAGGTATGTTAAAGGCACTATATAAATGCAAGTTGGTGTTGTTATTGTTAGTACATCTAAAGAAATGCACCTGACTATTAAAGATGGAGTTACAGGCATGTTACATGCAGTCGGGACCGCAAATTAGCCAAAGGCTCTTTTTACACTGGCGCTTGCTTTAGATTGGATCACAGGAGAGCATTACCCTTCACGTCACCTGTTGCCTCTCTACGTTTACATTGCTAAAACCAGCTCCCTTGCCCTCTCCCCAGAAACATCAACCAACTCTTTTATTGCAGGTATACGATTCTGCCACTGAGATAAGCCTTTAGTGATCTAAACGCAAGGGGCCAGTGCACAACTGTTGCCTTCCCCTCCAAACTGAGCCAAGCATCCACCAGCATAAAAACACCTTAAGTGTTCTGTCCTGGTGGGCCCAATTCACTCAATATTTACCTAACAGTTAAGTCATTTTAGTTTAAACATAAAGAAAAATTAAAGCAAGAGCAACCTCCTATTAAATAAGGGAAAAGATCCTGCAATGCTATTCGAAGAAAAGAAGGGGAGTACTCCCCAGCATTCTGTCCAATTTTTATCCCTCGAGCAACCTCACATAAACACACGTTATCGGGTCATTATCACAATGCTGTTTGTGGAAGCCCCTGGCAGCAGACCCGAAAATGTGTTCCACTCCCACTAGTCACATGGGCGGCCGTGGCCACTTTACATAACGGAGGAGCGGGGTCCTACCAAACATGCTTGGGGGGGGTGGGGGGATAGGCGGGATACAAGGTGCTGAACACGGTGTCAGATGACTCCGCAGCAGGTGCTGTCTGCCCTGCTGGCCTTGCTGTCTTCGACTCATTTTCTGTTTGCTGTTCACTGCTGAGACTGTTGGAGTGACTCTTTCACCCTCCCCCCCCAACCCCCACCCCCATCCCCGGACATGGGTCGAGTGCCACAAGGGGGTCAATGACCTCCTTCGTGCTGCCAAGGTGACTGCTCCATACCCCTCTGCTTTTTAGTGATTGCAAGTGTCTACGCAGGAGGAAGCGGGACATAGGGAGGGAGGCACTACAATTGAGCTGGCGGAGGGGGTTAGGCATCACCTCATCCTGACAGATGCATGGCTGCACTTCGGCCACAGGCCACCTTCTTTCACAGCTCACCCCCAATAACTCCGCTAAGAGTGGACAGAAGCATGAGCTATATGTGAAAGCCCAGTAGGAGACGAGGGCCTGACACTAACAGAACTGTCATGTTGATCTCTCTGCAAAGTATGACTATCGCCCTCTTTCCACTTGCAGGACAAGAGGGTCCACAACAGGAGGGAGGCATCTGGACTGGCAGAGGCATCCCAGATCTTCGGCCTCTCTCCACAGCTGAGGACAAGGCACTAGAATTAGCGGGACCCTGGGTGTCCACTCCATATCAGATGGAGAGATTGTAGTCTCCGTGTAAGTGAATGAGGATTGTCTTCCATCGACATACTGTTCACTTCTGGAGACCCACATCACGCATGGTCGGCATGACGAGATCTGCACAGCCTAACCCACGCATGTTTGTGTTCTCTCATTCACAGGAGACTCAGCCAGAAGGGGAACAGCTGTCCACCTCTGAGGAGGAGTACTCAGAGGATGTACTGTCACATGACTCTCCTGCACCTTCCACCAGCGCAGATACTTTCACCTCAGCGGGTTTCCACTAGGTTGTAGAATCAGGGTCACAAGCTGGTGAGAGCACTGCACACACTCTCGAACAGCTGTCTGAGGCTGAGACAGCCGAGGTCTCTGAAGGTCGGTGGACTGTGGGTGGCCAGGCCCATGCTGAGCCCCAGACTCATTATGAGCCTCTGGTGTCGACAGCACAGGACATGCTGGAGTTGCAGAGAGAGGAAAGTCAACATCTGATGGAGATGTCAGAGGCCATGCGCAGCTATGAGTGCAAGATGGAGGAATCCATCCATGCCATGACTGCTGCATGTCTCAGACGTGTGAGAGTATGGCTTCTTCCATCGGGAGGTTGGCGACCCTCATGGAGAGCCTGATCCCACAAATGCGCGCAGACCTGCTCACCATCGCCTCGGCCATGAGCTCAACGCAGCAGTGGCAAGGCGAGAGAAGGACAGGGTCCCCTGGAGTCTTCTCCAGCTCCTCGTCCTTCTCTGGTGAGCAGGGAGGTTCAAGTGAGCCTTGAAAGGGAGGAGGAGAAGCTAACCTCCACAGTCTCAGGCATCCAGAGGACAGCCGCCAAAGTCACCCCAGGCCAAGGGGCGTCCTGATCAGCAGCCTGTCTCCAGTCCAGCTGCTAACGATGGGGTTACATTGCATAGAAGCACTTGTAAACGTGTTAAGAAAACCGCCTAGAAACACCTGGGGCTTCACAGGTGTTTGAAATCTGCCATTTGCTACATCATATAAAGTTCTTCTGTTTTTGAAATTAACCTTCATTATGTAAAAGTAATTATTCTATCCTGCATTAATTGTGAGCAGCTGACTTTACCCTTCCCCCTTAGTGGATGCCAATGTAGGCAAAGCCCTCACTTGAATAGGGTCTCCCAGGGGCCATAGGGCATGGTTCAGCTGGGCACTAGGCACGGAACACAAATAGAAAGGAGGTGACAGACTACATGCATTGAGGTGAGTCTTTATTGTTTTTACTCTGAGTGGTCATCATGGTGGCTGGAAGCGGGTAAGTTTGAGACTGTCTCTTGCCTCCTTGGCCCGTCGCTCAATCTGCCTGGCCTCCGGTGTAAGGGCTTCACCATCCAGTGCTGATTGCGCCTCTCCCTCCTCCATGTCCTCCTTGTCAGTGGAGAAGTAGCATTCAATCATGTCCTCATCGTGAAAGGCCTCCCCCCTCTTCAGTGCTAGATTTCGCAGAGCACAGCAGATGAGCACGATATGCGAGACCCTCGCTGGGGCATGCTGCAGGGCTCCACTGAATCGATCCCGGCAACGGAATCTCATCTTCAGCAGCCCAATGGCCTGCTTGATGGTCGCTCTGGTGGAGCCGTGGCAAGTGTTGTACCTCTCCTCTGCTGCAATGCGAGGGTTCCTCAAGTGCGTCAGTAACCATGTCTTCAATGGGAAGCCTTTGTCCTCGAGAATCCATCCCTGAAGGCGACCAGGGGGGCTGAACATCTGTGGCACCTGGGACTGTTGAAGTATGTAGGCATCGTGACTGATTCCCAGGAAGCAGGCACACACCTGCAGGAAACGCTTCCAGTGCTCGCGCACCAGTTGAACGTTGATTGACTGTCTGGATTATTCCAGGGAAGCCCTTCCTGTCCTCATTGGCGCTTTGATGGCCACATGCATGCAATCTATCACACACCGTGCACCCGGGGAAATCCAGCGATGGCCCTGAATCCGATTGCCCTCTCGGCCTGACTGTCAGGGTTGGTTGGTAGCGCACACAGTCGTCGGCCCTCTCGAACAGGGCATTGGTCACCTCCTTGATGCAGCGGTGGGCTGCTGCCTCGGAGACCCCACACATGTCCCCGGTGGATCCCTGGAATAATCCAGACATGTAAAAGATTAGTGCCACTGTGACCTTCAGGGCCATTGGCATAGAGTGACCATCAAATCCCATCAGTCACAACTCGTCCTGCAGCAGGGCACATAAGGCAGTGACAGCCTCCCTGGAGATCTGAAGTCTTCACTGACAATGCCACTCGGGCATTTGGAGGTAGCTGATTCAAGTCAGGTACACTGTCTGGCGCAGGTGCGCTCATTTTTGGCATGGCCAGCTGCTGATGCTTTCATCGTGGAGCTTTATGGACAGGCACAGCTGCTTCCTGTCCCTCCCTCCGTCGGAGGGGCTGCATCACACCACAGAGGGTCCACAAAGCAAGGTGTAGGAGACCCATACCAGGTAATCAGTGGGCCTCCAGATGCAGAGATGATCTTGCCTTGGCAGCTGTGCTTTTGCTACTTCTCCTGGCAGACTCCCTGATGGCTGTCAGTGCCCAACCTTGCTGATAGCCAGCCCTCTCACCCAACAGTCTGGACACCAGATACAGTCACCCAAAATCTATACCCCCGCCTTGCAGACCGCCAAAAACTCTGACCAGCTGGCACTCCCACCCGTGATCCTGATCAGCTGGCACTCCCACCCGGGACCCTGATCAGCTGGCACTCCCACCCGGGACCCTGATCAGCTGGAACTCCCACCCGGGACCCTGATCAGCTGGCACACCCACCCGGGACTCTGATCAGCTGGAACTCCCACCCGGAACCCTGATCAGCTGGCACTCCCACCCGGAATCCTGATCAGCTGGCACTCCCACCCGGGACCCTGACCAGCTGGCACTCCCACCCGGAAAACTGATCAGCTGGCACTCCCACCCGGAAACCTGATCAGCTGGCACTCCCACCCGGGACCGTGACCAGCTGGCACGTCCACCCGGAAACCTGATCAGCTGGCACTCCCACCCGGAAACCTGATCAGCTGGCACTTCCACCCGGAACCCTGATCAGCTGGCACTCCCACCCGGAAACCTGATCAGCTGGCACTCCCACCCGGGACCCTGATCAGCTGGCACTCCCACCCGTGATCCTGATCAGCTGGCACTCCCACCTGTGATCCTGATCAGCTGGCACTCCCACCCGGAACCCTGATGAGCTGGCACTCCCACCCGGGACCCTGATCAGCTGGCACTCCCACCCGGAAACCTGATCAGCTGGCACTCCCACCCGGGACCCTGATCAGCTGGCACTCCCACCCGGAAACCTGATCAGCTGGCACTCCCACCCGGGACCCTGACCAGCTGGCACTCCCACCCAGAACCCTGACCAGCTGGCACTCCCACCCGGAAACCTGATCAGCTGGCAATCTCACCGGAGACCCTGTTCAGCCAGTACTCCCACTGAGACTACACCCCCCCCCCCCCCCCCCACTTGCAGACCACCTGAGACCATGACACCCGCATCCCCCGCCCTCCCACTGTGGGCCAACAATGGCCTCCGCTCACCCCTCTTCCCCTGTGCAGTGCTGCCTACCCATCGCGGCACTGAAGCCTGACCTCGACGTCGTCAGCTTTCAATGGCCAGGAATCTGAAGGCTTGTGAGGGCCGTCTGTCATCCGCTTAATTGTACGTCACGACATCAGATTTCTGGACGGCTACATCCAATGCGATTCTCCATGCCCCCGCCCCCAACCCCTCCCCACCCCCTGTCACCGTTCCGCCTCCAAACGGCCCGCTGTGTGCAAATTAGCTGCTGTGTTTCCCTACACAAGAGTGACTATACTTCAAAAAGTACTTCCCAAAGCACTTTGGGACATCCTGAGATTGTGAAAGGCACTATATAAATGCAAGCCTTTCTTGCTTACATATTCATGTCTTGGTGATGTGAAGAGTTAGCATACGACTTTTCAGTAGCTTTTATTAGTTTTAAGAGTTTTGTTTTAATGAGACATTCCCAACTCTGTAAAGTAATTTGAAAGGCATTGACCTTCGTGTCCTTATTTGTGTTATAAGTATTTATCCCACTTTTCCTGAAAATTTGATCAGTGGCAGGAGCTGTGTGACACCACTTTTCAATACACCTTGTAATTGCTGAAACTGGAATGGTGAAGTCTCCAGACTCACCATGCCTTGAAAAGAGCCAGTTTGTCCCACTGCCCTGTTCTTTCCTCATTGCCCTCTGATTTTCTCCCCTTCATCTATTCATGTCATGAGCGATCAATATCACCCTGCTCTTGTCCGCTGCCTCTTGAGGGAACATCTATTGTATAATGGAATGTATCAAATAATCATGGTATGCATTTGGGTACTTCATTCAGTTGGTAGCAGCAAACTTCCTTCCTCATTGCTTAACTGATTCCCCTCTAGTGATGATGATTGGTAGCTTGGGATCTGAAGCACAAGTTGCTTGACCTGTCACTGTAAGGTCACTGCTCAAGTACTCCCTGTGGGAACTCCAGTAATTGTGGTTGCTTGTAAATTGGTGAGGTCAATTAGAGGTCAGCAAATTGCTTATAAATTTCAGGCCATAGCTCACGAGAACCCAGCATGAAACGACTGCCTTTCGGACTCCTTTTTGTTAGATCGTTTGGCATCTGTAACAAACTATGACATCTGAAATGTGACCGTTGTGCTTTATTTGTACAGGGGCAAAGGGGCGAATGGGACCAAGGCAGGGGAGGGTGAAGAGAGGGTGAAGAGGGCAGATGGGAGTTGCGTTACGAATTCTGATTGGACATATTCCTGGACATTTCATCACATTACCTCATGTCTCCAATTGCTCCACACGGTCAAACAGTCTTTCCCTCCTCCACCCAAAAGTTTTTGAACTAATAAATAAAAGTCTTCAAAGAAATTGCAAAAAAAAACTCAAACTTTTTCATTGCCCTGAATCACAGAATCACAGAATTGTTACAGCATAGAAGGAGGCCATTTGGCCCATCTTATCTGTGCTGGATCGCCGAAGGAGCAATTCACCTCGTGCCACTTCCCCGCCTTTTCCCTGTAGCCTTGCACATTCTTCCTTTTCAGATAATAATCAGTTCCCTCTTGAATGCCTTGATTGAATCTGCCTCCACCACACTCTCAGGCAGTGCATTCCAACCCTAACCACTGCATAAAAAAGTTTTTCCTCAAGTCTTCTCTAATCCTTCTACCAGTCCCCTTAAATCTGTGCCCCCCTGGTAATTGATCTCTCCGCGAGGGGAAGCAGGTCCTTCCTGTCTACTCTATCTAGGCCCCTCATAATTTTGTACACCTCAATTAAGTCACACCTCAGCCTCCTCTGTTCTAAGGAAAACAACCCTAGCCTATCCAATCTTTCCTCATACCTGCAACTTTCAAGCCCTGGCAACATTGATAGAGTCATAGTGTTATACAGCACAGAAACAGGCCCTTCAGCCCATCGTGTCCATGCCGGCCATCAAGCACCTAACTATTCTAATCCCATTTTCCAGCACTTGGCCCGGAGCCTTGTATGCTATGGCGTTTCAAGTGCACATCTAAATACTTCTTAAATGTTGTGAGGGTTCCTGCCTCTACCACCCCTTCAGGCAGTGTGTTCCAGATTCCAACCACCCTCTGGGTGAAAAATCTTTTCCTCAAACCCCCTCTAAATCTTTTGCCTTTACCTTAAATCTATGCCCCCTGGTTATTGACACTTCCGCTAAGGGGAAAAGTTTCTTCCTATCTAACCTATCAATGCCCCTCATAATTTTGATTACCTCAATCATGTCCCCCCTCAGCCTTCTCTGCTCTAAGGAAAACAACCCTAGCCGATCCAGTCTCTCTTCATAGCTGAAATGCTCCAGCCCAGGCAACATCCTGGTGAATCTCCTCTGCACCCTCTCCAGTGCAATCACATCCTTCCTATAGTGTGGCGACCAGAACTGTACACAGTACTCCTGCTGTGGCCTAACTAGCATTTTATACAGCTCCATCATAACCTCCCTGCTCTTATATTCTATGCCTCGGCTAATAAAAGCAAATATCCCATATGCCTTCCTAACCACCTTATCTACCTGTGCTGCTGCCTTCAGTGATCTATGGACAAGTACACCAAGGTCCATCTGACCCTCTGTACTTCCTAGGGTCCCACCATCCATTGTATATTCACTTGCCTTGTTAATCCTCCCAAAATGCATCACCTCACGCCTCTCAGGATTAAATTCCATTTGCCACTGCTTTGCCCAACTTACCAGCCCATCTCTTTCATCCTGTAATCTAAGGCTTTCCTCCTCACTATTTACGGCACCACCAATTTTTGTGTCATCTGCGAACTTACTAATCATACATTCTATATTCACATCTAAATCATTAATGTACACTACAAACAGCAAAGGTCCCAGCACCGATCCCTGAGTACACCACAAGTCACAGGCTTCCAATCGCAAATACAACCCTCGACCATCACCCTCTGCCTCCTGCTACTAAGCCAGTTTTGGATCAATTTGCCAAATTGCCCTGGATCCCATGGGCTCATAACTTCTTGACCAATCTCCCATGCGGGACCTTATCAAAAGCCTTACTGAATTCCATGTGGACTACATCAACTGCTTTACCCTCATCTACACACCTATTCACCTCCTCGGAAAATTCAATCAAATTTGCTAGACATGATCTCTCCCTGACAAAGCCATGCTGACTATCCTTGATTAATCCCTGCCTCTCCAAGTGGCGATTAATCCTGTCCCTCAGAACTTTTTCCAATAGTTTCCCTACCACTGATGTTAGACTCACCGGCCTGTAATTACCTGGTCTATCCCTACTACCCTTCTTGAATATTGGTTCCACATTCACTGTCCTCCAGTCCTCTGGTACCTCTCCTGTGGCCAGAGAGGATTTGAAAATTTATGTCGGAGCCCCTGAAATCTCCTCCCTTGCCTCACATAACAGCCTGGGATACATCTAATCTGGGCCTGGGGATTTATCCACTTTTAAGCCCGCAGAAACTGCTAATACCTCCTGTCTTTCAATGCTAATTTGTTCAAGTATATCACTATCCCCCTCCCTGATCTCTACACCTACATCGCCCTTCTCCATCATGAACACAGATGAAAAGTAATCATTTAAAACCTCACCTACGTCTTCCAGCTCCACACACAGATTGCCACTTTGGTGCCTAATGGGCCCTACTCTTTCCCTGGTTATCCTCTTGCCCTTAATATACTTATAAAATGCCTTGGAATTTTCCTTTATCTTGCCCACCAATGATTTTTCATGCAGCCTCTTCGCTCTCCAAATTACTTTTTAAGGTATCCCCCCAAAACTTTCTATACTCCTCCAGTGCCTCCGCTGTTTTCAGCGCTCTGAATCTGCCATAAGCCTCCTTTTTTTCTTTATCCAATCCTCTACATCCCTTGACATCCAGGGTTCACTGGATTTCTTGGTCCTACCCTTCACCTTTACAGGAACATGTTGGCCCTGAACTCCCACTGGTCTGATGTAGACTTTCCTACAAGTAGCTGCTCCCAGTCCACTTTGTTCAGATCCTGTTTTATCATATTGAAATCGGCCTTCCCCCAATTCAGTACCTTTATTTCCAGTCCATCTTTGTCCTTTTCCACAACTACCTCGTCTTGTAAATTTCCTCTGTACTCTCTCCAGAGCAATTATGTCCTTCCTGTAATGTGGTGACCAGAACTGTACGCAATATTTCAGCTGTGGCCTAACCAGTTCCAGCAATAAATCCCTGATTTTGTATTCTAAACCTCCTCCAATAAAGGAAAGCATTAAATATGCCTTCTTCACCACTTTATCTACCTGTCCTGCCACCTTCGGGGACATGCACTCCAATGCTCTCCCATGTGCAAATAGGTTTGAGTAGAAATGTGAGCAATACAAAAACACTTCCCAAAATGAGTGTGATTTTGAGCACGATTTGTGTCTGGATTGCTGATTACACCCCAAGTGGAAACTCTTGCCTGCGCATGTCAAACATCTGAAAGCGCTTCACATAATGAATGAATTTTACAGTGCAGTAACTCTTGTTTGTGTGCTCTTCCCCCTTGCAGTGATCAGTGCTGAAATGCATATTCATCAGTGACTGTAATTCACTTTCCCTCTCTGCATCTTGTCTTATTTTGATCTGTTTGATTTCTGCTGATCTCTCCCCAGTTTTCATTCTTCCGTCTCATTTCTTCCTGTTTGCTTGTTTCTCTTCCTAGCTACTCACTTACCTCTCCTCGCTTCCCTCTCTCTGTCTCAAGCTCTTGATCTCATTATTTCCATTCACTCTGTATCCCAGCCTGCCTCTTCACACTGTTTTCCCTCTAACATGTCAAGGTGTCTGATGTGAATAGTATGCTGCACAAATCAATGCTGACAGCTGGGCCCTCTCACTGAGCCTTGATGGACTGAGTCACTAGTATATGAAGTCATAAACTAGCCGACTCTCTGTAAAAAATCCAAATAAACATGCCCTTGAATTATGAAAAAACACACCAAATTTTACTCTTAAATGCATAAATTAATGTAGGACAAAGCGAATACCTACAGTCACCTGACAGGGCAATAAAAAAGAAAGACTTGCATTTCTATAGTGCCTTTCACCTTAAGACATCCCAAAGTGCTTTACGGCAAATAAAGTACTTTCGAACTGGAGTCACTGTTCTAATGTAGGAAACGCAGCAGCCAATTTGCACACAGCAAGCTTCCACAAACAGCAATATGATAATGACCACATACTCTGTTTTTTAGTGATTTTTTTTTTTTTAGAATTAGAATATTACAGCGCAGTACAGGCCATTCGGCCCTCGATGTTGCGCCGATCATCTGACCTACACTATTCCATTTACATCCATATGTCTATCCAATGACCACTTAAATGCCCTTAAAGTTGGCGAGTCTACTACTGTTGCAGGCAGGGCGTTCCACGCCCCTACTACTCTCTGCGTAAAGAAACTACCTCTGACATCTGTCCTATATCTTTCACCCCTCAACTTAAAGCTATGTCCCCTCGTGTTTGCCATCCTCATCCGAGGAAAAAGACTCTCACTATCCACCCTATCTAACCCTCTGATTATCTTGTATGTCTCTATTAAGTCACCTCTCCTCCTCCTTCTCTCTAACGAAAACAACCCCAAGTCCCTCAGCCTTTCCTCGTAAGACCTTCCTTCCATACCAGGCAACATCCTAGTAAATCTCCTCTGCACCCTTTCCAAAGCTTCGACATCCTTCCTATAATGCGGTGACCAGAACTGCACGCAATACTCCAGGTGCGGCCTCACCAGAGTTTTGTACAGCTGCATCATGACCCCGTGGCTCTGAAACTCGATCCCCCTACTAATAAAGGCTAACACACCATATGCCTTCTTAACAGCCCTATTAACCTGGGTAGCAACTTTCAGGGATTTATGTACCTGGATACCAAGATCTCTCTGCTCATCTACACTACCAAGAATCTTCCCATTAGCCCAGTACTCTGCATTGCTGTTACTCCTTCCAAAGTGAATCACCTCACACTTCTCCGCATTAAACTCCATTTGCCATCTCTCAGCCCAGCTCTGCAGCCTATCTATGTCCCTCTGTACCCTACAACACCCTTCGACACTATCCACAACTCCACCGACCTTCGTGTCATCCGCAAATTTACTAACCCACCCTTCTACACCCTCATCCAGGTCGTTTATAAAAATGACAAACAGCAGTGGCCCCAAAACAGAACCTTGCGGTACACCACTAGTAACTAAACTCCAGGATGAACATTTGCCATCAACCACCACCCTCTGTCTTCTTTCAGCTAGCCAATTTCTGATCCAAAGCTCTAAATCACCTTCAACCCCATACTTGCGTATTTTCTGCAATAGCCTACCGTGGGGAACCTTATCAAACGCCTTACTGAAATCCATATACACCACATCCACGGCTTTACCCTCATCCACCTGTTTGGTCACCTTCTCGAAAAACTAATTTAGTAAAACAGCCCACATGGTTTCGCAGGAGCATTATCAAAAATCTCAGAGGTTAGTAGGGCTGGGGCAGGTTACAGGAATAGGGAGGGACGAGGCCATGGAGAGACTTGAACACAAGAATGAGAATTTTAAAGGCGTGGTGTTACCAGATTGGGAGCCAGTGTAGGTCAACGAGCACAGTGGTGATGGGTGAACTTGGTGTCAGCCTGGATACGGGCAGCAGACTTTTGGATAAGTCTTAATTTATGGCAGTTGCAAGGTTGGAGGTAGGCCAGGAGTGCATTGGAGCAGCCGAGCTCAGAGGTAACAAAGGCATGGACATTCACGTGTGGAATCTACACTTGGAGCGCAAACTGAAAGATCAAAAAGGTCTCATAGAGAACTCTTGAACTGCCTCCCTCATACAGTAGAGGCTCTTTCAATATCCCACCCAGAAGGAGATAGGGATGTGAAATAGCAATAAACAGATCCAGCTCCTTCTGTCATCCAGTTCCTATTTGAGGGATGTATCTTGCAGCTTTTAATGAATCAGGAATTAAACCTAATTCCCTTTTGAAAGGTTCAAATGACTCCCTGGTATACATTCCGTCAGTCGACAACATCTAATTGTGAGGAATTCATTCTTCAAGATTCATGCAAAACATTCTTTCTCTTACAATGATTGAAATGGCGCCCTTGGACTCTCCTACCTATGGAATAGCATAAGATTATCAGGGCTAGATCTTTCTTTTCCAGAGAGGTTTTCACAGGTTTCTCATTATTAATCACTGTGAAGACAACTTCCTTGAAATTGAAGTGATGCTGCGAGGTTGTTTCCCTTGGCTGGAGAGTATAGAACGGGCGGGGTGGGTGGCGGTGGTCACAGCTTCAGAATAAGAGGTTGGCCATTTAACACTAGGATGAGGAGAAATTTCTTCATTCGAATGTGTACAGAAAGAACTGAAGGATATGGGGATAGTGCAGGAAGATGGAGTTGAGGTAGAAGATCAGCCATGATCTTATTGAATGGCGGAGCAGGCGCGAAGGGCCGAATGGCCTACTCCTGCTCCTATTTCTTATGTTCTTATGCTCGTTATGTCTCCAGGAATAGTTTTGCTCATCTAAGGAGGCTGGTGAGGAATTTCCCAGATATTTTCCCTCCAATTTGGCCTGGGTTTTTATCTGGTTTTTGCCTCTCTCAGGACATCACATGGGTTCCAGGTGGGTGGATGGGGAGTCAAAATACTGTAATACACAAGGTTGTTGTGGGACAGACTGGATGAACTAAAGTGTCTCTTCCTGTCTGTCGTTGTTCGCAGGTCTATCTCCCCTCGTTTTTCACAAAATAATCCTCCACATCTATAAGATCAATTTCTTTCATCACTATTTCAAACTGTGGATTCTGATTCTCACACCCTTTAGCACAAGAGCACAATACTGTAGATGCTGGAAATTTGAAATAAAAACAGAAAATGCTGGAAATACTCAGCAGGTCAGGCAGCATCTGTGGAGAGAGAAGCAGAGTTAACGTTTCAGGTCAGTGACCTTTCATCAGAACTGGGAGTACTTAGAGATGTAACAGCTTTTAAGTAAAGCAGGGAATGGGAAGAGGGGAGGAAAGAACAAAAGGGAAGGCTAGTGATAGAATGACAAGAGAGATGATAGTGAAAGGCAAAAAGAGATGATAATGGGACAAGGAAAGGAACAAAAGATGGGTCTACAGGAGGTGTAAATGGGAAAAGCAGAATCAATATCAAGAGCTGCCATCAAAAAAAACATTTTTTTTATTATTCATTCGGGGGATGTGGGTATCACCGGCTAGGCCAACATTTATTGCCCATCCCTAATTGCTCTTGAGAAGGTGGTGGTGAGTTGCCTTCTTAAACTGCTGCAGTCCTTGGGGTGTAGGTACACCAACACTGCAGTTAGGAAGGGGGTTCCAGGATTTTGACCCAGCGACAATGAAGGAACAGCGATATAGTTCCAAGTCAGGATGGTGTGTGGCTTGGAGGGGAACTTGCAGGTGGTGATGTTCTCATGCAACTGCTGCCCTTGTCCTTCTAGTTACTAGAAGTCGCAGGTTTGTAAGGTGCTGTTGAAGGAGCCTTGGTGAGTTGCTACAGTGCATCTTGTAGATGGTACACACTGCTGCCGCTGTGTGTTGGTGATGAAGGGAGTGAATGTTGAAGGTGGTGGATGGGGTGCCAATCAAGTGGGTTGCTTTGTCCTGGATGGTGTCGTGCTTCTTGAGAATTGTTGGAGCTGCACCAATCCGGGCAAATGGAGAGTATTTTATCACACTCCTGACTTGTGCCTTGTCGATGGTGGACAGGCATGGAGAGACATTGGGGAGACAGGAGGTAAGTTATTCGCCGCAGAATTCTCAGCCTCACAGCATTTATGTGGCTGCTCCAGTTCAGTTTCTGGTCAATGATCTGACTTTCCACTCACTAAATCTTTTTTAAATATCAAATTTAAGTTTCTGAAGCTTCTCTACATAACACATTTCTTTAAAACCTAGTATTGTATTTTAGTTTTTATTCTGAATCCTGTCCACTGCTTTTTTATTTATATAGAATTTTACATCACAGAAGCAGGCCATTCAGCCAACTGGTCCATGCTGGGTGTTTTTGCCCATATGAGCCTCCTCATAGCTTATTTCATCTCATCCTATTAACATATCCTCTGTTCCTTTCTCTTTGCAGGGATTGGGTTCTCACAGGGAAATGCCGCTTGGGACATTATAGCCACTGTAAACCTTTTGATTTTCTATCCATTCAGATTTATGGATGAACAACCAGTCTGGTGATCTTTCCACACAATTTAGGAAGTTAAGTTATGAGGAAAGGTTGCATCAGCTTGGCTTGAATTCCTTCAAGTAGAGAAGATTGAGCAGTTATCCGACCGAGGTGTTTAAAAGGTTAAAAGGATTTGGATAGATGCATTTTGGTAGGAAGAATGGGGAGAGGTGAAAGAATCTAAAGGGTGCAATTCTAAAGGGGGTGCAGGAGCAGAGGGACCTGGGGGTATATGTGTGCAAATCGTTGAAGGTGGCAGAGAAGGTTGAGAAAGCAGTTAATAAGGCAAACGGGATCCTGGGCTTTATAAATAGAGGCATAGAGTCCAAAAGCAAAGAAGTTATGGTGAACCTTAATAAAATACTGGTTTGGCCTCAACTGGAGTATTGTGTTCAATACTGGGCATTGCATTTTAGGAAGGATGTGAAGGCTTTAGAGAGGGTACAGAAGAGGTTAACGAGAATGGTCCAGAGATGAGGAACTTCAGTTACGCGGATAGATTGGAGAAGCTGCGGCTGTTCTTAGAGATGGGAAGGTTGAGAGGAGATTTGATAGAGGTGTTCAAAATTATGAGGGGTCTGGCAGAGTAGATAGGGAGAAATTGTTCCCATTGGCAGAGGGGTCAAGAACCAGATGACACCGATTTAAGGTGACTGACAAAAGAAGCAACAGCAACATGAGGAAAATCTTTTTTCGCAGCGAGTGGTTAGGATCTGGAATGGACTGCCTGGAGGTAGATTCAATCGTAGCTGTCAAATGGGAATTGGATAAGCACCTGAATAGAAAACAAATGCTGGACTATGGAGAAAAGCATTGGAGTGGGACTAGCAGAGTTGTTCCTGCAAAGAGCTGTTGCAGACACAAGGGGCTGAATGGCCTCTTTGTGTGCTGTAACCATTCTATGATTCTATGAATCTATGACAAGGTAGATACATAGAAACTACTTCCTCTTGCAGGGGAAGCTAGAACAAATGGGCACAATCTTAAAATTAGAGCTAGACCGTTCAGGAGAGAAATCAGGAAGTACTTTTTCATACAAAGGCTACTAGAAATTTGAAATTCTCTCCCCAAAAGTGCTATGATTGCTAGGGAACAATTAAAACTTTTGTGACTGAGATTGATAGATTCTTGATAGATGAAATTATCAATTGATAAAGAGCAAATGGAGTTGAGCGACAGAGCAGCCATGATGGAGTTGAATGGTTGAACAGGGGACGAAAGGCCTCCTCCTGTTCATATGCTTCTATGAAGACATGCAGTGTCTCATTCCGGGGTAGTCTGTGGTATCTTGTGTTAATTGTGTATCAATTGTTCAATTATATGCAGGTGGAGGGTGTTAATTAAGATCTTACTTGAGCGTACGTAAGGAGACACTTACTGAGCCTGGTGGATGTTTTGAGTAAGGAGCTATATGTTTGTATTCATTTTACTCTGCACAATAAATGTAACACTGAGTAAAGATTGGCTCCAGCATCATCTTTCAACAACAAACGTTCTGGAATTTAACGCCTTGTTGAAGTCACCATTCCTACCACCAAGTGCCAGACAATGACCATCTCCAACAAAAGAGAGTCTAGCCACCTTGACATTCAATGGCATTATCATCACTGAATCCCGCACCATCAACATCCAGGGGGTTACCATTGACCAGAAAGTTCACTGGACCAGCCATATAAATATTGTGGTTACAAGAGCAGGTCAGAGGCTGGGAATTCTGCAGCAAGTAACTCACTTCCTGACTAACAAAGCCTGTTAACAAGGCACAAGTCAGGAGTGTGATGGAATACTCTCCACTTGCCTGGATGAGTGCAGCTCCGACAACACTCAAGAAGAGGGAGATGGCGGCGTAGTGGTACTGTTACAGATTAGTAATCCAGAGGCCCAGGCTAATGCCCTGGGGACACCGATTCAAATCCCACCAAGGCAGCTGGTGGAATTTAAATTCAATTAATCAATACATTCAACTAATTAAAAATCTGGAATTGGATTGAAAGCTACTCTCAGTAATGGTGCCATGAAACTATCAACATTTTTCTTAAAAACCCATCTGATTCACTAATGTGTTTGAGGGAAGGAAATCTGCTGTCCTTACCTGGTCTGGCCTACATGTGACTCCAAACCCACAGCAATGTGGTCGGCTCTTAACGGCCTACTGAAATGGCTGAGCAAGTTACTCAGTTGCCAAGGGCAAATACGGATGGGCAACAAATGCTGGCATTGCCAGCGACACCCACATCCCAGGAAAGAGTAAAATAAAAGTGACTCCTGACAACACAGAGCATGCGGAGAGCGATCGCGGACGTCGTCAGGGCATGCAAACATTTGCCAGCTTACCAGTATGAATGCGCGCAGGTGAGCATGACGTCACCACGTAATGAAGTCCTCACCCCTCAATAGCTGTCTCCATTCACCTGAACAGTACCCCACTCCCTCCCACCATCCCTGCTACAATCGCCATTTCACCCCGCTCAACCGCTCGCTCCCCGCCTCGCCGCTGCCTTCCCTCAGCCACTCACTAACCCCATCCCCAGCTGCTTCTTCCCCTCAGCTACTCACTCCTGCCCCACTGGCCGCTCTCCCCCCTCAGCAGCTCACTTCAGGCCTCCCCACTTCCTGCCTCTCAACCACTCGCTCCCGCTCTCACCACTTTCTCCCCCCTCCCCACACTGGCCGGTTACCCCTTCGGCCGCTGCTTCCACCCCTGGCCGATTGTTACCCGCCGCGCTGCTCCAAGAAGCAAAGCGGGCTGCAAGGGGTGATGGGACAATGTGGGGGCGACTGGCCGAGAGAAGAGAAACGGCGTGGCCTCGAGCAATCAGCCGGGGGGTGGGTAGAGGGAGCGAGCGGCCGGGTGTTGGGGAGTGAGCGGCCTGAGTGCTGGGGGATAGGGCGGGTGGGAGGAAGCTGGGGGCAAGCGGCCGGAAGGGGGGGAGGAAGCGGGGAGTGAGCGGCCAGAGGCGGAGTGGGGGGGGGGAAGCAAGCAGCCGGAGAGCGGGGTCCGGGGGTGGGGGGGGAAGCGAGGAGCGGGGAGTGAGTGGCCAGAGCCAGGGGGATCAGCGAGGCCAGAGCGAGTGACTAAGGGAAGGCAGCGGGGAGCGAGCAGTGAGAAGACGGGTGCAGGAGGGAGCAGGGGACTGTTGGGAGTGGGATGGAGGTGGCAATGGCAACCATTGAGGGGATTTTTGGATTGAATTTGTTTTTTGTGATAAATTGAGCAGCACCATCCTTAACACTGGTAGCTGCCTGAAACGTCACTGACAGAGACATTTCAGCGGATGAGGCTGCATTTGCGCATGTGCTAGTACTACGCCACCTAGTGGGTGCGTTGTCAGCAAACACAGCCTAAAAAAGCCGGCCTGGACTCGATGGGCCAAGTGGCCTGCCTCTGTGCTGTAAATGACTGTATGACCATTCAGGACAAAGCACCCCATCCACCACCTTCAACATTCACTCCCGCCACTACCGACGCAGAGTGGCAGCAGTATGTACCATCTACAATATGCAGAGCAGCAACTCGGCAAGCCTCCATCGACAGCACCTTCTGAACCCGCGAACTCTACCACCTAGAAGGACAATGGCAGCATGTGCATGGGAACACCACCACCTGCAAGTTCCCCTTCAAGCCACACACCATCCTGACTTGGAACTATATCGCTGTTCCTTCACTGTGGCTGGTTCGAAATTCTGGAACTCCCTCCCTAACAGCACAGTGGGTGTACCTACACCACATGGACTGCAGCGGTTCAAGAAGGCAGCTCACCCCCACCTTCTCAAGGGCAATTAGGTATGGACAATAAATGCTGGCCTGGCCAGTATCCCAAGAACGAATTTTTAAAAATTCTTAATTTATAAGCTAAGAAGATGCTTGTTGGGAGGGTCAACCAACTTCCAGGTATCCACATTCTCTAACAGGGGTCATTGGATAGAAAATAGGAGTGGGGACCCTGGTTGATAATTCCCCAAGGTGCTGAGGCCAATTCTTTTATTCCAACTGATGCCCTTGTTAGCTGAGAGTCGGGATTGAACTCTAGCACTTTGCTGGCTATTTGACTCAAATCAGCAAACTACAGGTATTACCACATTCCCCAATGACACCACTAATTCAGATTATCCTGTGGCCCCAACCCTAAATTTGGAATTATAGAACCATACAGCACTAAAGGAGGTCATTCAGCCCATTGTGCCTGTGCTGGCTCTTTGGAAGAGCTCTCCAACTAGTCCCGCTGTTTTGCTGTTTCCCCAAAGACCTGCATTCCATTTTCCCTTTCAAATATATATCATTGATATATATCAAAGGGAGCAGTGCTCCCAATCTCGAACCCTGGGAGGCACCACTGAACAGTTCCCTCCAGTCTGAAAAACAAACAACCGTTCACCACTACTCTCCGCTTTCTTGTCCCTTAGCCATTTTTGTATGGATGCTGCCACTGCCCCTTTAATCCCATGGGCTTCAGTTCAGCTAACAAGTCCATTATGTGGCATTGAACACCTTTTGAAAGTCCACAAACACGACATCAACCAAATTACCTTCTGCAACCCTTCTGTTATTTCTCCCTGCGATTGCTTTTAACTTCCGTCTTCAATCGGAATATAAGGTCCAAGCTTTTCTATCATAAAAATCATACATTTTTGACCTCCCAAGCATTGAAATCACTCTTTGAGTTTGTATGTAAAATTCTCCCAGCCTTCAGGCCCACTGCTCAGTTCCTGTGAAGATAGTACAACGAACTATCCAGGCATTAAATAGTGGCATTTGAAAACTGGATCATGTAGCATATTCCCTGGCTGCTAAGTTACAGGAATAGTTTCATTTGCAGCAAGGCCCTTGGACTGACTGGAAGAAATATGCAAAGAAGCCATATGGTATTTCCTGCATATATTTCCCAAATGTTATTACCTCAGTTTTGCCAGCAGTGCAAAGGACTGCAATGTTTTCCATACATGTCATCATACACCTCAAGGTCACCCTTTTTCTTCCCTAGGGGATGGGTGTGGGGGAGAATTTCCAATGTATTTATTTGTCATCGCATTCCCCTGAATAATATTGCGACCGTAAATGTTGCTCCTCTACAGAAATAGGAGTTAGTATGTTGTGTAACATACCTGCTTGTTTTCTATAGTAAGTCATCTCTGCGACTCTCCCACCTCCTCTTCACTATCTATATCTGTTGTGAGTGCATGGTAACTCCTGAGACGTCCTGGAAACACCAGAGACGGTTGACCTCAACTGCTTTTCCATTAGCAACTGTGCCCAGTTGCAGACATTTGCTAAGTCATTACATTAGCAGAGAGTTAATTATGATTATTTAAGATTTCCTTAATCTTAATCCTTTCTGGTTTTCTCTGGTTTCCCCACTACTCAGTGGGCATACAAAGGTTGGTTGTACAACGAGTGAAACCGTCACTCCTGCCAAGACTGAGGATTGGGACCCCTTATCTGACATCACTTGTTTCGGCATCCCATAATAGGGTACTGGAATATCATCCATCTGGCATGGTAGGACTGCGTGTTCCTGTATACTGGAATATCATCCAACTGAGATGCAATTCTCAGTGCCTTGCAGAAATTTTGATGCAGTCCTGTCAAAATGCTTTGAAACTGAAGATAAACCAAATTGGAATGTCTGAAGACCATGATGAAGGTTGGAAGCCAAAGAGATTCTTTTTTTAGAGGGGTATGGAAGAATTGAGAATTGATGTCCTATTTTGAAAAAGAATGTTGCCTCCCTCAGCTAAGTCAAGAGTTTGACTGAAGGCATCATATTCTTTTCCCTACACATACCCTCGTCTAACTTGGTCAGGTCTACACAAATGTGGACTTATCCATTTGACTTTGGAAAAACAACTATCCCCTCACACTCTCTTTGTCTCTCCAGCCTGGTGAGTTCTCCTTGCGATCAATCCCACCACTCGACACTAACCTCTGTTTAAACTCACTCCTGCAGTCCCTATCACACTACACTAGCTGACTTGCAGGTCTGGCAATTATCATCAGAATGAAGCCTAACATCATCAGTAAGGGAGCATAATGAGCCTGTCGTTTCACCAAATATTAAGCACCTCTCCATTTTTCACAGCACATGAAGCTACTGCTGCCTGTGTGTCAGCTGTGGCTCAGTTGGTAGTACACTGACTTGCGAATCAAGAAGTTGCTAATTCAAGTCCTACTCCAGAGACTTTAGCACAATATCAAAGCTGACAGTCCAGTCAGAGGTGCTATGGTTTGGATGAGATAATAAACTGAGGCTCTCTACGCCGTCTTGGGTGAAAATTTCCGACTGCACTATTTGAAGAAGACCAAGGGAGTTCTCCCTGGTATCTGGCCAATATCTATTGTTTGACCAGCACCTAAAACACTTATACTTACTTATGTCTATTTGCAATATATTAAAAATTGTACATCTTATGGTCAGTCATCACATTCCACACATCACACTCAATTACAGATCCATCTGACCTGGACTTGGAATTAGAAGACATGTGCTGTCTCACAGGGTGAACCCATGGCACTATTCCGAAGAAGAGCAGGGGAGTTCTCCTCGATGTCCTGGGCCAATATTTATCCCTCAACCAACATCACTGAAAGGCAGATTATCTGGTCATTATCACATTGCTGCTTGTGGGAGTTTGCTGTGTGCAGATTAGTTGCTGCATTTTCTACATTACAACAGTGACTACACTTCAAAAGTAATTCATTGGCTGTAAAGCACTTTGGGACATTGTGAAACTTGTTGTCGAAATACAAGATCCTGCTTTCATTTTCCTCTGAAGCTTTCAGCACAAATGAAGCTCGTTGGTGCCACCAGATGACCTTGTTAACAGGTTCCTTTCACAATACATTATATTGCACAGTTTGTTAGCAGCCTTTAAATATAGCCAGTGTTATGGCCAAGGCTGCAGTTTGTGCACTGGACCGTTCAATGAAATGTGAGTGGCTGCCACTTACTTGAGCTGACACTTAACTTGAACTGAACTGTGCCTCGACCTTTAACTTGCCTGCATTACGACAGTGATAATACTTCAAAAGCACCCCATTGGCTGAGGGGTGATTTGGGACATCCTGGGGTTGTGAAAAGCTGCTATAGAAATACACATTCTTTCCTTCTTGAATGTTTTGTAACTCTATGGAAATAGCATTCAGTGCTCCCCTAAAAGATCAGCAAGAGCAGGAAGGAGCTGTGAGATGGTATCAAAAGGTGTACTGTCTGTACTCATCACTCTGCTTCCCATCAGGAGTAACGTATCAGGTACAGATACTGAGATCGAACAAGGAAGGGGAAGCTTCTTCACCCAGAGAGTTCTGAGGCTGTAGAATTCACTTTTTGAGGCAGAAACTATATCAATGTTGAAGATTAGATTGGCTAGGTAGATGAAGGTAAAAGGGATAAAGGAAAATAGGAACAGGGAGGGTAAATGTGATTGGAACTATTTGCTCACATGGAGTGTAAAATTCAAAACTGGTTGGGCAGAATGGCCTGTTCCCTTGTTGGAACTTGTCTGCATTTGCCTGATTTCCAGCATCCGCAGTAGTTCGCTTCTGTATTTACATGTTAAGTTCATGCTAACTCCTATATGATTGGCACCTTGAAGCAGTGCCTAAAATGGCTCGACAGGTCCAGGCTAAAACCCCAGTGAAGTCTGAAAGGCTGGTTGACCAAGTACTCATGCCACAGCTACACCATTCCTTAAAGCCGAAAACTACATTGAAGCTAATTGGCAAAAGAACCAGAGACGAGAGGATGAGAAATGTTTTTACGTGTTATTATCATCTGCTGTGCACTGCCCGAAAGGTGATTGAAGCAGATTTAATAATAACTTTCAAAGGGAAATTGAATAAATATTTGAAGGGGGATGAATTGCAAGGTTATGGGCAGAGGGCAATGGAACGAATTGGATAGCTCTTTCCAAGAGTTGGCACAGGCATGATGGGCCAAATGGCCTCCTTCTTTGCTGGATTATTCTATGATTCTATGACCTGAGAAGCAATGATGTGCAAACCACCTTCCTTTACACTTTCATGGTGAGTTCTACAGTATCGTCCAATGCAGGGGTCCTGCTTTATCATAACCAATTACAAATAAGGTACAGCAAAACGTTTAGATGAAGTCTGGAATATTTACTCTTCCACTGTATTGTGTGTGAATGCTGTCATCTTGGTTTAGCACAGTACTGACTCTACGGAATTAATTATAACTTTGAGATGATGTAAAACAGATGACATCATACCCCTTGTCTATTATACACCCTGCCCAATTATCCTTTCTATTGAAATCAATGGAGTGGCCACATTGCCCATTTCACACCATTGTCTGAAGTTAAAATTACCCCTTTTGGCTTGTGCTTGGTTTCAGATGTGTGGCACCTTCTAAGTGATTCCCTTTACTTGGCTGGTTGCAGAACTCTACTGGCAGCCTACTGGGCTCCTGATGGCCTTAGACCTCTCTGGGTTGTGCATTGAGAGTCAAACCACATCCAGTACTATGACAGTTGCCTGCTCTCTGCTACTTCCTCCCATGGGTCATCATCCCTGCTCAGTTATGTCCCTCTTCTCCCTGTGTCCTTAAATACAGCTTCCAGCAGCTGGGCAATCAGTTGAATTCTCCCCTACTCTTATTGTGTTGGTATTCCTGGTGCCATTCTAACTGTTAACTGCCTCTAACCTACAGTTGATGGTTGGTTATGAAGGTAAATGCCTTTTACAGGATGGCCTAGTTTGTCTTAGGCCAAACTTTTAACTCACATATTGAAAAAGGCTACATCATGTTTTACGCTGCAGTCATTGTTCTATAGAGTTACACTGTGTCTACAGCACAGAAACAGGCCATTTGGCCCAACTGGTCTATGCTGTTATTTATGGTCCACATGAACCTCCTCCTACCCTATTGCATCGAACCCTAGCAACATACCCATCTATTCCTTTCTCCCTCATGTGCTTATCTAGCTTCCCTTTATATGCATCTATACTATTTGCCTCAACAACTCCTTGTGGCAGTGAGTTCAACATTCTCATCACTCTCTGGGTAAAAAGGTTTCTCCTGAATTCACTACTAGATTTACTGGTGACTATCTTATATTTATAGCCTCTAGTTTTGAACTCCCCTACAAGTGGAAATACCTTCTCTACGTCTACCCCATCATAGTGTTTCACAATCTGAAAGATCTGTATCAAGTCTCCCCTCAGCCTTCTCTTTTCTAGAGAAACGAGCTACAGCCTGTTTAGCCTTTCCTGGTAAGTATATTGTTATGACCGAGGTGGGAGCAATGCACTGTCAATTCAGTCCCATCACTCCACAGGTCGCAGCATATTATTAAATTTTTTCCACCCAACCAGAAAACAGCCAAATTAAACACTCTAGTGACCCCCAGAATAAAACAGACCAAACCAGGTATCTTTAGAGAACAACAAATTAACTATTTATTTAAAAAAACTAAATCTTAAGCACTATTAAGATAAACCTATGTTGAAAGACCTATAACTTCTTATTTTAACCTAACTCCCCCATTCACACACATACATGCAAAAACTGACAGTTAACCGATTTTAAAAGTAGTGTTTTTAAAAATTAGCTGTTTCTGAAGAATACGTAATAAATAAGTCTTTGTGGGTTACGTTCCTGATGGATGAGGCATTCTAATGTGAAAATAATCAAATGCCACTCGAAGTCTCCACACGGATTTGACGAAATAATCTGTGTTTGATAGGCATTCAAAACATTTTAGTTGAGGCAGGCAACAAACAATTCTTTCAATGATGAGCACAGCAATAGGTCAACTTAAATTTTAAAATCAACAGTCTCTCAGTCGAAACTTTACTTCGAATTCCAGCAAACACAATCAGTCAAGAGAAATTCAATCTTGAAGCAAATATTTCCTGGCTTAGAAGTAAAGAAAAGATGTTTTGCTACCTTCAGGTCTCTTAAAAAAAAAGGCTTTTTTTTTTCCTTAGACAATTAACATGGCCTGTAGCTCCTTGTAGAATTTCTGCTGAGAGAGAATAGACAGCTCTTTTCTTCAGTCGCATGCCTCACTGGAGAGTCTGATTCAGACCGCTTTTTGCCAGTTTTACAAACAGTCACATTGAAACATTATACCATGTGACCTCGCTCTCCTGCTGTGGCCTAGGGAAAGGTGCAGCTGGCACCCTGTGCTCAGTCTTAAACGCACACTGTCTTCAAACAGAGTCTTAAAGGCACACAGTGTCTTTAATCCGAGGAGAAAAAAAATATGGTTCCGTGACAATATCCACTCAGTTCTTGTAACATCATTGTGAATCTTTTTTTTACAGTGTCTCTAAATCCTTTCTATAACATAGAGACCAGAAGGGTAGGACTCAGAACCAAAACTTATTCTCAGCTTAACCCCTCATTTAGCTCAAAAAGCAGTTTCCAAAGCCATAAGCTCATAACTAAATTACCCAAAAGTTTACATTAATTTTCTGCAAGCTGACAGAAATTTATACCTAAACTAGCAATCAGATTCTAAATTCAGCAAATACACAAGATGCACTGAAACTTCACTTTATTATGACACCTTCAGAAGGTACATATTAATCATAATTGCTGTCCTGAGGAAATTATTGACCAACCCCGATTCAAAACCTATCCGCGTAATGCTTCATATAAAGTCTTTTTCTCCAAATTGGATGCCTCAGGGATCCAAGTGGCAACAGTTCAGCAGATGGAGGCCTTGTAGCAACAGACGATTTACCCATTTAATATTCTTCCACCTGCAGAAACTGAGCAGATCCACCGCCTCGAGTTCTAAATGTTGGTCGGTCTCCATTCATCTGTGTCTGTCATTAAAAACACACACACACACACCCAGGCTATCTATTCTTTCTTTTCTTCAAAAAATAAGTGTGCTCCCAGTTTCATGAAGTTGAGCCAAATGGAACAATGAGGAGGGGGTTTCCTTCCATGTGGGAATTTGGTTGTACTGTATATCTATTCTGGATCTCTCTAATCTCTGTAATGATATAATGGCCCGGAATTTCTCCTGGATTACAGTCACACAGAAATTACATAAGAACACAAGAAATAGGAGCCGGAGTAGGCCATTTGGCTCTTCAAGCTTGCTCCGCCATTCAGTAAGATCTTAGCTGATCTTCTAGATCAACACTTTCCCGCCCTATCCCCATATCCTTTTGATTCCCTTAGTGCCCAAGAATCTATTGATCTCAGTTTTGAATATACTCAATGACTGAGCATCCACAGCTCTGTGGGGTAGAGAATTCCAAAGATTCGCAAAGCTCTGAGTGAAGAAATTCCTCCTCATCCAGTCCTAAATAGCCAATGCTGTATCCTGAGATGTGACCCCTAGTTCTAGACTCTCCAGCCAGGGGAAACAACCTCTCAGCATCTATCCTGTCAAACACTCTGAGAATTTGATGCATTTCAATGAGATCACCTCTCATTCTTCTAAAGTCCAGAGGATAGAGGCCCATTCTACTCAATGTCCCATAATAGGACAACCCTAGCATCTCAGAAATCAATCTAGTGAACCTTTTTCGTACTTCCTCTAAGGCAAGTATATCTCTCCTCAGCACGGAGACCAAAACTGTGTACAGGTGCCAGTTTCTGTGCTGATCTTGGCAACTTGAAATTACACCCCAAATTTCCTGTGCAGCTCATTTGGCAATCTGGAAGATAAAAACTGGCATAAAGCAAGTGCAAATTCAGGGTATTATCCTGCATTCTGATTTCTATATTCAACATGGCTGGATAGAGACTTAATTTGGTGAAATAAAAATAGAAAATGCCCAGAAACACTCAGGAAGAAGTTAGAATATAAAAATTAGATTTTCAGAATCTGCAGCATTTTGTTGTTGGCTTAGATTTATGGTTGTGTTAATCATATCCTAATAGTCATTTGGAAGTACAGAACTTGAGTGTTGCTGAAAATAGAGACATGTTGTTGAAGCTTTTCTTCTTGCACTCATTAGGACAATCCGCAAGAATACCAATGTAAGGGAAAGCAACGACTTTATACTGTATGAGAACAGAGTGCGGATTGGATGGCAAGTGAACTCTGATTAGTAGAGGCGTTGCCATAGAGAATGCACCAGTGTACATGTTCTGACAGTTAACTGCCAAGCTTTGTTTGATATTTAAACCAGGCAGCTTAACTCTGACTGGTCAAGGCATTGCCCTGAGGAATAAACCAGTGAATGGCTGTCACTCATTTTGTTTAGCTGGAACAGGCACAATGTTTGTACATGTTCGACAACATGTCTCTATTTTCAGCAATAATTATATCCTCATAAATGTGATCAAAACTAGGGACCTGTATGTTAATATTGTTACCTCATTGCATATTTCAACTGTCCAACTTGTCAATAAATTAAACTTTGCTTAATTTAATCTGACAGTCTAAATGCAACAAATTCAGGAAGCCCAAATGTAACCATATGGTTTCATAGTCACCTTTATAATTGTCTTGCTGAATTGGCTCACAGTTTATTTATTTTGACATATACTTTCAAAGTCTCTCCTACTCAATGCATCGATCGCTACCTCATCCACCTGGTAATGAAGTGAACAGTCTTGAGAATCCCGCAGTCGTAATTTAGTTACGTACAAAACCTAAGTGATAGAAACTTCCTGATCTTTGCGATGATAACGTGCACGAATACAGCTTTTGTGGGGAATCTTCTGGATTCGGCGATTTATGTAATTAGGCTGCATGTTCATTTAATTACATTGATGGTGCATTGGAGTGGAACTTTAAAAAGTATCTGAATCTCTCGGGTCGACACAACCATTTCTGGTTGACAGTTAAAATTATTTATATCAAAAAATGGCCTTTTAGAATGAGTGTCAGTAACTAGGCATGCTTCTTCCACATTTTTTTTTTCAAAAGAGAAATACAGTTACGCTGATATATCCGGTGACTTTACATCCTTCTATGCCTAAATCCTTGGGCGTAAACCTATGCCCCTGCATTACTCGTGTAATTTCTCCCTCCATTGGTTGCGCAACATGCCCATTGTCGCAACTCACTGTTTAGTTTTAGTTTAGTTTAGAGATACAGCACTGAAACAGGCCCTTCGGCCCACCGAGTCTGTGCCGACCATCAACCACCCATTTATACTAATCCTACACTAATTCCATATTCCTACCACATCCCCACCTGTCCCTATATTTCCCTACCACCTACCTATACTAGGGTCAATTTATAATGGCCAATTTACCTATCAACCTGCAAGTCTTTGGCATGTGGGAGGAAACCGGAGCACCCGGAGGAAACCCACGCAGACACAGGGAGAACTTGCAAACTCCACACAGGCAGTACCCAGAATTGAACCTGGGTCGCTGGAGCTGTGAGGCTGCGGTGCTAACCACTGCGCCACTGTGCCGCCCTTACTGTCTTTCAGCGTTGGTCGGAAAACGAACAGGCTCTTCATTATCTGATTGGATGACTCTTGACTGCAAGACAAACAACATTATTTTCCCAATACGGATTCTTCTCCCTAGTTTCTCATGGCAGTGTTCAGGAGATTAACCTTTAGTTCCTGAAAACTCCGAGGCAATCCAGGAAGGTTGGTGATCCTCGCAAGGAGGGTTGCTCTGCTTGAAAATCTGGGGCATCCTTGCCAGAATGCAGTATGTGTCATATGTAACAGGAGGTGACAGCCAGGCTCATAGCTATCTATAGTACCTGTATGACATAGGAGCAGATGCAGGAGATGATCCCACACGGACATGAGACTAACCAGCAGTACCATGTGCCAAGGAGGTGAGACAAGAGTCCATGCCATAAAATGCTGCCTCTCGACCTGCTTCACTTTTACTACTCAGCCATGCCGTTCATTGCCTAGCCATTCTGCACATAGTCAAAAGTGCAGAGTACAATTGAGAGCTTTACCTTCCTTACATCTTCCAAGGATTTTGCAGTGCAAACCACTGTAACACAAACATAGTCACTTATTGACACCCAACAATTGAGTTTACATTTGGCACGTAGCAGCTCCATACTTGGGGAAATGCACTGGTATGTGGTAGCTGTGTCATTGTAATCAGTGGGAAAGGAGATGAAGATGCTGGCCGTACAGATCAGTACAACAGCCCCCTGTTTGATACAATTGTAATATCAATAGCTCAATCCTGGCTTGTCGGCATTACAATTGAGTGCAATGGTGACCTCCCCAACCACAGACACTGTTGTTCCTATGAAACTTTGGCTGAAGGTGGCCTTGCTACAGATGGCAAAGCCTCGCCCTGCTGATCTGGTGCAAGCTGAGATACTTAAGCTGAGTCATTGCCAGGTGGGAGTGCTATGGTCGGGGGCCGACTGATCTCTCTGATGTGCCTTGAGCCACCTCAACTCTGTTGGAGGCATTTTAAGAAGAAATTTGCCTGAAGGAGTAGAGAAAATAAGCCCAAAAATAGTTTTTGAGAAATAGAACTAAAAATTTTCAGATAAGTGAAAAACAACAACAGCTTATATTTATATGGTGCCTTTGACGTAATAAAACGTCCCAAGGCACTTTACAGGAGCATTATAAAGCAAAGTATGACACCAAGCCACAAAAAGAGATATTAGGTCTGATGACCAAAAGCTTGGTCAAAGAGGTAAATTTTAAAGAGTGTTTTAAAGGAGGAAAGTGAGTTGGAGAGGAGGAGAGATGTAGGGAGAATATTCCAGAACATGGGGCCTCGGCAACTGAAGGCACGGCCACAAATGGTGGACTGATTAAAATCAGGGATGCATAAGTGGCCAGAATTAGAGGAGCGCAGAGATTCTGGAAGGTTTCGAATAGGCCTTAAAATACAGTAAGCAATAGAGCGATAAAATATCCAATGACAATTTCAGAATGTTCTTTGCTCCTATTCCAAATGGGGACAAAAAAGAAAAGAGCCAACTGAGGGCCCATCTGTCCTCTCGGTGGATGTAAAAGATCCCATGGCAGTATTCAAAGAAGGCCAGCGGAGTTTGGCCTAATATTTATGCCTCAATCAACATCACTGAAACAGATCATCTGATTATTTATCATTGCTGTTTGTGGGATCTTGCTGTGTGCAAGTTGGCTGCTGTGTTTCCTACATTACAACAGTGACCGCATTACATTGGTTGTGAATATCTGAAGACTGACTGACTGACTTTCTTTCTTTTCCCTGTCTCTTTCTTTCATGTTTTTGCATGAAATCTGGAGCATAAAGTAGGTGCAAGCACTTCAGCTCGCTAAGCAAAACAGATCACTGAACTTCAGGCAGGAAGGGCAGGCCTTACCCTCCCCATTCAATGTTCCCTTTTCCCTGGTATTCTAAGATATCCATGTATCCTAATGTGTCAGCCGTGGCTCAGTGGACAGCACTCTTGCCTCTGAGTCGCAACGTTCCGGATTCATAGCTCCACTGCAGGAATCAAGGCTGACACTCCAATACAGTACTGAGGGAGTGCTACACCGTCGGAGGTGCCACCTTTCAGATAAGATGTTAAACCGAGGCTCCGTCTTCCCTCTCAGGTGGACGTAAAAGATCCCACGGCGCTATTTAAAGAAGAAAATTATCCTGGTGTCATGGCCAACATTTGTCCCTCAATCAACATCATAAAAACAGATAATCTGGTGATGATCACATTGCTGTTTGTGGGAGCTTACTGTGCACAAATTGGCCGCAGCATTTCCTACATTACAACAATGAATGTACTTCATTGACTGTAAATTTGCTTTGAGATGTCCGGTGGTTGTGAAAAGCAAGTCTATCTTGTCTTTTTTTTATCCCACAGTCCACTATGTATCTGCTCTCTCCGTGCACTTAACCACTAAGTCTATTCTCACATCCCTTATTACCATGACTTCCAACATGAGTGTCTAACTCCCCTTTAAACACTCCAATTGATTCTTTATCTGTGTCTTTCAGGGAGCATGCTTCACATTCTCACAAGCCTTTGCAGGAAGACATTTTTCCTGGACTTGCCTTCTAACTGTTTGTTTAAATGCTAAAATAATGTCCCTTACAAGAGCAAACAGTTCTCTATCTAACCTGTTAATTTCCTCAGTTATTTTAAACATCTCAGTTTGAACGCTTCCTGAAATTACAAAGGTTTTTGATTGGGTGATTAGGGAACAACTATTTTCTTGCTTGGGAAATCAGTGACGAAGGGCCAATGATATCAATACGGCAGTGAGAAGAGAGGCTGGGAAACCTTTCTTTATACAGAGAATGGTTGATGTATGAAATGCTTTGTCACAGGGAATAGTTGAAGCAGAGACCGTTGCATCTTTCGAGAGAAATTTTGATAAGTATTTGAAGCAGAGGAAAATACAGGACTACGAGGAGGGAGCAAGCAAGTAATTTTCAATTACTCTAGCAAAGAGCTAGCACAAATGTGACGAGCCATATGGCCTCTTTCTGTACTGTAAACATTGACAGTCCTAACACCAGGAAATTCAATCCACTTCTCTCCATCCTAGGTATCATCTTGAATGATTGTTGAGTTTCCCACAAGTTCAGTTCATTTCCAATTCTATTGCCTTCTTTTCCATGTGCAGGGCAGAAACACTCTGGGCCTGGAGACATGGCTGGAACCAAGCCATCATTTAATCCATTACAATCTCTGCGTTCAAATTAAGCTGTAAATTTCTTCCCTTGACTAATCTTTAGTCTTCTTTGGGATTCATTTCCAAACAGAAGAGTAATTTTAATTTAGCTTTTCTTCCCTGTTCTTACCATTTTTTCTTAACAAACACAAAAATCTTTGTTATGGCCCTTGATACCATCAGCAAGCTTTTGCTCAGGCCACCTCTCTGTCCTCATTATTGTCCAGTTTTCCTTCTATGACTTGCATCCTTACCACTGTTCTATGCCCTTATATAAGTTTCCCCTTCTGTTTTCTGCTTATCCTATTAATTCTCACGGACCTTCTTTCCTTTGCCCCAGAGGTATTCCTCAGCCTTTCAGCGGTATATTCTTGTAATCTCTGTTGGTCTGTCAATGTACCAACTAAGAATAAATCCCAACATATCCCGGACAATTTTTTCAAATGCTGCATTGGTGATATTGCCATTGATACAAGAAAACTTGCAAGACAAAATTTGCCAATTTATGGTGAAATTAGACTGCCACCCTTGTATTGATTCATTGTGAGTTTGCAATATAGGAGCAGCAGTAGGCCATTTGACCCCTCAAAACTGCTCTACCATTCAACTAGATCATAGCTGATCATCATTCAATACCTAGCTCCATTTACTGTGCATTGATGCAACATTTAGCAGTATAACTCAGGTCCAATGCCTCTTTTATATTGTGCACTGAAGCTATGTGAGTGCCTCACACCACTTTGATGTGAATCAACTGCAGAATAATTCCATCTCAGTGTGAAGGTTCAGTTTAAAAGCATTACCTCTACACTCGACTATTCCAATGCTCTCCCAGATGGCTTCCCACCTTACACCATCTGTAAATTTGAGCTCATCCAAAACTCTGCTGCCTGTATCCTAACTCACACAAAGTCCCGTTCATCATCATCCCTGTTACTTGCTGGCCTATGTTGGCTCCTAGTTTGGCGCTGACTTGGCTTTAAATTCTCATCCCTGCTTTTAAATCCCTCCATTCCTCACCTCTCTCTATCTCTGTAACCTCCTCCAGCTCTACAACTGTCCAAGATTTCTCCGCTCCTCTAATTCTGACCTCTTGTACACTGTTATGGCCAGGTGAGGAAGGGGTCTCAGGCTCCCCTCTTGCTCCTTCCTCTTATTTGACAGCAACAGGGTTTATTCCTTTTAAACAGTGGTTGTGCTTACCACCTCTGTGAGCATTTTGTCTTTATCCTTCACTGTGATTACGAAAGAACCAATCGGACAGGTTTTCTTGAGTTTAAACAAGAAAGAGGTAACTTTTTTATACATAACACTCCAACCGAATGTAAAAATACTAAAAACACACTACACATCCATGCACACATTAACATGAGAATCACACACACACAAATAGATTACAGAGGGAAACAGATTTTGTGGTTGGATTAAAGTCCAGAATAAATAGAACTTAAATACAGTCTGTAAATCCAGTAGTCCCCAGCTGAAGCTGTATTCTTGAAGTGCTTGCTGGTCAGAGTGTATTTTGGCTGGCTTGCTTTGCTCAGGGTTTTCCTGAAGGCAGAATTTGTAGTTGGCTCTCATCCCCTGGTTGATGGCTGTAGTGGTTTGTAGGCTTGGAGGGTTCCCCAGCCGTGGACGGTTTTCACTTGATGTTTTCTGGGGAGAGAGAAGAGAGAAAGACACAGGAACAGCAGCCTTCTCAGTTACTGTCCACTGGGTTACTGCCCATCTGCTTGTTTGTGTAACAAAACTTCAAGTTTCTTCAGAGATTAGCAGATGGTCACATGGTTCTCTCACTCCCCTTTGTTGTTAATGAGGTCCAAAGTATAAAACCCAAAACTTCTCATAGATGGGGTTGGCAGTGTTTACCCCCAGGAGGGACGTCTCCATTTATGAATGCCTCCAGATGGTTTGGAATGTCCCGCTAATGAGGGTGATCTGGCTAATCTACTCAGTTAGCTAAAGCATTGTTCTGGCAGGGCCTCTTCTTAAACTTTTTGTCTCCAGTTCAATCTCCCAGTATTTCAAATGTAAATTGCAGTGGCCATCTTGGCTGCTAGTTTTTTAAAAGTTACTGTTGGTCTTTTTTCAATTAAAAGTCAAAGGTAAGTTTCCAACTGATGAAATTAATATGTCCCATTTGGCATATAGGGTTTTCCTGACATACACCCTTAATTTTAATCACTCTGGAATTCATTCCCTGAAGTGCTTTGCCTCTCCTCCTTTAAGACGCTCCTTAAAACCTACTTCCTTTAGTCACCTGTTCTAGTATCTCCTTATGTGGCTTGATGTCAAATTTTGTTTTGCTCTGCTAATGTCAATATGCGAGATGCCCAGTAGATCCCTCTGGGTACATCGAAGCCATCTTGATGCTGTGAATACATTTCCGTTAGACTCAGAACAATGCATAATAATAGCAAGGTTCTGCCAACTGCACTTCCAAGCTACCTCAGGTCATTAGCTGCAAGTTTACTGCAGCCTGAGTCCCTTTGATTCTGGCCTCAAACCCAGGCAACTCAATCTCATCGTACTTACATTTCTAATTTGCTGCTGTTTGAATTTGTGGGCCTAGAGTTTTAGAAAGGCCTGTTCTTGGCATTATGGCCTCTTGGTGGATAAATCCTAACTCAGAGCACCAAAATCTGTTAGTGTCAGCAACTTGAGATAGATAAAGATTAAGCGTAATATGGATTTAAACTTAAACTCTGTTGTGCACAGCCCAAGAAGACAGAATTCCAGACATCACTGGACTACAATCTCTCTTAGGCAGTCCCTCGGGAATGAGGATGACTTTCTTCAACTCCAGGGTTGTGAGTCCTTAGGTGACAGAATAGTCCAATTCTGGATCCGCACACTCTGCCACAGAGGGGGCAGGTGGTGTTTGGTGAGGCATGTGGATAGGATGCTCGATACTCCGAACGCTCCTTCCGCTGTTCACACTTGATCACTGCCTGGGTATATCGACATTGTTTGAACTGGTTGGCACCTTCGCGGATGCGTCTTCTCCGTTTCGGGTGATCTCAGGCAAGAGGTTCCCACGAATCAGTGGAGATGTCACATATTTTCAGTGAGGCTTTAAGGACATCCTTGTAGAGTTTCCTCTGCTCTCCTGGTAGCCTCTTGCCGTGACAGAGCTCGGAACAGAAAGCCTGTTTTGGGAGTCTTGTGTCAGGCATGCGGACAATGTGGCCCACCCAGCGTAACTGACTAGCCATAACCAGTGTCTCGATAGTGGGGGTGTTGGCCTGAGAGAGGACACTGATATTGGAGTGCCTGTCCTGCCACTGAATTTGCAGGATCTTACAAAGACACCGCTGGTGATATCTCTCCAGGGCTTTGAGCTGTCTGCTGTACAGTGTCCATGTTTCTGCCACATACAGGAGGGCAGATAACACTGCAGCCCTATAGACCATGAGCTCGGTGCCAGATTTGAGGTGTTAGTCATCAAACCCTCTTTTCCTCAGATGACCGAAGGCTGCACTGGCACACTGGAGGTAATGCTGAGTTTCATCTTCGATGTCTGCCCTTGCTGAGAGGGGACTCCCAAGGTATGAGAAGTGATTCACATTGTCCAGTAGTTCGCCATGGATCTTGATGTTTTGGCGGTAGTGTTGGGCTGTGGGAGCAGGCTGTTAGAGACCTTTGTCTTCTGGATGTTTAGCCGAAGGCCCATTCTTTCATACTCCTCCGTGAATGTATCGACGAGGGTTTGAAGCTCGGCCTCTGAGTGTGCACATACGTAAGCATCATCAGCATACTGCAGCTCAATGACAGAGGTTGGAGTGGCCTTGATTCTGGACTGGAGGCGATGTAGGTTAAATAGTTTCCTGCTTGTCCTGCAGAGTAGATTTACTCTGGCAGGGAGCTTCATGGAGATGAGGTGGCGTGTTGAGGCGAGGAAGATGGAAAAGAGCATTTTGCGATGACATATCCTTGCTTGACGCCAGTTTGCACTCGGATTGGGTCAGTGGCAGGTCCATTGGCAAGGATTACAGCTTGCATGTCCCCATGCAGCAGGCAGAGGATGGTGTCAAATTTCTCCGGGCAGCCAAATTTGAGGCAGATCTTCCATAATCCCTCCCGGTTGATAGAGTCGAAGGCCTTTGTGAGGTCAGAGAAGGACATGTATAAAGGTTGCTGCTGCTCCCTACATTTTTCTTGGTGTTGTCTTGCTGTGAAGATCATGTCCACTGTGTCTCTTGATGGACTGGAATCCACATTGTGATTCCAGTGGGAGCTCTTCAGCTACGGGGAGGAGGCAGTTGAGAAGGATTCTTGCGATGACCTTCCTTGTGGCGGACAGCAGGGATACCCCTCTGTAGTTACCACAGTTGGTCTTGTCGCCTTTTTGGAAGATAGTCACAACTAAGGCATCTCAGGGATCACCTGACATGCTCTCCTCCTTTCAAGTGAGGGAAATGAGTCCGTGTATTTGTGTCAAGAGTGCCTCTCTGCCGGATTTTAGAATTTCAGTGGGAATTCCGTCTACGTTGATGGCCTTATTGTTTTTTTTAGCTGTCGGATGGCCTTTTCAGTCTCATATCGGGCAGGGATTGAGCTGAGGCAGTGGCTCAATGGGGTAGTACTTTCACCTACTCACTTAGATGGTGCTGGGTTCAAGTCCTGCTCCGGAAACTTGAGTACAAAAATCTGGCTGACGTTCCCAATTCAGTACTAAGGGAATGCTGGAGGTACTGTCATTTAGATGAGACATTAAACTGAGATTCCCACCTGTCCAATCAGGTGGATGCAAGAGATCCTCCAGCACCATTTTGAAGAAAACCATGGGAGTTCTCCCCAGTGTCCTGACCAATATTTATCCATCAACCAACAACGAAAACAGAATATCTGGTCATTGCTGTTTGTGGGATCTTGCTGTGCAGAAATTGGCTCCCGTGTTTCCTACATTACAACAGTGACTCCACTTCATGAAGTAATTTATTTGCTATGAAGCTGTTTGGGATGTCCTGAAAGTTGCTGTATAAATACAAGATCTCACTTTAAAATTGTTGCAGAGCCAAAGCAAGTCATTGAAATATTGGATTTCATCGGATTGTGGAATGTAATTTCCCAGAGCCCTGGTAAAAATCCTGAAATCCCACATAATAAAATCAGAATGTAACTGATTCCATTGCTGTGAAACAATGGCCCTGCTCCAGTCAGCCAATTTTTGGATTACTATGTTTAGTTTAGTGTGGTAGGGATGTGCAGGGTGAAGCTTTCATGTAGCAATCACGTTACAAAATCTAGCCCCCATTCTAGTGGATCCAGTTTTTCTTTGGTCAATAATTATACAGCTGGGGAAAGAGAGTTGGGATATAAATGTGCAGAACTGCAACACTGTTAACCCGAGGTTCCACTCTCCTCAGTCACTGCCTGACCTGCTGAGTGGTTCCAACAATCTCTGTTGTCGTTAACGGTGCAAGTGCTGGGAGCCAGTTCACAGACTCCGACCTCTTGTACTCTGAACTAAGCAAGTGGCAGCATAAAGACAGCTTTATGATTGATGGAAGATTCACATAAACATGCACAATTCAGAAACAAATAAATGTGGATTCTATTCCAGTACCCAGAGTGTGTACAGAGCGACTCTCTGTATGATCTTCAAAACTTTATTTTGTAGCAATTTGTAAAGATGATGGATTTGTCCTGTGTGCAGGCAATGTTTTCTTTTCAATTTGCTGACTCTAATCACCCCCTCTCTCCCTTAGACCGTTTTCATATAAAATTATTTACAATTTGAGATATGTGATGCGTACCAATTAATGCAATTGTGAACTCCCTCCCCTCTATCTCCACCCTCCCTTCAACCCTCTCTCCCTCCTCTATCTCAGCTCACTCCCCTCAACTCTCTCTCCCTCCTCTATCTCAGCCCACTCCCCTCACTCCCCCCTCCCCTCAAACTTCTCCCTCTATCTCAGCCCACTCCCCTCTATCCCCACCCTTCCCTCAACCCTCTCCCTCTTCTATCTCAGCCCATTCCCCTCAACCCCCCTCCCCTCACTCCTTCCTCTATCCCAGCCCACTCCCCTCTATCCCCACCCTTCCTTCAACCCCTCTCCCTCCTCTTTCAGCCCACTCCCCTCTATCTCCACCCTCCCCTCAATCCTCTCTCCCTCCTCTATCTCAGCCTAATCCTCTCTATGCCCACATCTCCTCCCCACCCCTACCCCTCTTCCCACCCTGTCCACAACCCAGTCCCCTTCATCCGCACCCTTTCCACTGTCCCCCACCCCTCTATCCTCACCCCACCTTAGCCACTCTCTCCCTCCTTCCATCCCTCTATCCTCACCCCACCTTAGCCACTCTCTCCCTCCTTCCACCCCTCTATCCTCATCCCACCTTAGCCACTCTCTCCCTCCTTCCACCCCTCTATCCTCACCCCACCTTAGCCACTCTCTCCCTCCTTCCACCCCTCTATCCTCACCCCACCTTAGCCACTCTCTCCCCCTTTCCACCCCTCTATCCCCACCTTCTCCCCTGCTCCTCTATCCTCGAATATCTTCTCACTCAAGCCCCTCCCACAGCCATGTCTATGAGCATCAACTGATTTGTCGAGATTCAGCTCAGTTCCCAATCCACCTGGCTTCCAAAGGGTTAACAGCTGAGGGCTCCGGACACACACACACATACAGAGCCCAGCAGATGCTGCAGACACTCCGTCCACGAGTGACACTAAATGGAGCCAAGTCTCAGGCGAGTTACCGAGTCACAAATTAACTGTGAACCAGTTTGTTCCCTCTTTATCCACCACTCTGAGTAGTATTCTGTCTCTCTCTCTCTGTTCTTATCTCCAACTGCTCCAAATCCCTGTTTATTTGATCTACAGGAAAAGGGGAGAAGCCGTCCCAAGGAGTCAAATTAAACGGAGACTCCCCAGCCAAAAATAAGTTGGCTTTAAGCAAGAACACAGAAAAAACACATGAAAAGTTTTTTTTTGATTAAAAAAATGACTTCTAAAGTTGTTTTTGAGAGGGAAGTTATTGTATGAAATGAGATCTTTATATATATCAAATATATAACAGAGAAATCTGCAGGGTGGGTAGAGTGTGTCACTACTGTCTTCTCTTCCCTGTCCTTTTACTTCTCTTTCTGGCTTTCTCTGTGCCTGTCAATGACCTAAAGCCTTTCTCCATCACCCCTTTGGCTTTTCTTCTGCCACCCCTCTTTTTTGGTTCCACTGCTCCCTCCCTCTCTCTCCCTCCCTCCCTCTTCCTTTCACTCTCTCACTCCCTTTCTCCCTCCCTCTCCCTTTCACTCTCTCCCTCCCTCCCCTTCACACTCACCCTCCCTTCACACTCACCCTCCCTCCCTCTCACTTTCTCCCTCCCTCCCCCTCTCTTTCCCTCCCTCCCTCTCTCCCTTTGCTCCTCCTGCGGGAGCGCTGACCCGAGCGAAGGTCGAAAGCGAGGCTTCGCTGCCATCAGCTCCCGGGTGCCGGCGGGTCGGAGGTTCGAGCCCCGGGGAGGGAAGAGGGCGGAAAAGAGAGAGTTCACCTTTCAACCCACTGCCCTTCCTTCCCTTCCTCCCTGCCCACCTTTTGCTCTCCAGGCAGACATCCCGGGCAATCCCTCTTTCTCTCTGCCTCTCTCTCTCTTCCCCCTTTCATCCTCCTACCCTATCTCCCTTCCCCAATCCCCCCCCCCCCCCCTCCAAAACCACCCTTTATTCTCTCCCCCACTGATGGACCGACTCCTGTGAAGAACCCGAAAAGGACAGTCTTGGATTCCCGAGTCAACCATCACACACACACACACAAAAACAAACCGAGGTAATCTATATATATGGGAGAAAAAACACAGAAACCTTAGGGAAACAGAGAAGGGGGCGGGGGGTGGGGGGAGAGAAAGGAAGGAAGGAGGGAGGGGGGAAGGAAGGAGAGAAAGAAGGGAGGGAGGGAGAGAAAGGGAAGAGAGGGGAATAAAAGCAGCCACAAAAGCCCGGGTCGGCGCTGCTGGGTTAGAGGTGCCTTGTCATTACAGCGCGGGAGAGAAACAGAATGAACAGGCTTGAACTGAACCTTGTATGTCGCCAAATGTATCGGATTTAATACTTCTGAGAAATTGCAACGTTCTGGTGTTAGTGTCAGATAGTAGCTCTTCCTATTTAACCTGTGTGTGTGTATTGGGGGAGCGGGGATAAATGATTTGGCTTGTGCCTGGTTAATTGTTTTTAACACACCAACACACACAAGTCTGTCCACGGTTGCGATCTTTTTAAGCAACTGCGGGGAAGGCCGAGCTCCTGTGTTTGTTTCTCTCTCTCTCTCTCTCTCCGGTAACCCAGCGCACAAAAGGCAAGAAGATCAGAAGCTCACGCAAAGTGCAATGCACTGACCTCGTCTCTTCCACCCCCTCCGTCTTATCCCCATCTCTCACCACCCCCTCCCTCTCCCCCCCCCCCCCCCCCGACAATCATCTCTCGTTTTTATTTAATTTTAGTAAAATTGCAACCGAGTTCGCTGTTGATGCAGGTAATTAGGGAGCAAAAAAGGCTCATTTTGAACTATTGATCGTTGTGTCAATCTGTATATATTAAAAATAACAATCTTGCAACAATTTCAGAAGGTCTGGGTGCAACGAATATTTGTAAACAGCCGAGGCCTAGATTTGTCAAATATTAAGAGAAAGGGAGGGATTTTTTTTTGTGTGTTTTATAAAATTGGCCAAAGATCGAGAGAGCGAGTTTACAGGAACCCTGCATGTCATTTATTCCGTATTTTGCAATTACCAATAAAGCATACACACAGAGGCAGGGGGGGGGGGGGGGGAACAGTGCAGCCTCTTTTAATACAGGTTAAACAATGACCTTACAGGACGGTGGGTGGTTAACTGCTCTTTGCATCTTGTACTGTTTTGAATTAGGTATTTCTAAAAAAAAAATTGAGGGGAAAAATCTGAATGAGTGAGGGCGGTGGGATTAGCTGAAGGAATGAATGACGTTTGGTGGAGAGGATGTTGTGGAGTAGTGAAAAGTGAGAAATCTAATGCCTATTGCTACCGTGTGGATGTCAAGTCAGGAGAGCACAGCCGGGTAAAGGCATCATCTCAACTCCTCGCCTCTTGCAGTTCAACCCCTGTAAGCAAGTGAGCTCGATCAACACAAGCCCTGTGATGGATGTTTTAAAATAATATTTGCGTTGAGAGATTTATTTATGTAAACTTGGCTTTTTAAAAAAAAATAGATTGTGGGGATGAACAGGTTTCACGGCTCAGGATTATCCCTTTAGTCCCAAGTTCGGGAACTTCAGCCTGTTTTCTGATGCGAGTCTTACAGATTTTGATACAAGCAAAACGGGGTCGTGCTGTCCTCAATTGATGTCTCTCGGCGATAGAATCACTGGGAGGATTTAGAGTCTGGAGTTTTTGCATTTAGAAAAGAGTATGTGTGTTTAATTTACTGTGAGCACATTTATTTCCCTGCATTTTGAGACAATTTTTTGGTGGGCGGATTCCATATATATTTTTTTGGATTATTGGAAAGTATAAATCTTCGGCTAATCGACAGAGACGGACGATTTTTTTCCCCTTTAACTTCTTACAATTTGATTTAATCCCTCTGTAATTCACCCAGTTTCTCAAATTGTGTATTTTTCCCTCCTTTCTAGGGCTGCGCAGTTTCTTTTTTTATTTTTGCTGTCTTTATTTATGATTTAATTTGGCAACTATTTTCCCGGTTGGAAGGCTGGATCCCCACAAGAACAAATTTCTCACCATGTGCTGCCTAGCATTTACGGAAGAAAAGTTGTAGATGGATTTTGTCCAGCACGGGATGATGGCTCATGGAATTCCTTCACAGGGGAAAATCACCATCACGGTGGATGAGTACAGCTCCAACCCGACTCAAGCCTTCACTCATTACAACATTAACCAGAGTCGCTTCCAGCCACCTCACGTGCATATGTAAGTACCTTTCACTTCATCTGGTTGTGCAGTCTCCTATTAATTCTCCTTTCGGGTGTCCCTTTTGGTCTGCATTTGAATTTAAAAGCTACACTCACCCACCCCTTCTTGGTGCAAGAGTTTGTTATTGTCTCTTTTTAACCAAAAAAAAAACCCCTTTCGAATCTCCCAACCCCTCGCAAAATTTGCATTCCTCCAACTGCTCCCTCTCCTTGAAGTGATTTAACAGGAATACATGCGGACAGGGTTCAGCATCCAAAAGCTTCTTGTGATTCATAGCAATCTATAAATTTGACTTGCAATTGACAAGTAAATTGTTACAGCAGGTTAGTAACCTATTTGTCAATTACATGTCAAAAAGCTAAGGGAATAGGGGAATACCTAGCCCTGAAGAGCTTAAGTACATCTTAACCCAGTTCTTAATTTTAGCTGACTGGAATAAAACAGAAGGTGGTTTCCATTACTGCATTATCAAGATCCTTTATTATTTTTAATGAGATGGTGTTTCATTTTTTGCTGGCCCAGGGTATGTAAGTGATAGTTTTAAACTGTCACAAAATTTCAGGCAGCACATACTATATATCCAAGGCTGTTCCTGCATTTCTGTGTAACGTCTATTAAACTTTGATCGGAAAGTTTTCAGGGACACACCATCAAAGGCAGTGTCTGATTTCTTCATATTTATTTGACTGCTGCTATTATAAAAGGGCCTCCAGATCTCAGACGGTGTAGCTGGGGGGTTATTGAACTGTGTTATGTGTGAGCTCATACCTGCCAACTGCAGGGGAGCCTGACTTTCTAATGTACTTTGCTGTTAGGAAGCTGCATGCATGAGAGGCAGACAGTTTTGAAGAATTCATTTTCTTTCTGCTCTTATGAGGATTTGTCAAAATAATTTCGAAATTCACTGCGTGTGGCTCTTGAATAATCTGCAGATCAGTTTGAAATCAAAAACGAGCACTTATTTCACAGCTATTATAGATCAATATCTGGCTTCACCTGATTGAGAAATAGTCGCTGTTGTTTAGTTCTAAGAATGGGTAAACTAAACTGCATGCTTGAGCTAAAAGTAATATGGTTAAAATCAGAAATGAAAAGGAAAAGCGCATTTTGGAAGTAATTTTGTTGATTTTTTAAGATTGAGTGTGCATTGGGATCAAACTAAAATATAATGATACCACAATGGAGAGCAAATCTCAAACACAGGACCAACAATAGGAACAATGTGCAAACACAGGTTGCACAATACATACAATATTTAAACGCAGGATGCACAACAGGGAATACTTTTTTTAAATACCTGATACACAATGGGAGCTTTTTTTTTTGAAGCAAGGCTACACGATGGGGAGCAGTTTTTTAAAATGCATGATGCACAAAGGAAGCAGTGTTCAAATGTAAGATACGCAGGGAATCCAGTTTTTAAATGCTGGGTACACGGTGGTGGAACTATGACTTGCACTGTTGCCCCAGACGTGACAGTCTGTAGTGGCTGCAATTCTTTCAACCAAAAAAGAAATGGGTGCTTTTCTGCAATCATTGATCTTCTAATGAACTCATGGGAATGTGACTCTTTTGAGATGCACAATTTCTGAGCAAGTGATTTTGTTAACATTACAGTCATTGTAGTGGGCTTGGGGGTGGGGTTAAGAGGAATGTCACCACTGTCAAAAAGTAGGCTGTGAATGTTTTGCTCACAAGTGCAGTAAACTTGAGAATTTAATATGGGCAGCTCCAGAATGCCACTATATAAAGTAGATTGTGTACAAATAAATCCAAGTGGAGAAAAACTCATTCCCAGTCTCTTTTTAACGCTATGAGGCAATAATACACTATTCTGGGTGTCCTCCTTAATCACTGATGTGATAAAACACTGACTACTGATGGCCTGTCACAAGAGTTAATGTTGATTGCAAAACAGACCCTCACTGAATGTTTAAAAAAAATCACTGAACTTCATTATATATTTTAACAAATAATATACATGGTTCTTGAGTGATTTCAGGGCCGTAGTGCAATCTTTAAGTGTTCAGACAATGGTTATGAGCTGCTTGAACTTTGCTCCCACAGTTTATGCAGTCATTTTAACCTCAGTTAAATGTCAACCTGGTAACTCAATCCAAGCAACTTGTTATCCATTGTAATGAGTGACATTATCGTTGTACTTTATACATTAAGCAGCTCTACTTTCATTACCTGTTGAAGTACTGTTTTAAAGTGTTTTTGATTTTAAAATGATTTTTCAGTTGAGTGTGGAGAATGCCTTAATTGTCCATATAGTCTTGCACGCATTTGGTCAGCCTATCAGTGATCCTTTCCGATGGATATGCTGGTGCATATTCGCAAATGACGGCAAGGATAGGCTCAGATGTGACGCATCCAACAGTTGAATAGCTGTCAACACTCACTCCTCTAACCTACAAATGAGGAAATGCTGTAAAGGGAATCGGGGGACTGGTGGAGGCAATTGTACCCGTTGAGGAATCAATGTTTTGATGAGAGGAGAAATTGGTAGTAAAAGAGTGAGAGACAAAAAAGCAATGGCAAATGGAAACCACCTAGGTTGAGTTTTCTTCTGGAGATGACTGTGGGGAAGGATTTTAGCCAGCTCATCTGGAAATAAACAGGACTCTTGATATTTAGGCCACAAAGTTGGATGAAATGTTTAGCTTCATGACTCAATGGTACGATTTGGAAGAACATCCTTCCGAGAAGGAGTCCTTTTGACTGGTGTGAAAAAAGGACGTGTTAAAGGAAGAATTTGATTCAAAAACTGGCAACTGTAGCGAAAGGGTACACTCGCTCTTTAAAGTCACACTTGTGAACAAAAATACTATTATTTCCGATTTAAACAGTGGCAAGTTTAAACCATCCACCCCAGCTATTAAAAATGTACACGTCAGTTTAGAGATTTAATTTCCTCTTGCGCACTGATCAGTGCATCTGCATCAAATTCTTTTGTGTTCTATTCTAAAATGCCATCAAAGTAGTATGCAGTGGAATTTTAACTAGTCCGTATTAACCAGTGAAATGACACTCGAGGGAGATTTGAGTTTGGGATCCTTTAATTTGCTACTGCTTACGCTCCACCACAAGTGATTTATAAGTACTTCTTCTTTCTTCTTTGGCCTCCTTGTCTCGGGACACAATGGGTAAGCGCCTGGAGGTGGTCAGTGGTTTGTGAAGCAGCGCCTGGAGTGACGAAAAAGGCCAATTCTAGAGTGACAGACTCTTCCACAGGTGCTGCAGATAAAATTGTTTGTCGGGGCTGTTGCACAGTTGGCTCTCTCCTTGCGCTTCTGTCTTTTTTCCTGCCAACTGCTAAGTCTCTTCGACTCGCCACTCTTTAGCCCCGCCTTTATGGGTTCCCGCCAGCTCTGGCGATCACCGGCAACTGACTCCCACGACTTGTGATCAATGTCACAGAACTTCATGTCACGTTTGCAGACGTCTTTAAAGCGGAGACTTGGACGGCCGGTGGGTCTGATACCAGTGGCGAGCTCGCTGTACAATGTGTCCTTGGGGATCCTGCCATCTTCCATGCGGCTCACATGGCCAAGCCATCTCAAGTGCCGCTGACTCAGTAGTGTGTATATGCTGGGGATGTTGGCCACCTCGAGGACTTCTGTGTTAGAGATACGGTCCTGCCCCCTGATGCCAAGGATTCTCTGGAGGCAGTGAAGATGGAATGAATTGAAATGTTGCTCTTGGCTGACATACGTTGTCCAGGCCTCGCTGCGTAAAGCAAGGTACTGAGGACACAGGCTTGATACACTCAGACTTTTGTGTTCCGTGTCAGTGCGCCATTTTCCCACACTCTCTTGGCCAGTCTGGCATAGCAGTGGAAGCCTTTCCCATGCGCTTGTTGATTTCTGCATCGAGAGACAGGTTACTGGTGATAGATTAGAGAGCAGATTTCCCTTATTGGTCACGTGGTGGGATCATCCCTTGAATATAGAAGATTAATGGGTGATCTAATTGAGGTGTTTAAGGTGCTTAAACAATTTGATAGGATAGATAGAGAGAAATTATTTCCTCAGGTGGGAAAACCTAAAAGAAGGGGGAATAACCTTAAAATTAGAGCAAGACCATTCAGGGGTGATGTAAGGAAGCACTTCTTCACACAAAGGCTAGTGGAAATCTGCAACTCTCGCCCCCTGAAAAGCTGTTGAGATTAGGGGCCAATTGGAAAATTTCAAAACTGGGAATGATAGGGTATTGAGGGTTACAGAACCAAGGTCGGTGGATGAAGTTAAGAAACAGATCAGCCATGACCCAATTTATAGTGGAACTGGCTTGAGGAGCTGAGTGGCCTAATCCTGTCCCTACGACTGCTACTCCTGGGACCACCTGACTGGGGAATCAGCTCTAATGTATTCTGGCTCTGGTTTATGTCTATGAAGCTTGGATTGCTGGGAAACACATTATTTATGCTTGAGTTGGCAACAGTATTTGCATTGTTGGGAGGGAAGGGAAGAGCGTTGAATTAGAGCGTCACAACTCTCACTCTTAAAAGTGAATGGCAAACCCAAAACATAAAGTGAAACAGGCAGTCATTCTGGCTGTGACTTTGCTGGTGGGACATGGTTAACTCCGATCATATTTATACTGCAGGGCTGAGCTTGCACCACACATACACACTTGTACAATCCACCGTTACGTCCATAGTGTCATTGCAGGGCGCTTTGGGATTGGCACTGATTGTTAAACTGGTTTGTGCATAAGGCAGCTCTTTGGGTGAGACCTTCCTTCTCTGGGACTCTCGCTCTGCTTTGCTCTGCTGTCAGGTCAGGCTTTGACTCTGGATTCAGGTGGCACATGCACCATAACCGGTGCAAAGCCAGACTCTTACTAAGTCCACCCTTACTTTCATCAGCACCAGCCACAAAGCCCTCAGCTTTACAACTTGTGCATTCCTACAGTGTATATATTACGACTAGAAAGCTAGCCTTAAAATCATGTTTGAAGATTTAAAAAAAAAAAAATTATTCTGGGATTTGCAGGGCTACAGGTGAAGTGTGGGGGAGTGAACCTCTTTCAGAGACACATAAATGATGGGCCGAATGGCCTCCTTCTGTGCTGTATGTTGCTATGAATACTTTGTTTAAAGATATCTTTATGTGGCTTGATCTGAAACTGTTATTTGGCACCGTTTAGGTTTTGTACACTTGCAGTTTTAGGATAAAAGAAAGACTTACATTTATATAGCACCTTTCAAAACTTCAGGATATCCCAAACTGTTTTACAGTGAAGTGCATTTGAATTGAAGTCCCTGTCGTGATGAAAGAAATGTAATGTAATGAGTGTTTTGATATTAGCTAAGGAAGCTGCTTAAACACCGTGTGGATTTCCAAGTGTTCTGTTAACTCCTATCTATTTATTTGTTCAACATTGAAGAGTGAGTCTCGTTAAGGTTTGTTGCCTTTGTGTCTTTCACAGAGAGTGTCATGCTTCACTTTCTTTACTGCACAGTAACACATTAATAACATTAATCCGGGACAAAATTAACTGGCATTTGGAAAAGTATGGGCTATTAAATGAAAGTCAACATGGATTTGTTAAAGATAAGTCATGTTTGACTAAATTGCTTAAGTTCTTGGAAGGAACGGAGAGAGTTGATGAAGATAGTGTGGTTGATGTTGTATCTATGGACTTTCAAAAGATGTTTGACAAAGTACCACATAATAGCTTAGTTAGCAAAGTTAAAGGGACAAAGGCAGTATGGATACAAAATTGGCTAGGGAGCAGAAAGCAGAGAGTAATGGGGAATGGTTGTTTTTCAGAATGGAGAGAGCTTTTGAGTGCCATTTCCCCAGGAGCTGTTATTAACTCCTTTTTGATATACATTAATGATCTGGAAATCATTTCAAAGTTTGCAGATGCTATGAAACTGGCAAGTGCAGCAAACAGTGAGAAGGATAATAACAGACTTCAGGAGCATGTAGACAGATTGGTGAAATGGCAGATGAATTTTAATGCGGGGTTGTGTAAAGTGATACATTTTGGTAGGAAAAATGAGGAGAGACAATATAAACAACATGGATTTGAGCAAAGCCTTTGACAAGGTCCCACATGGGAGACTTATCAAGAAAGCAAATGCACATGGGATTCAAAATTGGCTTAGCTGTAGGAGACAGAGAGTGATGACAGACGGCTGTTTTAGTGACTGGAAGCCAGTGTCCAGTGGCGTACCACAGGGATCTGTGCAGGGTCCCCTATTGTTTGTCATATATATTAAGTAAGTTCGCGGATGACACAAAGATTGGCCGAGTGGTTAACAATGAGATGGAGTGTCTTAGGTTACAGGAAGATATAGATGGGATGGTCAAATGGGCAGAAAAGTGGCAGATGGAATTTAACGCTGAAAAGTGTGAGGTGATACACTTTGGAAGGAGTAATGTGACACGGAAGTATTCAATGAATGGCCTGACACTGGGAAGTTCTGAGGAACAAAGGGACCTTGCCGTGTTTGTCCATAGATCTCTGAAGGCAGAATGGCTGGTTAATAGGGTGGTGAAAAAGGCATATGGGACACTTGCCTTTATCAATCGAGGCATAGATTACAAAAGCAGGGAGGCCATGTTGGAGTTGTACAGAACTTTGGTAAAGCCACAGCTGGAGTACTGTGTGCAATTCTGGTCACCACATTATAGGAAGGATGTGATTGCATTGGAGGGGGTGCAGAGGCTATTCACCAGGATGTTGCCGGGGATGGAACATTTAAGCTATGAAGAGAGGTTGGATAGGCTTGGGTTGTTTTCGCTGGAGCAGAGAAGACTGAGGGGTGACCTGATCGAGGTGTACAAGATTATGAGGGGCATGGACAGGGTGGATAGGGAGCAGCTGTTACCCTTAGTTGAAGGGTCAGTTACGAGGGGTCACAAGTTTAAGGTGAGGGGCGGAAAGTTTAAGGGGGATTTGAGGAAGAACTTTTTTACCCAGAGGGTGGTGACGGTCTGGAATGCCCTGCCTGGGAGGGTGGTAGAGGCGGGTTGCCTCACATCCTTTAAAAAGTACCTGGATGAGCACTTGGCACGACATAACATTCAAGGCTGTGGACCAAGTGCTGGCAAATGGGATTAGGTAGACAGGTCAGGTGTCTTTAATGCATCGGTGCAGACTTGATGGGCCGAAGGGCCTCTTCTGCACTGTATTATTCTGTGATTCTGTGATTCTGAACTAATTGGTACAATTTTAAACGGGGTGCAGGAACAGAGAGACCTGGAGTTTACGTGCACAAATCTTTGTAAGTGGCAGGGCAAGTTGAGAAGGCTGCTTTCAAAAAGGCACGTGCAAGCCTTGACTTTATACTGGAGGAATAGAGTGCAAAAGCACTCGAAATATTACACGAAATATTTAGCAAACGGTGGTTAGGCCTCTGCTGAAGTGTTGTGGCCAGTTATGGGTCCTGTATTTAAGGAAGGATGTCAAGGCCTGAGAGAGTGTATGGAAGAGATTTATTAGAATGGTACCAGTGATGTGGAGAAGCTGGGTTTCTTTTCTGTAGACCAGAGCAGGTTAAGAGAAGATTTGATGGAGGCATTCAAAGCCATGAATGGTTTGGATAAAGTAAATAAGGAGAAATTCTTTCCTGTGGCAGAAGGATCGGTAACCAGAGGACACAGTTTTGAGATGATTGGCAAAACAAATGAGAGGTGAACATAAGGAAGCATTTTTTTACTCAGCGAGTTGTTGTGATCTGGAATGCACTGCCTGAACTGGCGGTGGAAGCAGATTCAATAGTAACTTTCAAAAGGGAGTTGGATAATATATTTGAGGGTAAAAAATTTACAGGGCTACGGGGAGAGGGCAGGAGGAATGGGAATAATTGGAAAGTTTTAGCAGAGTCAGCACAGGCAGAATGGCCTCCTTCTGTGACCGTTCATTGTATGATTCTGTGAAACCTCATCGCAACACACTAAAAGTGAGGAAGTAGTTACACTCGTGTTCCATTGATTATTGCGTTTAACAAATGCAAACCTAATGTAATTGCTGTGCCTAAATTAGCCATTGCCCCGGGTTCACACGGTGCTGCGGTAAATGCTGGCAATTCTGCACAAGCAGCATGTTGAGGATGAAACATTAGCAAATGCTCAAGTGAGATGTCAATTCCTCATTGTGGCCATCTATTTTGTCATCTTGCTATTACTTTACTGAGCTACGGGTTTAACACAGACTAAACAATAGTTGATGAGTAACAACTGTGGAAGGAATGACTAAATTCAGCAAAGCTCCATACCAAGGGCTGGATTTTGTTCCTAGCCTGACGTCAGGTTCTGTGGTGGGGGGGGGGGGGGAGGGGTTGTTGGAAAATCAGGGTGGCAGGGGCCACCACGGAACCTGGCGGTGGGGAAGTTCCATGGCGGCCTCTGCACCACTTTGCGACTGGACCCGACTTAGCATATTTAGATAACACATTTGCATGCATTAAATTATAAACCACAGCGATCTTACCTTCTGTTCCTGATCCTCAGCATGACGAGCGGCACTCACACGCCTTCACTTTCCATCCAGGGAAAGCTTGCGCCACCGAGGAGGGGGAGGGGTGAACTCTGCACTCTGATTGGTGGGAGGGGAAGGGGTGAACTCTGCACTCTGATTGGTGGGAGGGGAAGGGGTGAACTCTGCACTCTGATTGGTGGGAGGGGAAGGGGTGAACTCTGCAGTCTGGTGGGGGTGGGGGGAGGGTGATATGTAAAACAGCCGCCGTGCATATGTAAAATGGCTGCCCACCACATAATATCGTCAGTGCGAGGTCTGTGGGGGATGGCCACCATGTACCATGCCCACCGCCTCTCCCAGCAGCGGGAATACAAAATCCAGCCCCAAATGTGCCACATGGACCTTTTAAAACCAGAGTAACAAGGTGCTTTTGCTCTGCTACGTTTCCAATACCCTCATGTCTTTCACTCACTCGATCAGTTGACATTCATTTGCCATTGCCACAAAAAAACAGGTGCTCCTAGTCTTTGAGGAACATGTAGAAAAGAAATACTTGCATTTATAGAGCGCCTTGTTCGACCTCAGGAGATCTAAAAGCACTTTACATCCAATTAACTACTTTTTGAAGTGATTGTAATCTAATGTAGGGAAACACAGCAGCCAATTTGTGTGCAGCAAGCTCCCACAAACAGCAATGTGATAACAAGCAGATCAGCATTTTTTTTGTTTGCGATGTTGGTTGAGGGATTAATATTAGCCGGGACACCGGGGTGAACTCTCTTTTTCAGAATATTCAGAATTATTGCCTGAAAATAATGTGTAGTTGTGAATCAGTCCTTTTTTTTCTGTGGGCAGGAGAGTGAGATCGGAGATAAGAGTATTAAATGGCACTTCAGTAAAAGATTTGGATTTTAGAAAAGCTGAGGTGGGTGCCTTGGGAGATCTAACTTTTTTGGGGTCATTGCTCTTCTTGTAGTTACATAAATAGGAGCGGTCAGCAGAAATGGGGAAACTTGTAAAAGATACAAAGAGACTTGATGTGGCTGAGCTTGTGTGATCTGTGGTGAACCTCAGTGTTTTTCAGTATATGTACTGACTCATATGAAATATTCACTGTCCCAGTCCCACACGACATTGAATGTTGTAACGTAACCTGCTTGCTTCGCAAAGGAAACTATGCAGCATTTTCATTGAGATTAAGAAGGTTCCTGGAAGGGAGTCAGATTTGTTCTCAGGGCTTCCCACAGCCCTCTACTGTTGTAGTTTCCAAACTTTTCTGTATTGTGCACTTCCATATAAAGGTCACCAGTCTCCTTGGTGCCTCTACACCTCCCTACCCACCCCGCCCTGCAATTCCTGACACAGCACTGGGGAGTTCCAGTCCAAACGTTGAAAGGCATTGTCAGTACCCAAAAGGGAACAGTGCTTTAGTTTAATAAGTGTTTTTTTTTAATTTTAAACAGCTTAAAACAGCAATAACAGGTTTGTAAGTCAAATTCAGAATCTGATGAAAGAGGCAAAAGGCAGGACCACATCGGATCACAAGAAGATTACAGAAAAGGAAGGCCATTCAGCCCTTTGCAGCCTAGCCATTCAGAAAACCCCATCTCCTTCCAATTACATTGTCGAGTTGTTTCTTGCATTATTCCAGGATTTTCGCCTCCAGTACTCCATATGGGAGTCCAACTCCATGTGGCTGATGGAAAACTAACTGGCCAATGGTGGCCATGCCTTCAGTGTCAAGGCATTAAGCTCTGGAATTTCCTCCGCAAATTTCTCTGTCTCTCTACCTCTGCCTCTTTTCAGATGCTCCTTTAAACCGACTTCTTTGATCTTCCTAATGTCCCCTTCTTTGGCTCGGTGTCAATTATGCTCCTGTGAAGCACCTTGGGATATTTCACTTTGTTGAAGGTACTATATCAATGCAAATTGTTGTTGTTAATATCAGTCCTAACTTTGCTTATTGTTAGTTTAAAACTGTAACCCCCTTATCCTACTCTCGCAATGCAATTCAAAATAATTTTCCATACCATCCTATATATTTGCCTAACTGCACAGTTGAAGTGACCCATTTTTTTTCCAGTCCATGCCTGAGCCTTTCAGCTTTGTAAACCTCGGTGTGAAAAGCCGTGTGATAAAAGTGAAACGTAAGCACGTTATCAGATCAGGAATAGATTGTGACTCACGACCATGCCAGATGAAGAATCTTAAATAAACACTACTGTTGAATTGAATCTTTGAATTTACTTTTAAAGTTATTATTGGGACAGATTTTGATGTAAAGGATTATCTTAGTGCAGTGCAGGGAGGAAAATTCAGACAGGCCCGATCCTGACATGTGATTCCCTCTTTCCCAATTTTCCTCCTGTGTCTTTTGCCTGGGTGAAGCATGAGAAAGATCTGTCTTGGAAGACCCTGTGTATGTATTGGTATGGTCAAGTGAGGAGGGGTCGAAGGGCTTCCCTCTTTTCCCTCTCCTTGTTTGGCCAGAATAGGCTTAATTCTTTTTTAAAGTAGATATACTGGCCAATTCAGTAGGTGTTTGATTATTTACTTGCTGTGATCATAACAAGAACCAATCGGATAGGTTTTTTTGGATTCAACAAACAAATAGGTTAACTTTATTGTACCTAAACCGAACTAATGAAAATAATGAACTACGCGCCAACTTTCATTCACACACACACACACACTAGAGGTTTACACACGCACAAGTAGGTTACAGAGTGGAGAAAGGTAGATTGGTTGAGTTAGAGTCAAGAAAAAAGGGGTATACTGTCTGTGGCGTTTGGTGATTTGGCTGGCTTCTAGCTGAATTCGGTAGTCCGAATTTAGTTTGAAGAGGTAGATGACTGGTTCGATGGGCCTTTTGGAGACAGCGATGCAGATGATTTCCTCCAACAGGATTTCTGATTGTAGCCGGAGTATGCAAAGATGGTCTGTCAACAAGCAGGATTTGAAAGCTTTCAAGCTGGAATAGAGAGAGAGAGAGACCCCCTCTTGGGTCTGCATGTGTCAGAATCCAGTTGCTTCTTCTCCGTTGCAGAGAAAACATTAGCTTAAAACCACAGATGGGGAAGGACTTGTCACATGACAGCCACTCAGTGATTCAAAACATAGCAGTTAGCAGTATTTCTCTCTTGCTAAAAAGAAAAAGAACAAGCAGTTCTCTTAAACCTCCTGGGTCTTGGTTCCTGCTGGGAAATGTAGCCGTTTTGTCTCCCTCCTCACAGTCCTTTGCAATGTAGGATGCAGTGTTGCAAATTAAGTGATCATCTTAAACTGCCAGAAAAATCATCCTTGTAACTTTTCTTCTTAAAATGGCTTTTAAAAAAAATATAAATTCAGATCGCCAGTCAGTGGATTAAAATTATCATTCAACAAAGCGCATTGGAGTAACTCCTCCCTACCACATGAAATTAAATGTGATGACAGGAACATTTCATTAAGAGGTCACGAATTAAAAAGAAACTGCACACACACTCATCAGTCTCACTGTCACAGCCATGCTCTGGTTTATCCGGGAATGGGCACGAGCACGAGGATGGGGCGGCGCAGTGGCGCAGTGGTTAGTGGCGCAGTGGTTAGCACCGCAGCCTCACAGCTCCAGCAACCCGGGTTCAATTCTGGGTACTGCCTGTGTGGAGTTTGCAAGTTCTCCCTGTGTCTGCGTGGGTTTCCTCCGGGTGCTCCGGTTTCCTCCCACAGCCAAAAGACTTGCAGGTTGATAAGGTAAATTGGCCATTATAAATTGCCCCTAGTATAGGTAGGTGGTAGGGAAATATAGGGACAGGTGAGGATGTGGTAGGAATATGGGATTAATATAGGATTAGTATAAATGGGTGGTTAATGGTCGGCACAGACTCGGTGGGCCGAAGAGCCTGTTTCAGTGCTGTATCTCTAAATAAATAAAAAATAAATAATTGAGAAACTCCAACTGCTTTGACTGGGCTCAATAGCTTGTGCTCCAGCATACATTGAATTTCCTTGTGTATTTCCACAAAACCTTCCTTTACCAATTTCTCTATATCAGTGAACTCAACCCTGGATTCAAAGTTGTTCATAACTTTGAGAAGATCATCCAGTGTTTTTTGTACTTGGCTTTTTTCTGTGCTGCACCAGGCCAACAGCTCGCTTTGCAGAGCACTTCCCAAACCAATTGTCACCCAGTAAAACGGTGACTTCATTTGTGTGGATTAACTGTCCTGACATAAATGCAAGTGGGCCAAATGGCACCATAACATCATAAGACACTTAGTCAGGCAAAGTTTTAAGCCTGCCTTGAAGTGCTTTATAGTCATTTTGTACTTTAACCCAGTGCTGGATTTTTTTCATTGCAGCTTGAGACCACCGATCAATTTCCTCCTGCATCTCTTCCTGTTGTTCCAGCTCACCAGCCTGGTCCACAATTCCTCCTCAGTTAGGATACTTGACTTGCAGTTACCACCACCATCACCACCCTCCAAATCTGCCCCAAAAACCTTTTTGGGCTGAGGGTTTTCATTTGGCTTATGACCTTTTCTGTGTCTCCCTTCAGAATTTAAACCTTTAATTTCGAGGTCTTCAGTCTGATTTTCCTCCCAAACCTGGCTCAGTTTCCTGGGACCAAGGTGATAGGGATTTTGTTTTCTGGGAGGGTCTCTCCTACATCCACATCATGTAGGGTTAGAGTTGTGCACCCTGGTTTGCCCCTCTAAACACTGTGAGCAGCCTCTCTGTTCTGATTTTATGTGGGAGAGTATGCTGTCTAATTTCCCTAACATTTCAGTGTTAGCTAACCAGATGGTACGGGGTTTGATTTGGGGATCCTCCAGGCCTCCCTCTTACTCATCCTCACTGTCCTTTTCGACCTCCTCTTTCCTGACTGCCTGACAGTCCTGTGTTTGTTTGTCCCCTTCCCAGCTGTGATACTGTTTGAACATATTGATGTGACACAGCCTTTGCTTTTTCCTGTGTTCTGGGGTGTCAATTATAATTCACCTGGTAATTCTCTTTATTACTCTCTATGGGCCACTGAACAGGGCTTTCAGTGGTTCTTCCTGTATTGGTAATAGCACTAACACATGGTCTCTGGGCTGAAATGTTCTGGCCCTGGCATGTTTGTCCGCCTGCCTTATCATAGTTGTCTGGGAGGTAGTTAGGTGTTCCTGACCCACTGCACAGGCTCTTGCGAGACTTTCACGGAACATGGAGATGTAGTCTTAACAGAAAGACTCATCCCTGTGTCCCAAAAACTTCTCCTTGATTAGTTTTAGAGGACCTCTCACCTTGTGTCCATAAACTAATTCAAAGGGACTAAAGCCAGTGGACTCATTGGGTGAGTCTCTGGTAGCAAACAGAAGAAATCCCAGCCCTTTGTCCCAGTCATGAGGGTACTCATAGCAGTATGTCCTGATCTTTGTCTTTAGGGTCTGGTGGTACTGCCCCAAAGCCCCTTGTGACTGTGGTGGTAGGCTGAGGACGTTAGCTGGGTTATGCCCAGATTGCCCATGACCTTTTGAAAAATACTGGTTATAAAATCCGTGCCCTGATCCGACTGGATCTCGGCAGGCAGCCCATATCGGGTGAAGAATTAGGTTAGCCCCTCCACTACTACCTTGGCAGAGGTAGTTCTTAGAGGGATAGCCTCTGGAAATCAGGTAGCCACATCCATAATGGTGAGAAGATACTGGTAACCCCCTTTTGTTTTTGGCAGGGGCCACACACAATTTCCCAGCATGCTGCTGAACGGTTCCTCAAAAGCTGGTATGGGAATTAGGGGTGCAGGTTGAGGTTTCCCCACAACCTGGCACATGTGGTGAGTCTTGTGGCATTGTGGCCAGTGAATATCCGATCTGATGCGGGCTTGGGTTTTTCTGATACCGACATGTCCAGCCATTGGAATCTCGTGGGCTATTCTCAATATTTCCCTGCGGTACCTCAGCGGCACCACTACCTGGTGAACCACTGTCCACTGTTCGTCTGCAGGTCTGTGAGGAGGTCTCCACTTCCTCATCAGCACCTCATCCTTTAAATAGTAGCACTCTGGAATTCCCTTTGCTTCAGCTTCAGTTTGGACAGTTTTTGCTAACTTTTTTAACCCTGGGTTGGCTTGCTGAGCCTTGACCAAGGAAGACCACTTTAACCCATCCTTTGGGTCCTCTAACTTTCCAAAGAAGTTTTCAGATAAGCAGACAGTAGGGTCGTCTGTCTGCATCGCCAGTTCAGCCTCCTCTGACAGATCTTGTTTGGCCATGTCCCGGGTCACCGCACAGTCAGGAAAAATGCCAGGGACGTTTCCCTGTAACTGCTCTGTCTCCCTGACCTCTTTCAGTATCTCTAAAACCACTGGGGAAGCTACCACCTTCACCCCACCTGATCATTACCCAGGAGCAGGTCAACACCGTCCACAGGTAAACTAGGAACAGTCCCCATGATTACCAGTCCTGAAACCAGGTCACACTCCAGGTGCACCCGGTATAAAGGTATGGGCATATACTTTCCTCCGATACTATTTACTAGCACTCTAGCTTTCAATGCACTCTCTGGGGGGAAAGGTCATGTCTTTACCCATCAGAAGGGATTGGATGGTCCCTGTATCCCTAAGTATGACTATGGGCTTACTCACCTCACTTGAGGGGTATGGGGTCACTTTTCCCCTGGACACAAGTCCTGGTGATTCTCAGGGATTTTGTTAAGTTTTCCCGCACTGTCAGTGGTAGGTTTACTGCCACAGTTAAAGCCACAGCCTGGTCTGCTGTGCTTTCCATCAGGGCTCCTTTTGCTGCACTGGTCAGGTGTACCCTGACTAAACCTATGGGTTTTCCCTGTAACTTCCAGCAGTCAGCTGGATGGTGAACTGCCTTATTACAATGGAAACATACAGGCTTCCGTGCGTCACTCCTGTTCTCTGCACCTTCCTTTTTGGCCTGAGGAGGACCCCCTGTGTTTCCATCTCTCCCTTCTCGCACATGGCTGTTCATCCTCCGAACACCCTCCCACCTCCTATCCTTATCAGGTTTTTGGAGGTGACTAGGGAAGGGTTTCCCTTGGGGCTTGTGAATAGGTGCATAATCATCAGCCAGGTTTGCTGCTTGCCTGGCATTTGGAACCTTTTGTTCCTCCATTTGGTTTCTTATGAAAAGGGGAAGTGGGTGTTTGATCTCCTCGAGGAGGATGACCTGTCTGAGGTTTTCATAGGTGGACTCTATCTTAAGTGGCCCGTATACATTGGTCAAAAGCGAGTTGCTTAACTGTTCCAAACGCGATGTAAGTTTGTTCCAGCTGCTATCAGAGGGTTCGGAATTTCTGGCCGTACGCCTCCGGTACTAGATCGTATGCGCCCAGGAAAGCATTTTTAGTCATCTCATAGTCTGATGAACTCTCGTCAGGCAACAGTAAATAAACCTCATGGGCTTTTCCTGTTAGTTTGCTTTGTAATACAATAATACAGCTCTCTGCCAGCCATTTCAGCTGTTTTTCAAGCTTTTCAAAAGATACGAAAAATGTTTCCACATCCCCCTCTTTGAACTTTGGTATCAGCTGAGAGAACTTTAAGAGCTCAGCACCCAGTCCTGACCTAGGGGTACCTCCCTCACTATCAGTGCCTTCACTGGGTACATTGGGTCTTCCCCTATTCAGTTCGAGCTGCCTTAACTTGAATTACTTCTCTTCCATCTGTTCCTGGAATTTTCTTTCTTTCTCCCTTTCCTGGAAAGCTCTTTTCCTTGGAATTCTAATTCTAGTCTCCTCTGTTCTAGTTGTATCTTAGCTATTGTTATTTTGTCTCTTTCAGCTTCTATGCCTGTCTCTGGTTCTTCAGTTTCAACTTTAAAATAGTTGGCCACAAGTTTTAGGATTTCTGCTTTCCTAGTTTTTGGATGGATAATAATCTCTAACTTCTCAGCTATATTCCTCAACTCTTCAACAGATAGGGCTTTTAACCTGGCCCAAATTACTTCACTCTGTCCTAGGAAGGTACCGTCCTCGAATGTGGACATTTTATTACTCCAACACTGAAAACCAGAAGAAAACCTGTATTGAAGTTTTTAACTTATTGCTAGGGATCAATTTAGTTTCCCGCTTCCAATTTCCCGTTTGTCTTTGGGTTTGATCCCAGACGTGAGCCCCCAAATTTTTGTTATGGTCAAGTGAGGAGGGATCGAAGGGCTTCCCACTTTTCCCTCTCCTTGTTTGATCACAACAGGTTTAATTCTTTTTTTTAAATATAAGTAGGTGTTTGATTACTTACTTGCTATGATCATAACAAGAACCAATCGGACAGGTTTTCTTGGATTCAACAAAGAAAGAGGTTAACTTTATTGTACCTAAACTCAACTAATGAAAATAATAAACTACACACCAACTTTCATTCACGCACACATAGAGGTTTACACACACACAAATAGGTTATGGAGTGGGGAAAGGTATATTGGTTGAGTTAGAGTCCATAAAAAGGGGTATACAGTCTGTGGCCTTTGGTGATACGGCTGGATTCTAGCTGAATTCGGTGGTCCTGAGGCTTTTAGTTTGAAGAGGTAGATGACTGGCTCGTTGGGTCTCTTGGAAACAGTGATGTGGATAATTTCCTCCAGAAGGGTTTCTGATTGTAACTGGAGTATGCAAGCAGGATTTTGAAGCTTTCAAGCTGGAATGGGCGGGAGAGAAAGACCCCCACTTGGGTCTGCATGTGTCAAGAGTCCAGTTGCTTCTCCTCTGCTGCAGAAAAAACACCATCTTAAAACCACAGACGGGGAGAGGGGCTTGTCACATGACAGTCACTCAGTGATTCAAAACATAGCGGTTAGCTGTATTTCTCTCTTGATAAAAAGAAAAAGAACAAGCAGTTCCCTTAGACTTCTTGCGTCTTGGTTCTTGTTGGGAAATGCAGCCATTTTGTCTCCTTCCTCACAGCCCTTTACAATGTAGGATACAGTGTTGCAAATTCGGTGATCTTTAAAAAATATATATAAATTCAGATCTCCAGTCAGTGGATTAAAGAAAATTATCATTCAAGAAAGCACATTGGCCGAACAGTATATTTAAAAATCAGAGCCAATTTGATATCTATCGCAGCGATTCAATCTGGCGGTCTGATTGCCATACTTGGTGGTTTTACATATATACAAAGATGTGGATACTTGGTGTAAAAATCACAATGGAATCATGGAATAGCACAGCACAGAAAGAGGCTATTGAGCCCATCAAGTCTGTGCCACTCTTTCTGGGAGTTAGTCCCACTCCTTTGCTCTTTTCACATCTCCCTGCAATTATATTTCCCCTTCAATATTTATTCAATTCCCTTTTCAAGGCAACTACTGACCTTTTTAGGCACATCTTAACCATCTTCCCACAGATAAATTACCAAGTATAGAATGTTACTGTATTTAATAGACAGGCCTAGAACTGACTGCTGCTATTATTGATGAATGGTTTAAAGAGGCATTGCTCTGTCTGCTATATTAACTGAAGGAGCTCTTTTTTTTAAAGGAGTTAATGTCTTGGTTTAAGTAGCAGAGTTGTGGGAGTTTGGCATTGCAGTGCGTTAGATACCACTGACCTTTCACCTATGGAACTCTGGGTTCAAACCCAGTTCTGCTTAGTAGAAGGAAGGTTAACACTGTCTGTTGGGTATGGTCGTGTAGTGGTTATGTTATTGGACTGATGATGTAGTTAGCATTTAAGTTCAAATCCTCTCATGAGAATTTGATTTTAGAAATTCTAGAAATAAAAGTATCAGCGAACGTGACCCAATTGTTGTAAAAACCCAACTGATTGACTGATGTCCTTCAGAGAAGAAAGGATGCTCCATTTGTGTGGTTGACTCTTAACTGCCACTCAGTAGGGGAACTGGGGATGGGCAATAAATGCTGGCTCCCTTGCCAGTGGTTCTGACTTCCTGAGTGTGAGTAAGATTAGCTGGTCATTTATCTTCAGGAGACCTTTATGTACTCTTCCATACCTCTGGACTTGGCTATTCCAACGCAATCCTGGCAGGCCAGCCATATTCTACCCTCCATAAACTTGAGGTCCCCGAATTTAATTGCTCCACTCTTGGTGGCCCTGCTTTCAGCTGTCTAGGCTCCAAGATGCACTGCAGCAACTCACCAAAACTCCATCAACAACACCTTCCAAACCCGCGACCTCTACCACCGCGAAGGACAAGGGCAGCAGATGCATGGGAGCACCAACACCTGCAAGTTTCCCTCCAAGCCACACACCATCCTGACTTGGAACTATATCGTCATTCCTTCACTGTCGCTGGATCAAATTCCTGGAACTCCCTCCCTAACAGCACTGTGGATGTACCTACACCACATAGACTGCAGCGGCTCAAGAAGGCAGCTCACCACCACCTTCTCAAGGGCAATTAGGGATGGGCAATAAATGCTGGCCTGGCCAGCGATGCCCACATCCCACAAATGAATAAAAAAAGGCTCTGGAATTCCCTCCTTAAACTTCTCTATGTCTCTACCTCTCTCTCCTATTTGAAGATGCTCCATAATACCTACCTCTTTGACTAAGATTTTGGTCACCTCTCCTAATATCGCCTTGTGTGACTCGGTGTCAATTTTTTTTTGTTAACACTCCTGTGAAGCACCTTGGGACGTTTTATTATTTTAAAGGCGCTATATAAATGTAAGTTATTGTATGAAAATTGACTGCTGTGTTTTCCTACATGAAAACAGCGCACTTCAGAAGTAACTCATTGTCTGTGAAGGCATTTGGAAGATCTTAAGGATATGAAAGGCTAGTTCTTCCTTTTCACTCAGCTCAGGCCCTGCACCTGTAAAAATCTTAACTGACTCGCTCGTGAAGGGAACCCGGTTGAGCTGTCAGCTGGTGGGTTTTTTACCAACACTCTTTCCCCAGCTGAAATCAGCCAACCCCGAGTGGGCCCGAGATCGATGCTTGGAGCTTTCAGGCAGCATGGTTTATACCCTATTTGATGCTGCTCTTAATGTAGCTGTTGGGAGAACACAGACACTTTTTTTATTCAATACTGTGATAATTACCTTGTGCCTGTGCGGCCCAGTTACCGTGCAGCGTGTTAATTTGGCACCTGTCACCGTTTTGATTTAAAACGGACAGCAAACCCTTTGTCCAATGCAGAAAGCCAGTGTGCCACCAGTATGCTTTGTTTCAGCGTCTGACTATCATATTTATTGTAAAAAGGTTTTCATTGTGGGTGTGGCCTGATTTAGCAAAGTCTGATATGGTAGTCAGAGAAATAGTGTTGAGCTTGTTACGGATTCACTGTAACAAAAGCTTTCAGTATTTTGCACTGACTGAAGTAACTATGAACAATGCCACACAGGAAATGACACCCTGGTCCATCCAGTTTGTCCCACACAACTGTGCATCACAATATATACACACACTCCACAGTGCCAACCACCAACCCCCACCCCCCCGCACACCCACTCCCTCCCTCACCCCAGCCATGTAATCTCCTGGGAAAGGTGAAAGATTAAAAACATAGGATATTTTGGGAAAATAAATCTGGGATATACTTCTCTAACCACCCTGCCCCTTTCGGCAGTGGACATTAGTCCGGGAGATCATTCTGGCACTGATCACACTGTATAGGACCTGCCTCTTGTGCAAGATGATACCCCTCCCCCACAGCCAGAAACACACCCAGCTGTCACTGGAAGGAATTCAGTGTATTGAAAGACTTGCATTTATATAGTGCCTTTTGTGACCACCAGATGTCTCAAAGTTCTTTGCAGCTAAAGAAGTACTTTCGGAGTGTAGTCACTGTTGTAAAAGTAGGAAACGTGGCAGCCAATTTACACACAGCAAGCTCCCACAACCCACAATGTGACAATAACCAGACAATCTGTTTTAGTGATGTTGATTGAGGAATAAATATTGGCCAGGACGCTGGGGATAGCTCCCCTGCTTTTCTTTGAAATAGCAATCATAGGATATTTTATGTCCACCAGAGAGAACAGACAAGGCTTCAGTTTAACATTGCATCTAAGAGATATGCTCGCAGTACTCTACTGGAGCATTAGCCTTGATTTTTGTGGTCAATACCAGGAATGGGATTTGAATGCAGAACCTGCTATCTCAGCGACGTAAGTGCATCCAACTGAACCACAGCGTCACTTAGCACATGAGCTGCAAGCCTGTTCCACAGGTTCACTATTACCTGGGAAAATGAATCACCTCCTGATCTAACTTCGTGAGGAATTGCTTCCTGCATTTCCTTCACCCTGACACATACTTGTCAGAAATTGGTTGAAATGTTTTCAGTTATGTATTTGTACAAAAGAAATAGTGCATCAAGTGGGCACCAAATATCACACTTGGTTACAGTTGCAGAACCAATCTTTAAGAAAGATTCAGTAGTAATGTTCAAAATGGAATTGGATAAACACTAGATGGGGATAACATGAGCAGGGCTTGAGTGGTAAAGAGCAGCAGAGTGGGGCTAATTGCACAGCTCTTTCAGTGAGCCAGCACAGACATGATGGGCTGAATGACCTCCTTCTGCGCTTTGTCTTTCTATAATTCTATGAAAGAGATAAAGAAAGCGAGTAACTTAATGCTGGATGCCTCTGACTGGCAGCTTCAAACTTGCAAGGCTTTTCTCATCAGTATAATTCTCTGACAAACTTACAGATATATTGACATGAGCTTGTGTTTGCTTAACAATGCTTACACTGATTTGTTGCTTTAAAGGTACCATGGGAGGCCTTCTATCTTAAAATGTATGAATATTGGGACCAAGAATAAGATTTCATATTTTCCACTTTGCCATTTTCTGCAGTTCACTTTGTGGAGTCACTCTGCTGTATTTGTCTTAAAAGGAATTTGTTTTCACATGCAGCATGTGGTCATGTGACAGAAGCTGCGTCTATGTAAAACAAAAAACAAAGCTTCACCTTTTCTTCCTGCCACCTGATCTTCCGACATGCACGGCACATCTAGATCACAGTGGTAAAACGGGGCAGTGATGGGAGATGTGAAACCAGAGAGCAAGATTTGGAAGGGAACATCTACACTCACATGTAGCCCTTTATCATATCTCTGAATGGTATGTGAGAGCATTCCCCCATTCAGTGAAAGTAGTTTTAAGAGTGCAGTGATGGTTGCTACATAGGCAAACCCCATGGTCATCTTGTACCACCACCGTCCTGCAAATAGCACTGAACTGAATAAGCAGTTATTGCTTTTGTTAGTTAGAGAGAAGGATACTGGTCATAATATACCTCCTTACTTTTCTGTGATTCCAATATACCTTTAACACCCACCTAACATTGGAAATAAGAAAGAACTTGCATTTATATAGCACCAGTCACCAGCTTACAGTGTCCCTGAACGCTTTTAAACCAATGGAGTACTTTTGGAGTGTAGTCACTATTATACAATGGGAAACATGGCAGTCTGTGCACAGCAAGATCCCACAAGCAGTCATGAGAGAATGACCAGATGATCTGTTTTAGTGATATTGATTTGAGAGATAAATTTTGGAGAGCTCCCCTGCACTTCTTCAAAATAGTGCAGTGGGTTATTTCTGTGAACACCTGAGAGGGCAGATGGGGCCTCAGTTTAACAAAAGACAGCATCTCTGACAGTGTAGCACTCCCTCACTACTGTACTGGGCATATCAGCCTAGAGAAGGGCTGGAATCCACAACCTTCTGACTGACAGGTGTGAGTGCTCCTAACTGATTGCGGCTGAAACACGATTGAAAGATGAGTAAATCCCTTAGTAGGAGCTAGCAAAATCAAACTGGGGAGGAGAAGGGGAACAATGAGCAGGCACCATAGACCAGGAATTCTGACCCTGTCACACAAAGGAGTTGAATGTGAACTTTGTCCTCGATTTTGATCTGTTCACTTTGTAGTTGATTTAGCAGGATTGGATGGGAGGGTTTTGGAAATTCAGAGCACTTCTGTTTATCTGAATAGTTTTATTCCCCACTCCCCGTCCCTCCACCTCCCTTCCCCTTCCAATTTGGGACTGATCTGATTAGCATCCAGCTGCTTCCAGTTGCCAATGCCCCATTAAAGCCGAGTGGGAATCTGCGGGGCACTAATTGGAAGTATTTCCTTGATTGCAGACTTCCGATACACCTCGCCAGCTTGTTGTTGCTGCTGGTTGGCTCCTCTACACAGCAATGCATTGTGCTCCCATTAAGTGCATGTATTTGACAGGATATGGTTCTGCTCCATAACGATCATGTGATGTCTCTTTACACCCCCATGAAAAAAAACACCCCAGAGAATCCAAAATCAGTTTGCTCATTTCCCCTTTCTGCCCCGGTTATAAGAGAGATTCTCTGGAGTTCTGGTTGATGGCTGTGTAAAATCTAACGTTTTTTTGGAAGAGTGTAATGAATTAAGACTTGTTTCTCTGTCCTTGGAGAATTCAAGTTGGCTTCTTGTAAATGCACAACAGATTTCCCACAGTACTGCATTTAGTTGTTGAGGGCACACTCTTAAAGGGAAGCAGCTCCAAAAAACACATCTATTCGTTTTCAGCGATGCAATAATTATGGCCCTTTTATAAATAAACGCAGAGCCTGATATTTATGCCAGCTGTAGTGAAACAGTTATAAAAGCAAAATACTGCGGATGCTGGAAATCTGACATAAAAACAAGAAATGCTGGAATCACTCAACAGGTCTGGCAGCATCTGTGGAAAGAGAAGCAGAGTTAACGTTACGGGTCAGTGACCCTTCTTCGGAACTCAAACAGTTCGGTACTCTTCGGTACTGAAACAGTTGCTGCCTAATGATGTGCGAGAAATCTGTTTGGGATTTTTTTAAGATGTTCTCCTGATTAAATGATTAAATCATGAATTTAGTTTGGCACTTTTTTGAATGTTGTCCGATCTGCTACCTGGAATTGTTTGAGTCTGTTTGAGCTGGGAGGACCGTGTGAGACATCTTAAAATGCCCTGACCTGTAACTCTCTCTATATCCTGTGCATTTGTGTTTTTCATTAAAGCTTACAGCATGTGCACAGGCCATTCGACTCATTGTGCCTGTGCTGGCTTTTTAAAATGAGTCCCACTCCACAAATGTTTGTTCCTCATCTGCCATCTTGTTCTTTCACTAATTAAATCTGTGTCCTCTGGTTACCCACCCTTCTGCCAGTGGAAAATTTAACTTTCCTTATGATATTAAAACACTGTGTAATTTTGAACACCTCTATTAAATTGCCATTCAGCCTACTGTGCTCTGGGTTAAGGGGAGATTTAACAATGCTATTTTGCCAATTTACAAAGTTCTGAAAGCAAAGTAGACATTGCCCTAGATGTAAAAGTTCAGCATTCACAACCGATGCAGTATTTCCAGTCATTCCTTGCTCTTTTACTGACCTCTCAATTACACAGTGGCATTGCTGAGATAACAGCGAGAAGAGGCCAAGCAATGACCAATCCAGAGAAGCTTCCAGCAGTAATGGGAATTAACCTTTAATTGACCTCAGGACATATTTGCCAGTTATCCACCAGGGTGTATCTGAGAAAGTGAGCTTAAGTTCGAGAGATTAGAATTGAGACGGCTGATGGCTCCAGTAGGCCAATGCCCTGCACAAACCAAAGAACATAAGAAATAGGAGCTGGAGTAGGCCATTTGACCCTTCGAGCCTGGCAGTATCCCCATATCCCTTAATTCCCTTAGAACCCAAAAAATGTATCGACCTCATTGACTGAGGCAGAGAATTCCAAACCCTCTGAGTGAAGAAATTTCTCCTCATTCTGACCCCCTTATTCTGCGATTCTGACCCCATGTTCTAGATTTGCCAGCCAGGGGAAACATTTTCTCAGCATCTACCCTGCAAGCGCCTTAAGAATCTTATATGTTTCAATGAGATCACCTCTCATTCTTCTAAATTTAGGAGAATATAGGCCTAGTCTACTCAATCTCTCCTCATAGACGAATCCACTCATCCCAGGAAGCAGTCTAGTGAACCTTCATTGCACTCCCTTTAGGGCAAGAATGTCATTCCTTAGGTAAGGAAATCAAAACTGCACACAGCACTCCAATGTGGCTTTACCAATGCCCTGTATAATTGTAGTCATCCTTTTTTACTCTTATACCCCAGTAGTCTCCAAAGGTTCCATATTTGGTCACCAGCCTGTTCTGAAATAGTCAATCTTGTGTAAGAAGGTGATGAGGGTGCAATAAGTGATCTCAGCAGGCCGAGTTAAGAAGGTAGATCTTTTGCACGTGGATGCTGTCTAGGGACTCCTGCTGGAAATGTGCGCAAGTGCATGTTGGAGTGGACGAGGAATTGGAGGGTGGCCTGACAGCTTTGGGAATGAGCCACAGTGAGGAACCAGGGAAATGCTTCAGCAAAAAGAAAGCGTAGGTGATTTTCAAGAAAAATAATATTCCAAAAATGACAATGCTTGAGAAATGGAGAAGGTTATTTTGCCTAGGAGGCATGAATAAGAGTATATTTCCAACCTCAGTTGCCTATGCCTAGTTGCCCTGAGGAGGATATGGTGGGCTTTTTGTTGTTAGGCCACTTGAGAAAGCAGTTAAGAGTCAACCACGTTGGCATTGGATTGGAGTCACACGTAGGCTGAGACCAGGCAAGGACTGCAGGTTTACTTCTGTATAGATCAATGAACCAGTTGGATTTTTGCGACAATCCAATAGCTTTTATCATCACTGTCTTTATTTATTTATTTGAACTGCCACAGTGAGATTTGAGCTGTGGATTACTGTTCCTGTAATATAACCAATACACTACTCTACCCAACGTTTCTGTGGAGATTATGCTTCTCTGTTACGTCTTGTTAACTGTCTCCCTAGGCCATGTACCTTTTAGGGTCAAAAGAGGCAATGGTGATCACTCTCCTCCACTTATGCTGCTTTTTGAGACTATCGTTACAGTATAAGGGAACTCTGTGGTGCTGCTCCCTCTAAATCAGAGGTAAAGTGTTGGCTCAGCTCAGCATCTTGCCAGTGTGAATCACCTGAGATGAGAAACATGGCACAGTCATGTGATCCAAGGTGTCACCTTTCACCTTCTAACATGTCACATGATCTCCGTTGTTTCAACTACAGGCTCAACCCTGGAAATGGAAATTAATAACATGTGCACTTCAGTAACTTTCATTACATCGAATAATAGGTGAAGGATTTACTAGCATAATACCAGAACTGAGAAGTTAGAACTATCAGGAAAGACTGAACAGGCTGGGGCTCTTTTCTCTATAAAAGAGAAGGCTGAGGGATGACCTGATAGACATCTTTAAAATTATGAAGGGGCTTGATAGGGTAAACATAGAGAAGATGTCACCATTTGTCGGGCAATCCAAAACTAAGAATCATAAATATAAGGCAGTCACTTATAAATCCAATAGGGAATTCAGGAGAAACCTCTTTACCCAGAGAGTGGTGAGAATGTGGAATTCGCTACAAGGAATGGTTGAGGCAAATAATACGGATGCATTTAAGGGGAAACTAGATAAACACATGAGGGAGAAAGAAATAGAGGGATATGCTGATCAGATGAGATGAAGTAGGGTGGGAGGAGGCTCATGTGGCGCATAAACACCAGCATGGACCAGTTGGGCCGAATGGCCTGTCTCTGTACTGTAGACCCGATGTAAATTGCAGTGCAGTAGCTTCAACTGTAGCTATCTACTTTTATTCCTAGTTCCCTGCCTTTTCTTGGGTAATCTTTTATATTCTTGCTGTTCCAAGATTTACTATTTGAAATGATGATGTAAGGGTAAATTACCAATCCAATAGGGAGTTTTGCCTGCCAGCACTGCATTATGGAAATTCCTTTTATCCTTTCCTCCAAATAATGGAGGAAAATCTAGGCAGTGAAATCAGGAAGCACTGCTTCGCATAAAGGGCAGTGAAAATCAGCCACTTATGTCCCCAAAAGTCCGTGGATACCAGCGATCAATTGAAATTTTCAAGTCTGAGATCAGTAGATTTTTCTTGGAAATATAGGAACAGGAGGAGGCTATTCAGCCTCTCGGACCTGTTCTGCTGTTCAGTGAGATCGTGGTTGATTTGCATCTTAACTCCATGTACCTGTCTTGGTTTTGTAATCCTTAATACCCTTGCCTAACAAAATATCAATCTCAGTTTTGAAATTTTCATTTGGCCCCTGACCTCAACAGCTTTTTTGGGGGAGACAGTTCCAGATTTCCACTCCACTTTGTGTGAAGAAGGGCTTCCTGATATCACCCCTGAAAGGCCTGGCTCTAATTTTAAGGTTTTGCCCCCTTGATCAAGACTCCCCCTCACCTCCACAGTAGGAATTCTCTCTCTCGACCTTATGGATACTGTTATCAAGGGGTATGAAACAAACGAGGGGTAAATGGAGTCGAGAAGCAGTTCAGCGATGATTTAATTGGATGCTGGAACAAGCTCGAAGGGCTGAAGGGCCTATTCCTAGTCTGCTAATTTGTGTGACGTCCTCCTGCAAACTTTCATTAATTTGGAATCATCAGCCAGCGTTGATATTATTCTTATCTTTTCCTCCTTAGTTGCTGATTCAATTTTAAACTGGTAAGAGTGAAATCCCAGGGCTGCCAACCTACAGGTTGCCTTTGATCATTTTATTGCCAGAATCTTGGGGGAAAAAAATCCATTTGAATGCACAAAAGAAGCAATGGCATGTCAGGCAAACCGCCCCCCCCCTCCCCCCCCACCTGTCAAGACTGAGGCACACATGATTTCGCCACCTAAACATTAAAGCTTAAAATTGCAAGCCCCTGGCTGGAAGGACATTTGCATAGGACCAGACAGTATTGAAACGAAGGAGCCAGTCCCCGCCCCAATACACAGAAGAGACCTAGTCAAACCAGTCGGTCACATGACCACCTGCTGGCCAACTAGGAGAGTTTTAAACTGGAAAAACACAATCTGAACTCAGAACGCCATGTGCTCCTACAACTGAAGCTAGAATTACCTCCTCTCCTCTCTGCCCTCATCTCACTCTCACCAGTTTCAGAAACCATTGAAGACATGTAAACTCAAAGAGAGAAAAGTTTCCTATGTGAACAAGGTTTAAGCAGAATACTGGGCCCCAATGAAACGCAAGACCATATCTTCAATCAAGGATTACAGCGAGCTCAAAGCACAGTAACAAGATATTGCCTCAAACTGTTCCACTTTATCTTTTCTTCTCTTTTCTGTCCCTATCTGCATGTGTATATCGCATGCGCATGGTAGCGTGGGTGCATCGTATATCCGTAGCTTTGAACCGTATTAGAGTTTAAGTTTAATAAATTTCACTTTTCTTCTTTAAACCAAAGAAAGCCTGTTTGCTCATTTTTTTGCCTTGTAATTGGAAAGCTGTGAACAAGGATTCACAAAGGGGGAGCTCAAACCACAGTGCGTTTAAAATTAAACTCTGTTACATAAGATTAGGTGAAGATAGTAACAGACCCCTAGACTGGTCGTAACAGGCGACATGAGGAAAAGCTTCTTCACACAGCGAGTGGTTAGGATCTGGAAGGCACTGCCTGAGAGTGTGGTGGAGGCAGGTTCAATCGAGGCATTCAAGAGGGAATTGGATTGTTATCTGAAAAGGAAGAATGTGTAGGGCTACAGGGAGAAGGTGGTGGAGTGGCACTAGGTGAATTCCTCCTTCGGAGAGCCAGCACAGATACGACGGGCCGACTGTCCTCCTGTGTTGTAACCATTCTGTAATTTTATGGGCTGAATTTTATGTTTGGAATGTTGGTTCCGGCGTCGGGCGCAAGGCATGTTGAGGGATGGAGCGTGATTCAGTGGGGGCCGGCCAGTTAACATTAATAAGCCGTGAACCCCAACCATTTTTTTAAAGGGCTGCCAGCTCTGCATTGGGATGGCCTGGAAGAGGAGGAGGTGACATTGGATGATTAGAGATGGCCGATAGGAGACCCCCTGTGCAGCCCACACTTTGCTGATGCCTCCCTCCAGGTGCTACTACAGGCTGTCAGGAAGAGGAGGGATATCTTATTCCTGAGCGACAGGAGGGGGAGACTGGCGAGCCAAACCAAGTAGGCCTGGCTGCAGATCGCTGAGGATGTCTGCAGCCGCGGCGTTACCCTGCGTACATTGATACAGTGACGCAAGCGGCTCAACTACCTCATCCAGGCTGCGAAAGTGAGTTTCATTTCATCCCTTCGTCCTCTTGGGCCTTGCATCTGTCGAAGTAGGACTTTGTGTTGGGGACGAGAGGGATCTACCTCGCCCCCCCCCCCCCCCCCCCCCCAGACGCGGGCAAAGGGACAGCGGCCTGTCACGGCAGCCCTGGAATCAGGTCCCCTGTGAGATCCCTGGGAATGGAACGCATGCAGGAGGCAGCTGTGTGCCCCCAACAGTGGCAACTGCACTGCCAGCAGCCTGTGTGTGGGGATTGATGTCCAACATCTCCCTTCCATCTGTCTGCAGGAGAAGGTAGCGCATAATCATAGAGAGTGGGCCAAGACAGGAGGTGGGCCACCCTTGCTGCATGTCCTTATATCAGTGGAGGAGGAGGCCATGGAGCTTGCTGGACCACAGGATGGGAGGAGCGTTGAAGACAGAGAGACAGGGGAACCCTCCCAAGATAGTACGTAGGCTCTACAAGGGGCACAACACTGCATGTGCAACAATGGAGCCATGCTGCTCATCAGGCATCCTGTGCACACAGGGGCTGCATTGCAGGGGTGTCTGCAATGGAGGGAGAGCAGACCCTTGACCCTTACAATTGGTAAAGGTACCAGAGAAGCCCAGCCCTCCTGGAACCAGAAAGAAGTGATTGCTTTCAGGAGAGAGAAATTGGCAAGGACAAAAAGCATTGTCAGAATTAGCTATATCTGCATAGTTAAGGGCTACATTATCAATGCTCATTTAATCAGAAAAATAGGAAATTGCCAGCTGAAAGAGGGTGGTACTGCTTCTGTGCAGGAGACCCAGAGTGTGCCGGAGCTCTCCAGGCCCAAGGCATCCCGAGGATGGCCGCCAAGGTCATCTGTAGCCACGGGGCACCAAGGTCAGCAGACAGCCTCCTACTCTGCCGACAGCACCGGGGCAGCATTGCATAGGAGTTCACGTAAGCGAATTAAGCAGTGCACTGAGAATCACTGGGTTTTTAAGGGTGAGTGTTCGTCTATCATTACATTGTCCGCCTCAACTATGACTGTAAATAAATCTTCACTGCTCGGCGTGGACTCTCTCCCTTTTTCCTTCATCAAGGGCTTGACCCTTCACTGCATCCCAGCCTCTAGGAAGAAGCTGGAGGCAATCACTGATGCTGCAAGTGCTCAACTCTAGAAACTCGCCCGATCAGCTTTGCACGACTGTTCAATAAGACAATGCATGGTTAAGGAAGGAATGGTGAAAGATGGCTGCCTAAAGGAAGGTCCTTATTGGATAAGGTACGAACCATAAAGGGTCAAATGAAACGTGAGTGTATAAGGACATCGCAGGCTTCCCTTGCACGTCTCTCATGTCCAATGTCATGTTGCCACAGGGGTTTTTCACCTGGCCTAACTTGCCCATCTTCCCGCTCCACATCCTCACCGTCCGCTCCTCACTTTCCTCATTACTCATTGGCTCCTCCCACTGCGGGGCAAGGCTGTGCAGTGCACAGCAAACCATGAATACACGGGAGACCCTCACTGGGTCAAACTGAAGGACTCCCCCAGACCGATCTAGGCACCTGAATCTCATATTCAGCTGACCAAAGGCCTGGTCAGTGGCTGCTCGCGTTGTCCCATGGCAGGCATTATATCTCTCCGCTGCATCCGTGTGTGGGTTCCTCACAGGCATCAGCAGCCATGTTCTCAGTGGGTAACCCTCATCTCCAAGGATCCTTCCCTGAAGGCTGGAGGGATGATGGAAACGTTCAGGAACCTGGGACTGCCTCAAAACATAGGCATCGTGGCAACTTCCTGGGAAGCATGTGCAGACCTGCTGGATCTGTTTTCAGTGGTCTCAGACCAGTTGTATGTTGAGGGAGCGGAAGCCCTTCCTATTGATGAAGGCCACTGGCTGGTGTTCCAGAGCTTTGATAGCCACATGCGTGAGGTTGATGACCCCCTGCAGCTGGCGAAATCCAGTGATGGCCCTGAAACCAATGACCCTGTTAGCTTGTGAGCTGGGATCTGTGCGGAAGCACACCTAATCTCCGGCCCTCCTGAACAGGGCATTGGTGACCCCCTTGATGCGCCGGTGTGCTGCGGACTGCCACAAATGCCCCTTGTGGATCGCTGGAAGATCTGGTGGCACAGAAGTTCAGCGCCACGGTGATTTTCAGGGCCACTGGCATTGGATTGCCACCCAGTCCCCTCGGGCACAGCTTATTATGCATCAATGCACACGGGTCAACGACGACCTGTCTGAGGCGTCGTAGTCTTTGTTCGCACTGCCTCTCGGACATCTGCATGTAGTTGACCCTCGACTTGTACACTCTTTCTGGAGGGTACCTCCATCTGCACCTCCCTCGCTCTCTCCTCTTCACCCTTCTGCCGCATCTGGAGGCCGCTAAGTGGCCTCCTGTGGGCTCATAGCCTGTTACGGTGCCGCTGAAAGTGCCCGGCCCTCTCTCCTGCTCAGGTGCATTTCGTCTTCAGGGTCCCCGAAGCCTGTGTGAATGAGGCCCGTGATAAGCAGCCTCTCCCTTAAAGGCAGCTTTCCCTTTCCATTGTCCCCTCTTAATGCCCTCATTTGCGACCCGTGCTCAGGTGTCACAGCCCCTACCCACAGTGAAGCCAACCTTCCTCTCACTCCTGACACACTAAACACAGCCCTCCCAGGGCCTTGATGTTTGCCCTTCCGATAGCCTCCCCTTCCAAGGAGGTGAAACTCTGAAGTCCCTACGATACCCGTACGTTGTTTATAAAATTGCATCCGACGCATAAAATCGCTTTCAGTTGGCCGTTTAACTAGCTTAATTACCTGCCCGCCATGTCGCCATCCATCTTTGCTGCCATGGACAAAATTGTGATGGGGCGTCATGACCTCTCTGACACGCTCCGTCCCGATTTTCTGTCCCCCTGCACCTCCATACCCATCCACGTCGTTCCCTTAAAATTCAACCCTATGATTCTATGTGCTTAAGAATGTTCTTGGGGATTTCATTGAGTACCAGGACCAATGAGCTTGAGTGCCATTGAAGACTAGGTGTTACGTACAAAGCTCTAGGTTGGCGGTTCCAAGTGCTCTGTCTCTAGGGTCTCTGATAACTGTATTGTTTTTGGCTTTTAGAGTGCAGGGGCCTGAACACAAGCCAGCAGATATGGGGTGAACAGAGGGTTAGTAGTTCAGATATTGGGCCAAGAACTGGCTTAGGCCAGATCACCTTGTCCACCAACACCTCCATTTCAAAATTCTCATCCTTGTTTTTAAATCCTTGCCTGACCCTAACTCTGTAGTCTGAGCCCTGCAATCCTCTAGGAACACACATTGCTCCAATTCTAGCCTGGTGTGTGTCCCCAACTCCCTTCATCCCATCATTGGCAGCAGTACCTTCAGCCGTCTAGGCCCTATGCTCGGCAATTCCCTCCATAAACCTCTCTGCCTCTCCTCCTTTAAGACGTTCCGGAAAACAAATCTCTTTAAAAAGCTTTAGTTCACCTGTCCTGATATGTCCGACATCCAGTACTGGATGAGCAGAAATTTTCTCCAATTAAATACTGGGAAGACTGAAGCTATTGTTTTCAGTTGCCACTCCAAACTCCGTTCCCTAGCTACCAACTCCATCCCTCTCCCTGGCAACTCTCTGAAACTGAATCAGTCTGTTCACAACCTCAGTGTCATATTTGACCCCGAGATCAGCTTCCGACCTCATATCCACGCCATCCCTGATTGGTAAGACCACCTAATTCCACCTCCATAAGATCGCCACACTCCGCCCTTGTCTCAGCTCATCAGCTGCTGAAACCCTCATCCATGCATTTGTTACCTCTATACTTGACTATTCCAACACACTCCTGGTCGGCCTCCCACATTCCACCCTCCGTAAGCTTAAGGTCATCCAAAACTCTGCATCCATGTCCTCACTAGCACCAAGTCCTGTTCACACATCACCCCTGTGCTCACTGACCTACACTAGCTCCAAGTTAAGCAACACTTAGATTTTAAACTTCTTATCCCTGTATTCAAGTCCTTCCATGGCCTCGCCTCTCCCTAGCTCTGTAATCTCCTCCAGTCCCACAAGCCTCTGAGATCTCTACTCTCCTCCAATTCTGGCCTTTTGAGCATCCCTGATTTTAATTGTTCCACCATTGGTGGCCGTGCCTTCAGTTACCTGGGCCCGAAGCTCTGGAATTCCCTCCCTAAACCTCTCTCCCTCTCCACCTCGCTTTCGTCCTTTGAGACACTCCTTAAAACCTACCTCTTTGGCAAACCTTTTGATCATCTGCCCTAATCTCTCCATATGTGGCTCACTGTCAAATTTTGTTTGATGACACTCCTGTGAAATGACTTGGGATGTTTTACTACACTACAGGTGCTACATCAATGCAGGTTGTTGATGTCTGTGCCCCATTGCAGTTGGATTTTCTTGCGTTGTTGCATACATTCTTGCAGCCAGTGATAGATAATGGAGGCGGGACTGGGATATCCGCCAGAATTCCCACTTCTGATGCCCTCAGTATGCTGTATAATTGCAAGCTCACGCTGCTATTTCCAGGCAGACCTGCCGGCCTCACACACAGGCAGCTAGTTTGAGCAGCGAAAGTGGTCTTTCAGATGAGACGTTAAGCTGAGGCCCAGTCTGCCTCTCAGGCAGATGTAAAAGATCCCAGGGCCACGATTTCGAAGAAGAGTGGGGGAGCTCTCCCCAGTGTCCTGGCTAATATTAGATTTTGTTTGCTGCACGCTCTTTGCTGGAAGTCCTGCCCGGCTCCACTCATTGGCTGACACCACGGTGCCAGTAGACACTCTGAATATTTATCCCTCAACAAAGCAAATTATCTGGTTATTATTACATTGTTGGAGCTTGCTCTACACAATTTGGCCGCCACATTTCCCAGCAGTGACCATACTTCAAAAGATACTTAATTGGCTGTGACGTGCTTTTGGGATGGCCTGAGTTTGTGAGAGGTGCTATATAAATGCAGCTCTTTCATTGTTGCTGGGTCAAAACTTTGGAACTTCTTCCCTGAGAACACTGTGGGAGCACTTTCACCACACATGACTGCAACAGCTCTAGACGATGACCCATCACCACTTTCTCAAGGGGCAGCTAGAGGATGGGCAATAAATGCCAGGATGTCCAGCAATGCAAACACATATCAAGAGCGAATTTAATAAAAACCATCAAACTGTGTGTCTCTACTCCTCACGTTGTACAGTAGAACTTGACCTAGTCTACTGGAAAAAGACCGAAGGAGGTGGGAAACTCAGTCAAATTTTTTTGTGCTCCATTTGTTTTGGGCACTGAACAGCACCTTCAACATCTAAACAAATTTGCTCTTGGACTGTATGTTGGCTCTGAATAAGGCCAATAATGCTGCAGAGAAATTCACCGCAAGGAGGCTTTAGCCTCAATTTCATCTTAAATTTATAAAAACTGTGAATGGAATTCCCAGGGGCGGCTGACCTATACTATCATCCTGCTTTTGATCATTTTGTAAAATTTCAAGCCATGTTGCATAACTTTTTTTTGTGAAAAATTCCATCTTGAATTTCAATCTCAACTCGAGCAAGTTTTTTTTTTATGTTGACTCAGTAAAACTTTTCTGTGAAGTGATGGATGAACATGAGGGAAGTGCACAGTTAATGCAAACTTCCACAATCCCAGTAGGTTTTTGAACTGTGTATAACTAGTTCAGCTAGGAGTCTCAGCTCAATGGGCAGCACTCTTAGCTCTTGAGTCAGAAGGTTGTGGACCAGTAGTCCCATTCTAAAGACTTGGCGATAATTGCCAGATCATCAGTTTTAGCGATGTTGGTTGAGGGATAGATAAAAGTCAGGACTCTGGGGAAAACTCTTCTTTGAAAAAATACTGTGGGATCTTTTACATCCACCTGAGAGGGCAGATGCAACAGTCATCTGAGAAACAGCACCCTCAACACTGCATTGGAGTGTCAGCCTAGATCATGTGCTCAAGTCTCTGGAAATTGGTACTTGAACTCACAACTTAACCTCAGGGTGAGGGCAGGGGGGCAGTGCTTCAAATTGAGCCATAGTTGACTGCTTTCACTGATGCTACTTTGTTTTGCCATATTATACTTTAATTGGCACAAAGGTTCGATCTGTATTTAGACCAGTTAATGACATAGGGTCAGTTATGGCATAGAAGGAAGCCATTCGACCCACTGAGTCCATGCAGGCTCCCCCTGGAGCAATCCTCTCAGTCCCACTCCCCTAATTGATCCCCATAGCCCTGCAAGTTTATTTCCTTCAAGTGCCCATCCAATTTCCTTTAGAAATCTTTGCTTGTCTCCGCTTCCAACACCCTCGTGGGCAGTGAGTTTCAGGTCATTACCACTCACTGCTAAAAAAATTCTTCTCATATCCCCTCAGTATCTCTCGCCCAAAACCTTAAATCAGTGTCCCCTAGAACTTATATCATCAGTTAATGGGAACAGCTTTTCTTTGTCTACCTTATCTAAACCTGTCAGAATCTTGTACACCTCTATCAAATCTCCCCTCAATCTCCTTTGCTCCAAGGAGAACAACCCCAGCTTCTCCAACCTAACCTTGTATCTAAATTTGCCCATCTCGGGAACCATTCTGGTAAATCTCCTCTGCACCCTCTCAAGGACTCTAACATCATTTCAAAAGTCTGGTGACCAGAACTGGATGCAATACTCTAGTTGTGGCCTAACCAGGGCTTTATAAATGTGTGCAACTGCCATATGCATCGGTAATCTAGTTAACTGCACTCATTTACTATCGTGGAATTGTGGTAACTAGGTTGTCGAAGCTTCATTCTTGTTGCTGCAGATTGATAACTGACAGAACATGAGTACACAGTTAGATATTTGACCGGAAGCATGAGAGGTAGTAATTCCAGGGGAATCTATTGATTTTGCACCAATCAACGTGAGTACCAATTTACATCGATACTGTCGGTGTAAATCAGGTGTAATTCAGCTGGTATAATGACAGGAAAATGGATCGATCTGCCACAACTACATCTCCCATCAAATTCTATCAGGATGGGAGCCGCGCTGGTGGGCGTTAATCAGGAATTCTAATGGTAGAACCCATTTGATACCTGAAACTTTAGATACTAGCTAAGTAATTCCATTGTTCAAACAGAGCCCCACAGAGGAGATGGCCTATCAGTGGCATAACCCAGAGCATTTTCTGTAGAGAATTCTTATCCGTTTCACAAATGTTGGTGATATAAGTGGGAAATTGCTTGCCACTTGTACTGCACTCCTTGGTCTGCTAGGTTAACATCTCAACTAAAGTAGCAGATGGGGGAATGGCATGAGCGAGTGTTAAATATTTGTTGACAGTGAGCAGAGTAATCATACAGATAAAATCTTATGGCACAAAGGAGGCCATTCGGCCCATCGTGCCTGTGTCGGCTCTTTCACAGAGCTATCCAATTAGTCCTACCCTTTCCCTTCTGTTCCCCCATAGCCCTGCAAACCTTTTTCCTTTTCAAGTGTTCATCAAATTCTCTTTTGAAAGTTACTATTGAATCTGCTTCCACCGCCTTTTCAGGCAGTGAATTCCAGATTGTAGGTATAGTCCATTCCCTCTGCTGTCAGCCTTGTCTCAGTGGCTGCATTCCTGCCTCTGTATCAGAAGTTGAGTAAATGTAGAGCGCAAATTTCTCCTTTTCAACTAATGAGGCAATTCCCTTGTAAAAGTTACCTTCGAACCTGCTTTCACCATCCTTTCAGCCAGTACATTCCAGATCACAGCTTGCTGAATAAATTAACTTCTCCGCATCTCGCTGCCTGGCTTTTTTACCTCAAATCTGCGTACTTTGGTTGTCAACCCAATTACCACTGGAAGCTATTTCTCCCAATCTACCCTATTTCAACAGCTCTTACATCTCCCCTTAACCATCTCCGTTCTCAGCAGAACACTACCTAGACTCAAAAGCCCAAATCCTCAAAAGAGGAAGGTGCCTTCTTCCATGGAACTGACTAAAGAACTAATCTTGCCAGCTCATGTATCAATAGTTTTTTTCAAATTGGAAGTCATTTTGCATTGTGGCAGGATAAATAATTTACAAAGACACATCATTGTGTACCTGCAAACATTGACGGTAATGAAAAGCCTAGTTGGCAGTGATGACAGGAGCGTCATGACCAGATACCTCCCCACCCACTACCAGTGCAGGCCACCCACCACTCCACCACCCCCCCCCCCCCCCCCCCACCCCCTGCACCCCTGGCTCCGCCACCTAACTCAGCCCGCAGAGCCGTGCAATCTATCGGGAGAGGCAAAGAGATTCCTAGAGCCAATAAGGAAAATAAATACTCTGTGAAATCCCTCTCCGACCCCCACAGGCGATCAAAACCAGCCCATGAGATCACACAGACCAAGTGCCACCTGTAAAGACACTTATCTTCTATATGGTGTGATCTCTGCCTCAGCCAGGAACCGATCCAGCTCCCTCTTGAAGGGTGAGGGTCAGCACCCATCACATTGGCTGGCAACACGTTACAGAGGCTCACTGCTCTAAAGACTGTAGCCTAACACAGCTCCCTTACTGAGTGTGTGGGGGTCAGTGACTCACAGGCTAGCCTCACTAATCATATCTTTTTCCATCCAACCAGTGTGAGTTTAGTTAGCGACAATGAGCACCAACATAACTGGCAAACTGGTGGAGTGGGTTCAGCCAGAGCCACACTCAGTCCTGACCTCATTACTGCCTTTGTTCAAACATGGACAAAAGAGTTGAACTCAAGAGGTGAGGTGAGAGTGACTGCCCTTGACATCAGGGCAGCATTTGACTGAGTATGGCATCAAGGAGCCCTAGCAGAACTGGAGTCAATGGGAATCAGGGGGAAAACTCTCCGCTGGTTGGAGTCATACCAAGAGCAAAGGAAGATGGTTGTGGTTGTTGCAGACCAATCATCTCAGTGCTAGGACTTTGCTATAGGAGTTCCTCAGGGAGTATCCTAGGCCCAACCATATTCAGCTGTTTCATCAATGATCCATTACAAGGTCAGAAGTGGGGATGTTCCCTGATGATTGCACAATGTTCAGCACCATTTGCGACTCCCCAGATACTGAAGCAGCCCATGTCCATATGCAGCAAGATCTGGACAACAATCAGGCTTGTGCTGATAAGTGGCAAGTAACATTCATGCCACAAAAGTGCCAGGCAATGACCATCTCAAAAAGAGAGAATCTAACCATCTCCCTTTGACATTCAATGGCATTACCATCACTCAATCCCCTACTATCAACATCCTGGGGCTCACCATTGACCAGAAGCTGAACTGGACCAGCCACATGAATACTGTGGCTACAAGAGCAGGTCAGAGGCTGGGAATTCTGCAGCGAGTAACTCACCTCCTGTCTTCCCCAGTGCCTGTCCACCATCTACAAGGCACAAGTCAGTAGTGTTGTGGAATACTCTCCACTTACCTGCTTGAGTGCGGCTCCAACAATACTGAAGAAGTCCAACACTATCTGGGACAAAACAGCCGCTTGATCAGCACCCCATCCACTACCTTAAACATTCACTCCCTCCACCACCCACGTACAGTGGCAGCAGTGTGTACCATCTACAGATGCACTGCAGCAACTCACAAAGGCTCCTTCGACAGCATCTTCCAAACCCTCGACCTCTACCACCTAGAAGGACAAGGGCAGCAGATGCATGGGAACACTACCACCTACAAGTTCCCCTTCAAGCCACACACCATCCTGACTTGGAACTGTATCGCCGTTCCTACACTGTTGCTGGGTCAAAATCCTGGAACTCCCTTCCAAACAGCATTGTTGGTGTACTTACACCGCAAGAGCTGCAGTGGTTCAAGAAGGCAGCTCACCACCACCTTCTCAAGGGCAATTAGGGATGGGCAATAAATGTTGGCCTTGCTAGCGACATCCCATGATTGAATAAAAAATAGATCCAATTGCACTCTTACCGTGCCAATTTTCTCCCCTCCCCCACCCGCTTGACAGAACACAGACTTGGTGTTAGGATACATTGCTATGGGTATTGGTCACCCTTTAAAACCTTGCCCTAGTGCCAATTATTGAAATGTAAGCCCACGTAGTGAATGCAGCTGGGCTATTTAACCATAGTGTGCATCACAGCCAGGTTTGTTGCTGTCCTTATTCCAGTATCCACCACGTGTGTCCCCGCACCAGTAATTGCTGGATAGTTCTCAGGAGTGGGCAACTTCCTGCCTCACCCCCACCTCTCTAACTAGGGCAATGATGGAGCTGAACGGCGGGGGAGGGGGGAGCCGAAAATACCAATTCCATTCGGCATGTTAGTTTCGAGATGCTGTTCCTGTGGTCAGTATTAATCACCAGGGTGGGGGGAGGGCGGGACAGGAATCCCACTCTCCTCCCAATTGGGGCCAATTAAAGCCATTTAAAAGCTTGTGAAAAGCTTATCAGGGGTTGAAGTTTAAATTTTTAAAGGGGTGCACGGGTTACCCGCGCCTTCAGAAACAGAGTAGCCAAAGGGAGGCGGTAAAGAGTGGGGAGCCAGTCATGGCTGCCCCAGGGCACCACCCCAGCCCCATAAGAGGGTCAGCAGGGCAAAGAAATACTTGGCACTCAGTAAGAGGGTACTCTTGGTGTTGCGTAGGTGACAGGGAGAGTGGGCACTCAGCGCCCAGGTTTTGAATGGGGTTGGCACTCCCTTGTCATCATGGGGGCAGAAGAGCAGGGGGCAAGGCTGTCAAGGACAATTGGGGGACCACCTGCCCAGAAGGAAGGTTCCAGCTGGCAATGGGGGCACGACTGTCAGATTCTGGGGTCAGTGGCAATGAGGGGCCCCACACTTCACAGGCAGGGCAGAACCCCAGGCATCAGGAGGGCATGTGAGAGGAAAGAGAGGCAATGGATGCCAAACCCTCAACACAAGATCTACCGCAAAGGCGGAGCTACCTGGAGATGACTCAGAACTAGTGCCACAGGGGACTGCGAACCTCGAGGCAGATGGTCACAGGCATCTGTGCCCACGTCACTGAAGACCTTGCACCTCACAGCACTGGTCACTATGCCCTGCCACTGGCCGTCAAAGTCACTGTGACTTTGAACCTCTTTGCTTCTGGCTCTTTCCAAGGATCAGCTGCAGACTTCGTGGCATCTCAAAAATGACTGCACAACGCTGCATCTCACTGGTCACTGATGCTCTTTGCCAGAACTGGACAGTACATTCATTTAACAACAGACACAGCCTCGCAGGGGCAAAGGGCATTGGGTTTCGTGTCCATCAGTGGATTCCCCCAGGTGCACTGTATCATCGATTGTACCCATGTGACACTCTAGGCAGCCAGCGACCGCTCACTCAGATTTATCAACAGAAAGGTCTTCCACTCCCTCAATGTTCAATTGGTTTGTGACCACAACAAGAGCTTCCTCTGTGTATCCGCTTGCTTTCCTGGCAGCTGCCATGAATCCTTCACCCTCTGGCAATCTAGGATGCCTCAGATCTTCACTCCAACCTCCAAAGTGTGTGGACAGATCCTAGGGAACAGGAACATCCCTTGAAGAGATGGCTACTGATCCCTGCATGGTAGTCCCAGACAAAGACACAGAGATGTTGCAACCAATGCCACTGCTCATCTGGACAACCACTATCGGGGCTTCTGAAGATGTGTTTCCGGTGCCTGGACTCATCGGGTGGTGTCCTCCAATGTCCTTCTGCAGGGGTCTCGGACATTGTGGTGGTCTGCTGCGCTCTCCATAACATGGCCCTCCAGAGAGGTGTGGACCTTGAAGAGGGTGAGGCGTTGGATGAAGACAGCTCATCAGGGAGAGGAGAAGGAGCAGGAGGTAAGATAGGAGGAGGAAGAGGAGGCAGAGGGAGATGCCACTGAACCGAGAGGTGCCCCTCCTGCAGGATGAGGTGGCCTCCTCCTGCCACCCTCTGGAAGGAGCATCTCCCCCCTCTCCCTCACAGCCTCCAGCATTAGATCCAGGTCGACATCGATGAAGCGAAGGGGAGCACTGCCCTGGTGCCAGGCCTCAGCTCCCCTGTGACATCTCGTTTCCCTCTGGTGCAGTGGAAGGTTTTTGCACAATCAATAGATCTCTTCCTCAGGACAACCAGCAGCCTCAGTGACGGTTGCCATGGGGAGTCCAAATGAATGCCACACTTCATCTGACCCAGCTCCATTTCCACCCCCACTGACTCTAATTGAACAGGAAACCAGTCTCCCGATCAGTCAAGGACTCAAGACAGTGAAAATTTTAATTTTAATCAGTTTCCCACCGGAAGTAGGTTTCTGACCCATAAACTAACCCAACTCTGTGGTGAAAATTCAGCCCATGTTCTCTACCACTAACTCAGCAGGAATTGGAGAACAAATACGAGGCCTTCCTGACTGAATTACACAAGAGAAACTCATTGGGCCAGCAAGTGAACCTTCAGGAGAGGCATTAGGGTTCAATTGGTATTGAGTATGGTACCAGTTACCATCTCCCACCTACTGTCCCCACTGGAACTGTGTTCCTCGTCAGATAGCGATTCATAGCCTGTCAAGGCATTGTCCGACCCTCTGTACTGAACTGTGTAATGCTCTCCATATCTGTACCTGCCCGTGTCACATGCATGAGCTGAGGAAAGGTCCATGCAAATTCTCAAGAAGGCAAAAATGAAGTGCCTTCTGGAGGAATAAAACAGAATAGTGCATGTGGGAGGGAGTCTTGCTCAAACTTGCTCAAAAATCATGGTCTGACCAGAGGTCACTTCAACTACCGTGACCAGTGCTGGTTTACCAAATCATGGGGAGACATTCTGGCCTTTGGGCAGTGGTGAATTAGCAAGAAAAACCTTGACAGTGATCCCTACGTTCAGAGTTCCCAGCCATGAGGAAAAGCTGATCCCTGTGTAGCATTTTTCATAGCCTTAGGACATCCCAAAGCTTCACAGCCAATTATGAAGTGTAGTTACTTTTGTAATGTAGGAATTGCAGCAGCCAATTTATAAACAGCAATGTGATAATGACCAGATAATCTGTTTTAGTGATGTTGATTGAGGGATAAATATTGGTCCAGGACACCAGGGAGAACTCCCCTACTCTTTTATGAAATAGTGCGATGGCAGATAGCATCTTGGTTTAACAACTCTTCCAAAAGATGGCGCCTCCGACAGTGTAGTACTCCCTCACTATTGTACCGGAGGGTTAGCCTGGATTTGGAGCTCAAGTCTGTAGAATGGAGACTCAAACCTACAACCTTCTGAGTCAGAGGTAAGAGTGCTACCCTCTGAGCCTCAACTGACAGAAGGCAGGCTCCAATTTCACAGCCTTGTAGGAAGATGGCCTAGAGGTGATCCTGTCGAGTTATGGAAGATTGTCAAGTGTAGAGAATTGGTAGATCTGAAACAGTACTTTAAACTAAACCACAGCAATGCAACAGAAGGATGAAGGTTCACACTAGGGAAAAGCAAAATTAGGACAGATGCTGACAAGTTATTCTTCACACAATGAGTGACCAACACATGGCATGGACTTCCAGGTAAGGTAGAGCCAAAAACCCTCGAGGCATTGAAGAAATAATTGGGTGTCATAACAGGGAAGTATAGGATGAATTAAGATGGGCCAAATGGCCTTGCTCGTCCAGATCTATGTCGTGATGTGTTCTTGTTTATTATATTGTAAAAGGAAATGCTACATTACTTCATAGCATTCTCTGAATAAATTTGAGTTATAACCTCATTTTCTATACTTATTATACTCCTGTGGTGTTTAATGAGTTAATAAGTCATAGGTTCTTTTTAAAAACAGACGCACAAATGCTGCCTTCCGTTGAGAAACCTTTTCCTGGTATATAAAAAAAATGGAATTGATTTCTCCTTGTCTGAAAAATGTTAAATTAATTGTAGAACAGCATTGGGTACAGTTTCTGAAGTGACTTTAATTAGAGCGTAATTTTTAATGAGGTATTGTAAATCATTTGTAATTGCATTTTAATTTATTAAAAAAAGGACATGGTTTCTAACACTATCCATGTTTTAATTCTCCACTCCCTGAGTGACCTGTGTGTGTGTGTGTGTGCGCAAGTTATCAGTGGAACACTTTTGCAATTTAAAGGTTAATTAATGCTAACTGGTCTGCATTTCTGTCTGGACTGGTCACTAATGAGGAAGCAGCAGATATATTAATGTCTTGTTAATGCCATGATTTTGTCTCTTTATCTTATTGTGCATGCACTCAGGGTTGACCCTGTCCCATATGACACTCCGAAACCAGCAGGCCACACACGATTTGTCTGCGTCTCAGACACACACTCCCGAACAGATGGCATTCAGATGCCGTATGGGGACATACTGCTTCACACGGGCGATTTTACAGAGCTGGGACTCCCCACGGAGGTTAAGAAGTTCAACGATTGGTTAGGTAAGAGTCCATTTTTTTTGATCACTCTTTGTGACCCTAATTAACCTCTGTTGAATGAATGCCATTCACAATTTTCATAATTAAATCAAAGTATCTGGTAACTGCAAGTTGCTCGAATGGGAACATGGGATTCTAATTAACAATATTTTTTTTTATCTTTTCTTATCCTCCACCCTATCCTCATCAATGTATCCTTCATTAAAATCATTTTATCATAATCACCAAAGCTTGGGAGAAACTGAGGGGGAAAACGGACACAATGGAACATCTGAAGTGCATCATGCTGTGGGACAGTTCTTAAAACATTTATTATGCACCTCCATTCTGTTCCAAGTACCTAATAATTAACAGATAATGGGAGGAAATGAATGCCCCCTTTGTTCAGGTTAGATGTTGTCGGATTCAAATGGAGAAATGTGCTCTCCAGTCACTTATCCTTTCTAGTTCTTTTTAGCAGTAGTTTTTCTTCCCATGGGGTAAAAGACTAGTTCTCCTTGATTTAAAGCCTCAGCGAGTACCCGCTTGCAATTGTCTGTCAGGTGAATTGGCTGACTTTAAGACCACTGCTCCGACATCTCTTGAGAACTGGATTAAAAGCAATACCCAAGGCAAGAAGAAGATGAGCCTCTCCTTTTCCGAAGGCCTCTTTGGAATCTGAAAGAGTACATGGGAATAGGAGTAGGGCCAGGAAGCCCCTTGAGCCTGTCCCGTCATTCAATAACATCATGGCTGAGATGTATCTTAACTCCATCTACTTTCCTTGGCTCCTTAACTGTTAATACCATTGGTTGGTAAAAATCTATTGATCTTTGACTTAAAATTATTAATTGAGCTGGCACCTACTGCTTTTTGTGGGAGAGAGTTCTACCACCCTTTGCATGAAGAGGCTCTGATTTTATGTCTCCTTTTACTAGACACCCCGAACAGTGGAAAGAACAGGGAGATGGCCCGTGCACTAATAGGAAAGTTGAGTGTGGGACAGATGTGGAAACTGATCACTGCTTATTGTATATGGCTCTGTAAACTCGTCCAGTTCTACAACTCTCTGAGAACTCTGCATTCCTCTGGCCTGCTGTGAATCCCCCATTCCTTTTGCTTCATCATTGCAGCCATGACTTCTAGGGCTCTCAGCTCTAGAAGTCCCCCCCTAAACCACTCTGCCTTTCTTTCCTCCCGTTAAGGCGCTAATTAAAACCCACCTCTTTGACTACAGTTTTGGTCATCTGTCCTAATATCTCCATCTTTGTCTCAGTGACAAATGTGGTTTGGTAAATGCTCCTGTGAAGCACCCTGGGATGCTTTACTGCATTGAAGGTGCTATACAAATGCAAGTTGTTGTTGCTGTTGTCATCTTAAGGGTGCATTCACACTAGACCTGCTGCGTCAGTGAGCAGTGATAATCGCTTTGCGCTGACACTGCAGTTACGGTGCCGAGGGTGCCTTGCTTTGGAGGAGGGGGCGGGGGGAGCGACTGTGGGGGGTGCAGTATGGCCGTGGGGGCAGATCTCACACCGGAATAAAGCGGAGTGACACTTACTGGGGGAGGGAGTCTCACTCCACATCTCTTCAGAGCAACGTCTGGCCTTCACACCCAATGTCCGCCTGCAGGTATATTGTCACTGCAAAGCAGTTTTGGAGCAGTAGAACTCACTTACCTAAGTCTACAGAATTTGATTGGCAAATCTCGTGGGACCAAGTGTGCCAGTTAGCTTACTCTCAGCATCGTAGAGAGCAATGGTAAATCTTCCTGCTGCTTATCTACCAGAATACTGCTACCCATCAGGCATTTAAAAAACTCATTCCCAGGTTGTGGGCATAGCTGGCAAGGCTGGCATTTATTGCCCATCTACCTAGTTGCCCTGAGAAGGTGGCGGTGGTCCATCATCTTGAACCACTGCAGTCCCATGTGGTGGAAGTCTTATTATTTGTAGTGGTTTGGTACAACTGAGTGACTTGCTGGACCATTTCAGATCGCAGTCGATAGCCAGCCATGTTGGTGAGGGACGGGAGTCACATATCGGCTACACTGGGCTAAGGATGACAAGTTTCCTTCCCTTGAAGATCATTAGTGAACCAGTTGGGTTTTTACAATAAAACTAATTGAGAAATGTCGATTATGTTATTATAGCAGCATTTAATACATGGACATCAAATTACTCCCTCTGCTGTTTTGACAGGCATGTTAACGTGCCTAAATATAGGGTGGTGAATCTTTGGAACTCTCTACCCCAGAGGGCTGTGCATGCTCATTCTTGGAGTATATTTAAGACAGAATTAGTTTTTTGGACTCCAGGAGAATCAAGGGTTATGGTGATTGAGCGGGAAGAGTGGAGTTGAGGTCAAAGATTAGCCATAGTGTTATTGAATGGTGGAGCAGGCTTGACGGGTTGTATGGCCTACTTCTGCTCCTGTTTCTTATGGTTTTGTTCTTCTGTATATTTTACTAGGGTTTAAGCCTCTGTTGTTGAAATGATGGGGAGAAGTATTTGATGTGAGTTTTTTTTTAGCACTAGTACGATAACATCATCAGTAGAGCTTTCTGTCTTTACAGGTGGTCCACAGACGTAGCTTCTTGCCTTATTTGTAGTTATGTACATTGACTCCTGGTCCAGCAACACCTCGATTTTTAAATTTTCAAATCCTTCCATGGATTCACCCCATCCTATCTCTGTAACCAACTTCTGCCCTAAAACTCTTCGATATCTGCGCTCTTCCAAAGGGCCTCTTGAGCATCCCTGATTTTAGTCGCTCTGTCATTGGTGGCCATGCCTTTAACTGTCTAGGCCCTAAACTCTGGAATACCTTACCTAAAGTTCTCCGTCACTCGACCACTCTTTCCTCCTTTAAGACGCTCCTTAAAACCTATCTCTTTGACCAAGCTTTTGGTCACCTGTCCTAATATTTCCTAATGTGGTTCGGTGTCAAATTATATTTGATAATGCCCCTGTGAAGTGCCTTGGGACCTTTTGTCGGGGGTTGTGGTGGAGGGGGCCAGAAAATACCTCTGGGAGAAGCACAGCATGGACCTCATCGCCGGGAAGGCCTGGCCCCATATTGCAGGTGGCGGCGAGGCCTCGAAGCCCTTTAAACATGGCATTAGCCATTGCTGGGAATGGACAGCCTCCACGTCATCGGAGTGGGCAGTCCGCCCTGGCCAATTGAATGAGCCGCTGCGCTTAATATCGTGGCGTCTCCACGATGTGCGGTCTGCATGGGCGGCCGCCATTGTTTTCGCCCACCGCCAACTATGGTAGCAGGACCATAAATTTCGGCCCTTTATTACATTAAAGCTGCGATACAAATACAAGTTGTTATAGTTCTCTCGTCTTTTTGACTCCTCATTAGGTAAGGATAAATAAAGCACATCAGGTCACAATTTCTCTTTAGTACCATAGGTAAACCAGGCAAGACGGCAAAGCGCACACCTGTAACACAGCCCGCCCACTTTCCCTAAATGCTCTCTGCCTGTGAGGTGCTTCACACCCAAGTGCTGAAGAGGAATTTCGCCACCACCCCCCCCATTTTTGTTAAACACAGTGGTTTTGCCGGAAGCTTCACAGATCCAGATATTACCAGGCCAAGGGCATTATTAAAGACATTTAAGGTTATCTAACAGGCCGCTGCCGTTGCGTCCCCTTCACCCCATCCCCCACCCCAATCCTAGTAAAACTATCCAGGTTGAACAGGTGAGTGTTTTCCAATTGTTCTTTCAAACTCATGATTGAATTTCTTGATCACACGCCCAAGGTTATTGCAGAAAATAAAAGTTCATGGTGTAGGGGGTAACATATTGGCATGGATAGAAGATTGGCTGGCATAAATGGGTCATTTTCTGGTTGGCAAGATGTAATGAGTGGTTTGCCACAGGGTTCAGTGTTGGGGCCTCAACTTTTTACAATTTATATAAATGACTTAAATGAAGGGACCGAAGGTATGGTTGCTAACTTTGCTGATGACACAAAGATAGGTAGGAAAGTAACTTGTGAAGAGGACGTAAGGAGGCTACAAAGGGATATAGATAGGTTAAGTGAGTGGGCAAAGACCTGGCAAATGGAGTATAATGTGGGAAAGTGTGAAATTGTCCACTTTGGCAGGAAGAATAAAAAAGCATATTATCTAAATGGTAAGAAATTGCAAAGCTCTGAGATGCAGAGGGATCTGGGTGTCCTTGTGCATGAATCGCAAAAGGTTAGTATGCAGGTACAGCACATAATTAGGAAAGCTAATAGAATGTTATCATTTATCGCGACAGGGAATTGAATACAAAAGTAGGGAGGTTATGCTTCAGCTACACAGGGCATTGGTGAGGCCACATCTGGAGTACTGTGTACAGTATTGGTCTCCTTATTTCAGGAAGGATGTAAATGCGTTGGAGGCAGTTCGGAGAAGGTTTACTAGGCTAATACCTCAAATGGGTGGGCTGTCTTCTGAGGAAAGATTGGACAGTCTAGGCTTGTATTTGCTGGAATTTAGAAGAGTAAGAGGTGACTTGATTGAAACGTATAAGATCCTGAGGGGTCTTGACAGGGTGGATGTGGAATGGATGTTTCCCCTTGTGGGAGAATCTAGAACCAGGAGTCACTGTTTAAAAGTAAGGAGTCACCCATTTAAGACAGAGATGAGGAGAAATTTTTTCTCTCAGAGGGTCATGAGTCTTTGGAACTGTCTTCCTCAAAAGGTGGTGGAAGCAGAGTCTTTGAATATGTGTAAGGCAGAGGTAGATAGATTCTTGATAAGCAAGGTGGTGAAAGGTAATTAGGAGTAGGTGGAAATGTGGTGTAATCAGTTCAGCCATGAACTTATTGAATAGCGGAGCAGGCTCGATGGGCTGAGTGGTGTATCTTCGTACAAAGCACTGCTGGTTTCTTCAGTTCTATATTCATTGTCTGTTCACCCAAATTATCAGCAGAGTTTTGATCAGTGGACAGAAGATAATGTAGGCTTCTTGAGATTTTCAGCTCTTCATCAGCAACAGAGTTGTGATTAGGGCAATAGAATTCTCTATTTCCAGATTTGTTGTTTCAACATCATGTTAAAGAATACTTGCATTTATGTATCATCTTTTACAACTTCAAGACATCCCAAAGTGCTTTACAGCCAATGAAGTACTTTTGAAGCATTGTTTGGAGGGGTGATGGTGGTGTAGTGGTAATCCTGCTGGTCTAGTAATTTAGTGACTCAGACTGGAGACATGGGTTCAAATCTCCCTATAGCAGTTGGTGAAATTTCAGTTATTTAACAAAAGCTATAATTGAAAGTTAGTCTCAGATATGGTATCATAAAATTATTATCAATTGTTGTAAAAACTCATCAGGTTCACTTTTAGAGTTCACCCTTTAGAGAAGGAAATCTGCCATCCTTTACATGTGCCTCCAGACCTATAACAATGCTGTTGGCTCTTACTTATCCTCTGAAATGGCCTACCAAGCAACTCAATTGGTGTAAGGGCATTTAGGGATGGGCAAACAAATGCTGGCCTTGCCAGTGATGCCTGCATCCCATGAAAGAATTAAAAAAATATAATCGCAGTTGTAATGTGGAAATGAGGGAGCTGGTTTGTGCATAGTAAGCTCCCACAAACAGCAATATGATAGTGACCAGATCATCTGTTTTCTTTGTGATGTTGGTTGAGGGATAAATATTAGTCAGAGCACTGGGGAGAACTCCCCTACACTTCTTTGAAGTAGTGCTGTAGGATTTTTTACATCCACCTGGGTTGAACAGAAATATGGCACCTCAAACAGTGCAGCAGACGTTCGGTTTTGCACTGGGAGTGTCAGCTTAGATTTTGTGCTGAAGTAGAATGTGGGACTTGAATCCCTGAGCTTGTGACCCTGGGGTGAGAGTGCTGCCAGTGAAGCATGGCTAACACTAAGCCAGGGCCTTACTATAGTTTCCCAGATGCCACTTAACCATGTTTTTTGAAGTGGCGTGATTTTTCAACAAAACTTTAGAAGCTGCAATTAAAAATATTAAATTGTTTGCTTGAAGTCTATCCTGCACAGAAAATGGAATCACGTATTGACATATTTAAAAGTAATGTTCGATTGCACTCAACTGTAGTCTGAACAATCTACTTCGAGAGTGAAAAATTTAATTTATTTGCAATAATTGTATTTTGCCTTCATGCTGCTCAATATATAGTAAGCTGATTTCAACCTTCCACTTCTTTTTGATTAGTGAAAAAGTGCCACATAAATTGATCTGTGATGCACACAGGGGATATTCCAGAATTTCAAAAACTGAGGGATGGCTTTTATTATTAAATTGTGGAGGATTATGCCAACCACTGCTATAGTTTCAGGCTACCCCATACCTCACCAAAAGAAGTTAAGTCTATAACTTGTTTATTAAGGGAAAGTATTGAGTTTTTTTTAATAGTGTTTGGCTTTTAAGTGGCTGAGAGTGTTATATACTGTTTGTCTCCATATTATTAACCCCTTCACATACAGGAATAGTAGAATGTCCTTGTTTCAGAAGCAGAGGAAGGTCTTCCCAATTGTAATTGCCTCAATAATACGCTTACGAGGATCATAGGAACAGGAGGTGGTCATTTAACCCCCTCAAGTCTATTCCGCCAGTGGAATTGATCCTGGATGATCTGTATCATAGCTCCATTTTACATGCCTTGGTTCTGTAATCCTTAATACCCTTGCCTAACAAAAATCATTTTATCTCATTTTTGACATTTTCAGTTGACCCCCAGCCTCAGCAGCTGTTTTGTTGGCGAAAGTTCCAGATTTCCACCACTCTTTGTGTGAAGAAATGCTTCTTGGCATCATCCCTGAACGGCCTAGCTCTAATTTGAAGGTTATGCCCCCTTGTTTTGGACTCCTTGCCATGGGAGGAAACAGTTTCTCTCTATCTGCCATATCAAATCCTTTAGTCACCTTTAAGCAATTCAATTAGATCACCTTTTAATCTTCTATAATCAAGGCAATGCAACCCTGGTCTGTGTAACCCAGGGGTGTCCGACCTTCTCGCATGAGGGGCCACATTACAATTGTTGTCCCACAGAGGGGTCCTGTAAGCAAATTTCGGAAAGATAAAGGCATTCGAAATTTATCTTACTACTATTCAAAAGAACAAAATATGTGCATTTTTGTGAACAAGCTTTAAATATGAAGACTAATTTATGAATTTACTTTCTGTTCACTATGTTGGACACTGATTTAGTGAAATACCTGGCATTGTTTTTGCTTGCACAATGTCTGCCTGTACACTTGATGTAGCGATGCGGAGTATTCCGAATAGATATCCATCTGTCAGGAGTGATCTTGAGCTTTTTCTGTCTCCCCCCTCTCTGTGTCTCCCCCACCCACCTCCCCCCCCCCCCCATGTCTGCCTCCCCTCGCTGTGGCTCCTCTCCTCTCTGTCCGTCTCCCCTCATGTCTCTCTCTCTCTCTCCCTGTCTCTCCCTCTCTCTGTGTCTCCCCCTCTCTATGTATCTCCCCCTCTTTCTCTCTATCTCCCCTCTCTCTGTGTCTCCCCCTGCTCCCCAAATACTGTACCCCATTGTTATAAAGTGACAGACCTATCTCCACCAGTTCTGTACTCCTGTGTTATACAGTGACAGACTCGTCTCCACCTAGTTAGAACTGGTAATTACCTCAGGTTTTTGGAATTTTGAATCCTACATGGTGTGTTGCCTCCCTGGTGCCAGGGTAAAGGACATCACTGAGAGGGTGCAGGCTGTTCTGCAGCGGGGAGTGAGCCTGGAGTTGTGGTACACATCGGTACCAACGACATAGAGAAGGAAAGTATTGAGGTCCTACGGTCAGATCTCAGGAGCTAGGAAGGAAGTTAAAACGTAGGACCTCGAAGGTTGTAATCTCTGGTTATTCCCAATGCCACGTGCCAGCGAGAGTAGAAATAGGAAGATAGGGAGGATCCATGTGGGCTTAAGGCATGATGCAGGAGGGAGGGCTTCAGATTCTTGAGGTATTGAGACCAGTTCTGGGGCATGAGGCGTCTATTCAAAAGGGACAGGTTGTACTTCAACAGGACTGGAGCTCATGACCTCATGGGGAGGTTCACTCGTGTGGTTAGGGAAGGTTTAAACTAAATTGGCAGGAGGTTACGCACCAGTATATGGAAGTAGAAAAGAGGAATAAGGTGCATAAAAGAGTGACCATGTTGGATAATACTAGAGAAGGAAGTAGTGCCATATTGGATAGGAGCAGACTAAGAAGGGCTACAAGGAATACAAGGATGGGTTTAGATTGCATGTATATATACGCACAAAGTGTGATGACAAGGTTGGTGAGCTACAAGCACAAATAGCCATGTGGGAATATGATGTAGTTGCAATAACAGAAATGTAGCTTAAAAATGGTGAATACTTGGTGCTTAATATTCACGGCTGCAAAGTGTTCAGAAAAGATAGGGAAGGAAGAAAGGGAGGTGGGGTGGCAGTACTGATTAGGGAAGACATTGTAGTGATAGAAAGGGAGGATATCTTGAAGGGGCAAGGACAGAATCCATTTGGTTAGAGTTGAGAAGCAAAAAGGGGTTGATCTTGCTACTGGGGGTATTCTATAGGCCTCCAAATAGTGAGAGAGATAGAGGAGAAATCTGCAGGGAAATCACAGAGATGTGCAAGAACTATAGAGTGGTGATATTGGGGAACTTTAATTACCCCAATATCGATTGGGATAATGTTAGAGTAAAGGGAAAGGAGGGGGAGGAATTACTGAAATGTGTTCAGGAGAACCTCCTTGACCAGTATGTTCTTGGTCCAACTCGGAAAGAGGCATTGCTGGATCTGGTGCTGGGAATGAGGTGGACCAAGTGTTGGTGGGGGAACATTTGGGTAAGAGTGATCATCGTATCATAAGGTTTAGATTAGTAATGGAGAAGAGCAAGGAACAGTCTAAATTAGATCTTCTAAATTAGAAGCAGGCTAACTTCAATGGGATGAGAAGGGATCTAGCCAGGGTAAAATGGAACCAAAGACTGACAGGAAAAAAAGTCATGGAACAATGGGTGTTCTTTAAGAAGGAGATGTTTCAGGGACAGGCAAGGTGCATTCCAACAAGGGTGAAAAGTAAGGGAACCAAAACCAGGCTCCTTGAATGACGAGGGAGATAGAGAATATGATGAAACAAAAAAGAGGGAGTATGATGCGTGTCAGGTGAATTCTTCAAACAGAGAGAGAAGCAGGCCAAATACAACAACTTGAGAGGGGAAGTGAAGAGGACAATAAGACAAAGAGAGAATATGAGAATAGAATGGCAATTAACATAAAAGGGAACCCAAAAACTCCTCTACTGGCATATAAGATATAGGTAGAATAGCAGAATGGGCAGACAAGTTCCAGATGGAATGTAATACAGGGAGGCGTGAGGTGATGCATTTTGGCAGAAGGGATAGGGAGTGGCAATATAGACCTAATGGCACAGTTCTAGAGCGTGTACAGAGACAGTTGAACCTGGAGCTTCATGTGCATAATCTTTGAAGGTGGTAGGACATACTGCGAGAGTAGTTAGCAAAGCATATGGGATTTTGGGCTTCATAAATAGAGGTATGGAGTACAAGAGCAGAGAAGTTATGCTGAACCTTTACAAAGCTCTGGTTGGGCCACAGCTGGAGTATTGCATACAGTTTAGGAAGGATGTGAAGGTCCATGAGAGGGTGCAGAGGAGATTTACCAGAATGGTTCCTTGGATGGGAGATTTTAGCTACAAGGTTAGTTTGGAAACGTTGGGGTTGTTCTCACTGGAGCTTGAAGGGAGATTTGATAGAGATGTACAAGATTATGACAGGCTTAGATAAGGTAGACAAAGAAAACCTGTTCCCACTAACTGATAGTACAAGGACTAGGGGACAGAGATTGAAGGTTTTGGGCAAGGATTACGGGGCTGGGGGAGGGGCGGATGTGAGAAGAACATTTTATTGTGCAGCAGCGGTAATGACCTGAAACTCGCTGTCTGCGAGGTTATGGAAGCAGAGATGATCAATGATTTCAAAAGGAAATTGGATGGGTACCAAGGGAAATAAATTTGCAGGGCTACGGGGATAGAACAGGGGATTCAGACTGATTGGATTGCTCTTCAGAAAGCTGGCAAAGAGTTGATGGGCCGAATAGCCTCCTTCTGTGCCATAATACTCTTTGGCTCCATGATTCATGCTTCATTTATACAAAAGCCTGGTTAGACCACACCTGGAGTACTGTGAACAGTTCTGGGCACCACACCTTGGGAAGGATATATTGGATTGGAGGGAGTACAGGGTTTTCAAGATATTAAGGGGAGCAGGTGGGGTAGTTAGAGTGAAAATATAAAGTAATAATCTCAATTGCCTGGTTGCATAATTCCATGGTAGGCTCATTTTTGATTGTGTAAAGTTCTGCAACACACTGCATGATCTTTAAATAAGCTTTACATTCACGTCAGTAGTCACTTGATGAGTAGGCCCAAGCTCAACCTCAACTGGAATAAGATGGACCTGTGTACGGAGTGCTCACCTAACCATCAGACCACCTCTTATATGGTGAATATGAGTCATTTTCAAATAGACAAACAGAGAAGAGCATTGCTTCTAAAAGCAAGATACTCTGGATGCTGGAAATCTGAAGTAAAAACAGAAAGTGCTGGAAATATTCAGCAGCTTCGACAGCATCTGAGGAGAGAGAAACAGGGTTAACGTTTCAGGTGAAAGGTCATCAACCTGAAACGTTGGTCAGAATTTTCCCAGGAAGACAGCTTTGGAGGCAATGGCACGAGGAAATTTGGAAAGTTGCATCAGGTTGTTGAACAGTCTGTGATGGGTAGGATTTCAAGGCAATTTGTCTGCAGCAGGTGTCACACAGATCTTTCAGCAAAGGGTGTAGCAATAGGTCTGCTTGGATTTTAAAGTAGCAGTCTAGCAATAGCAGCTTTCTTGAGATTTCAGGATCTCCCAAAACACAAGAGGCAACAGGAATCACTTTTGAGGCAGGGATTCTTGAGAGACTGGAGGCAATAGGAATCTGCTACCTTTAAAAATGCAGAGCTTCCTCTCTGCAAAGCAATCTTCCTCCACAGAGTGTAGCAACTCCTCTTTACCTGGGTCTTTTCTCTCTCCAGGGGTCTTTTCCTCTCTCCAGGCAGACCAGAGCCACCACCTCAAATGTAGGATTTCTTTCCAAGAGTTGCAAGTCTTCTTTTACAAAAAATAGGTCTTTTTCTCTGGTCTGCAAACGGGTCCCAGCCAGGTCACTGCATGCTAAAACCCACAATCAAGTCATGTGACAGTCATAAATCTTCCTGTCATTTCCCTGTTGAGCTGCTTGGAAACAGGTGCCTTGCAGTCTATGCACACTTCACTTAGTCCTCAATTCAAATATCAGCTCTTAAAGCACTTCTTGCAAAGAAAAATAGAATCGTTCACATATCAGCACCAAGAGGTCTCGAAATCAGCATGCAAGGCTATTGTGGCTGGATCATTTGCAGGGGCCTCTGACTTTAATTCAAATGAGGCATCCATCCCAGCATGGCCGAAGACCCTGAACAGCATGCCAGACTGTTGGTGCCCCTTTGGAGCATTCGCTGAAGCAAAGGCTGTTATTTTCTCCCCTCTCTGCCACCTGCCTGGTCCTTCTCACCATCCCCCATTCCCCCCGCCCCACCCCCTCCCCCATCCTCCAACATCAGGGAAGTGCCTGCCAGGGACAGGCAGCAGCCCTTTACTGGCTGCTGAGGCCAGATCATGTGGTCCCGGTGCTTAAGAAACAATGCCTGGAGTATGAAGAGAATTATGCAAATTTGTGGCAGTGAGGTCACTTGACCTCACAGTCCCAGAATGCTTATTGAACAATTTATTTTCTACATTTCTTTTAAGAAATGAACAGTTTCATCTAGATTAGGGTATGTACGGTTAGAATGGATGGCAAATTCGTTAAAAAATAGAAAGCAGGGAGTTGGGGTAAAGGGTAGTTATTCTGATTAAGGAAGATAGAAAGAAGTGTTTCACAAGATTCAGTGGTGGGATCATTATTATTCATAATTTACATGAATGATTTGGACATAGAAATAAGTATCTCAATATCATAATTTGCAGAAGATATCAAACTAGCTAACAAAGAAAGGATGCAACATAATATAAGGAGATGATCGAAAACTTGCCGACAACTGTTAAGTGGCAAATTAACATTATCACAGATAAATGTGAGGTGAATGGGTTGGACAGGGTAGATATGGAGAGAATGCTTCCACTCGCAGTAAAATTCAAAACTAGGAGCTATAAATACAAGATAGTTACGAATAAATCCAGTAGGGAAATAAGGAGAAATTTCTTCACTCAGAGAGTGGTTAGAATGTGGAACTCATTACCACAGGAAGTGGTCGAGGCAAATATTTTGGATCCTTTCAAAGGAAACGAGATGAGTAGATGAGCGAAAAGTGAATAGAAAGACATGTTGAAAGGCTAAGATGAGCAGGCAACTCATGTGAAATATAAACACCAGCACAGACTAGTTGGGCCTAATGGCCTATTTCTGTGCTGTATATTGTATGTAATCCTTACGAAAAATTCTCTCTATGGGAATCAAATTAATTTGTATTTGACACAAATACAGAGGACAGCAGCAGGGTTAAGCTTAGATACTTGTTAATTTACTTTGCCCGAACAAATATAATGATTAAAATAAAAACAAGAAATGTTGGAAATACTCTGTAGGTCTGGCAGCATCTGTGCAGAGAGAAGCAGAGTTAACGTTTCAGGTCAGTGACCCTTCATATAATGATTAGTCGCTTTTGAATTGAAATATCACATCTTACTGAGTCAGGGGTTTCACAATTGACAGCAAGTGTTGCTGTTGACATTGAGAATGTTCTAGCTGGGCAGTACTGCAGGTTTCAAGTCCTGGAGAATTTTCAACTAAAAGCTGAATATCCGTACGATTTAACTGGAGAAACACAACAGGGTGATCTCAGTACACAATGCTACTGTAGACTTGGGGGTCATTTTTACCCAGAGTCTTACTGTCATTGAGTGTCAGTCAAGTGGTGGGGAGCATCCCTGCTATCACCTCCAGCCCTACAACCAGCTGAGATCTCTGTATTTCTCCAGTTCTGGCCTCTTGCACATCCTCAATTTTAATTGCTCCACCATTACCTTCAGCTGCCTAGGCCCTGAACGCTGGAAGTACTTCCCTAAACCTTTCCGTCACTCTACCTCTCTCTCCGATCGGTTGAGCAATGCCTTGATTTTAAAATTCTTATCCTTCTTTTCATCCTTGCCTTATGCTCTGGAATTCCCTCCCTGAACCAGCACAGAAGGCGGCCATTCAGCCCATCGTGTCTGCCCTGGCTCTCCAAGACAGCAATTTACCTAGTGCCACTCCCCCACCTTCTCCCTGTAGCCCTGCACATTCTTCCTTTTCAGATAACAATCCAATTCCCTCGTGAATGCCTCGATTGAATCTGCCTCCACCACATTCTCTGGTCGTCCATTCCAGGTCCTAACCACTCACTGTGTGAAAAAGTTTTTCCTCATGTCGCCATTGCTTCTTTTGCCAATTACCTTTAATCTGTGCCCTCTTGTTCACGATCCTTCCGCCAATGGGAACAGTTTTTCCCTATCTGCTCTGTCCAGAGCCCTCATAATTTTGAACACCTCTACCAAATCTCCTCAACCTTCTCCTCCAAAGAAAATAGTGCCAACTTCTCCAATCTACCCACGTAACTGAAGTGCTTCATCCCTGGAACCATTCTCATGAATCTTTTCTGTACTCTCTCTAATGCCTTCGCATCCTTCCAAAAGTGTGCCACCTAGAACTGGGCACAATGCTCTAGTTGAGGCTGAACTAGTGTCTTATACAAGTTCAACATAACTTCCTTGTTCTTGTACTCTATGCCCCTATTAATAAAGCCCAGGAATCTGTATGCTTTATTAACCGCTCTCTCAACCTGTCCTGCCACCTTCAATGACTTATGCACATAAACACCCAGGTCCCTCTGCTCCTGCACTCCCTTTAGAATTCTACCCTTTATTTTATATTGCCTCTCCACATTCTTCCTACCAAAATGAATCACTTCATACTTCTCTGCATTAAATTTCATCCGCCACTTGTTTGCCTATTACACCAACCTGTCGATGTCCTTTTGAAGTTCTATACTATCCTCCTTACAGTTCATAATGTTTCCAAGTTTCGTGTAATCCAGAAATTTTGAAATTATGCCCTGTACACCAAGGTTTAGGTTTTTAATTTATATCAGGAACAGCAAGGGTCTTAACACTGACCCTTGAGGAACTCCACTACAAACATTCCTCCAGTCCAAAATGCATTCATTAACCACAACTCTCTGTTTCCTGTCACTCAACCAATTTCGTATCCATATTGCTACAGTCCCTTTTATTCCATGAGCTATAACTTTGCTCACAAAATGTGAAGTGATTCATTTTGGTAGGAAGAACATGGAGAGAAATGTAGAATAAAAGGTACAATTCTAAAGGGGGTGCAGGAGCAGAGGGACCTGGGTGTATCTGTGCATAAGTCATTGAAGGTGGCAGGACAGGTTGAGGGAGCGGTTAATAAAGCATACAGATTCCTGGGCTTTATTAACAGGGGCATAGAGTACAAGAACAAGGAAATTATGTTGAACTTGTATAAGACACTAGCTCGGCCTCAGCTGGAGTATTGTGTCCAATTCTGGGCACCGCATTTTAGGAAAGACGTTAGGGCATTGGAGAGAGTACAGAAAAGATTTACAAGAATGGTTCCAGGGATGAGAAATTTCAGTTATGAAGATAGATTGGAGAAGTTAGGACTGTTTTCCTTGGAGAAGAGAAGGCTGAGAGGTGATTTGATAGAGGTATTCAAAGTCATGAGGGGTCTGGACAGAGTAGATCGAGAGAAACTGTTACCACTCATGAAAAAATCGAGAATGAGAGGGCACAGATTTAAAGTATTTGGTAAGAGAAACAAAAGTGACATGAGGAAAAACTTTTTCACGAAGCGAGTGGTTAAGGTCTGGAATGCGCTGCCTGGGAACGTGGTGGAGGCAGGTTCAACTGAAGCACTCAAAAGGGAATTAGACAGTTATATGAAAAGGAAGAATGTCAAGGGCTATGGGAAGAAGGCAGGGGAATGGAACTGAGGGAATTACTCTTTCGAAGACCCAGTGCAGATACGATGGGCCGAATGGCCTCTTTCTGCACTGTACGGATGCTGTGATTCTGTGAAGTCTGTTGTGCAGAACTTCATCAACTGTTTTTAGTAAGTCCATGTACACAACATCAACAGCATTGCCCTGATCAACCTTCTCTGTTACCTCATCAGAAAACTCCAGTAAGTTAGTTAAACATGATTTGCCCTTCACAGATCTGTGCTGGCTTTCCCTAATTAACCCACATTTTCCAAGTGACTATTAATTTTGTCCTGAATTATCAGTTCTAGAAGCTTCCCCGCTACCGAGGTTAAACTGATCGGCCTGTAGTTGCTGGGCTTATCTTTGCACCCTTTTTTGAACAGCGACGTAATATTTGCAATTCTCCAGTCCTCCAGCACTGCCCCTGAGTCAAAGGAAGACTGGAAATTATAGCCAGTGCCTCTGCAATTTCCACTCTCAATTCCCTCAGTATCCTTGGATGCATCTCATCCGGTCCTGGTGCTTTATCAACTTTCTGTACAGCTAGTCTATCCAATGCCTACTCCTTATCAATTTTAAACCCTTCAAGTGTCTGAATTACCTCCTCTTTCACCAGGACCTGTGCAGCATCTTCTTCCTTGGTAAAGACAGATGCAAAGTATTCGTTTAATACCTCAACCATGCCCCCGCCTCTATGTGTAAATCCCCTTTTTGGTCCCTAATTGGCCCAACTCCACCTTTTACCACCCTTTTACTTTTCATATCTCTCGAAAACTTTGGGATTTCCTTTAATCCTAGCTGTCAGTCTGTTTTCATGCTCTCTCTTTGCTTCTCTTATTTGCTTTTTCACTTTCCCTCTGAACCTTCTATATTCAGCCTGGTTCTCAGTTATATTATCTACCTGACATCTGTCATAAGCACACGTTTTCTTCTTCTTCTTAATCTCTGTCCCTTTCGTCATCCAGGGAGCTCTGGATTTGTTTGCCCTACCTTTCCCCTTCGTGGAAATATACCTTGACTGTGCCTGAACCATCTCTTTTTTAAAGGCAATCCATTGTTCAGTTACCGTTTTGCCTGACAATCTATGATTCAAATTTATCTGGCCCAGATCCATTCTTACCCATGAAGTTGGCCTTCCTCCACTTAATTATTCTTACTCGGGATAATTCCTTGTCCTTTTCCATAGTCAGCCTAAACCTTATGATCGCTGTCCTCTAATTGTTCCCGTACTGGTACTTGATCCACTTGGTTCACCTCATTCCCAAGAACCAGGTCTAGCAGTGCCTCCTTTTGCATTACTGCTGTAGAAAATTCTCCTGAACACATTCTAGAAACTCTTGCCCCTCTCTGCTCTTTACACTACCACTGTCCCAGTCTACATTCAGATAATTAAAGTCCCCCATTATAACTACTCTTTAATTCATGCATCTCTCTGTAACCTCCTTGAAAATTTGTTTCTGTACATCTTTCCCACTGGTTGGTGGCCTATAAACTGCCTCTAGCCAAATCGGTTCTGTCCTTGACTGCTCTGGGACATCCTCTGTGCAGCACTGCAATGTTCTCCTTAATCAAAACTGCTGCCCCACCCCCTTTCTTTCCTTTCCTATCTTTTCAGAACACCTTGTATCCAGGAGTATTTAGCACCCAGTCCTTCCCTTCTTTGAACCAGTCCTCCATTATCATCCCAACATCGTACCTCCACGTGGCTCTCTGGCCTGCAGCTCCCCAACCTTATTTGCGACACTCCGCACATTCACATACATGCACAATAACCTTAATTTAGACTTTATTACTTTCCCTCTTACTTCGATTCCACCTGACACTTTACTATTTCCTACTCTAGTGCAATCTGTCTTCCCCAGTTCTCTGTGCACTTTGGTGTTCCTCTCTTGTATTATCTCCTGGTTCCCACGCCCCAGCCAGGTTAGTTTAAAACCTCCCCAATAGCACTAGCAAATTGCCCCACAAGGAAATTCGTCCCAGCTCTGTTCAAGTGCAACCCGTCTGGCCTATACAGGTCCCATTTCCTCTAGAGCTTGTCCCAGTGTCCCAGGAACATGCGAAATTGGAGCAAGAGTAGGCCATTCAGCCCTTCGAGCCCGCTCTGCCATTCAATGAGATCATGGCTGATCTTCTACTTCAACGCCATTTTCCTGTGCTACCCCCGTAACCCTTGATGTTTTTAATGTGTAGACATCTATCGATCCCAGTCTCAATCTAAAGTCCTCCCTGCTGCACCATCTTTCCAGTCACACATTCATTTGCTCTATCCTCTTATTTCTATAGCCAACATCGCTAGAACGTATTATTTGGTCACTTGTTTTCTAGCTGATTGCGGGATCCTGCTGTGCACAAATTGGCTGCTGCGCTGCTTACATTACAACAGTGACTGCAATTCAAAAGTATTTCATCGGCTGTGAAGCGCTTTGTGACGTCCTAAGGATGTGAAAGGTGCTATAGAAATGCATGTCCTTCTTTTTGGTCCCTAGGCATTCATTAGTCTATGCATTACAGCTTTTGACTTCTGAAGCTGAATGTGTCCAGGGATTATGCACATTTCAAATGCTCCAGATTTAACCATTCTGTTTCAGCTGAAAATGTCCAAGCACAAACTTTTAAAAAAATTGATAAGGATTCTAAATAATTCAATATTTTGTCACTCATTGAACAGTCGAGTGATCGTGGCAAACCATATTGAGTTTATGTGAAATTCTCATGTAACAACACAATTCTATATTGCATTAGTGAGCCTGCCGATATGCTGTTTCTTAAGAGTTCCCTGACCAATAATTCAGAAAGCATCGCAGTTCGAGCTTTCATTTTCTCTGGCGAGTGATTCATTTCTACAGAGTTTTGTTTAATAATTCAGAGCAAAGCAGTAAGAGATTTGGAGCAGCCAAAGTGCTGGCCGGTGAACCCAGAGAAGTTAGAGACACAAACTGTGGCTACTTTCAGCAGAGGCAGAAATGATACATGCAAGTACCATCTCTGACTGGGGATGTGTTGTACTTTGTGTTACGGACAAGACCATTTAGGCTTTTTTTTTAACTGGGAGAATCGCACAAAGGCAGAGTAGGACAGTGAGAACTTGCAGGCATGGGAGCGAATCAGCACGTATTCAGGATGTTCCAAAGCCCTTGATGTCCAAGGAATTACTTTAGAAGTGTTGTCACAAGGTGTCATCCACCAATCTAATGCTCCCAGCAGGCACTGGTGCCATCTACAAGTGTATCAAGTAAAATTCTCCACCTCTCTATCTCTGCCACTTTAAGTCATGTCTTAAAACCTACTTCTGTGACCAAGCTGTTGGTCATCTGCTTTAATGTCTCCTTGTTTGGCTCAGTGTCAGATTTTGAGTGATAAGCACTGTGGAATATTTTACTACATTAATGACACTATATATAATTGCAAGTTATTATGGTTGTTGTATCGAGGGGTATTATAGACAGTGGGATTCACTACAAGTGCTTGAAGAATTCATAACAAGCGGACATTACTTCAAAATTAGAGCTAGACCATTCAGGAGGGATTTCAGGAAGCACTTTTTCACACAAAGGGTAGTGGAAATCCGGAACTCTCTGTCAATAGCTGTTGTAGCTGGGCGTCAATTGAAAATGTGAAAACTGAGATTGATACATTTTTGTTGGGTAAGGGTATTAAGGACCACAAAATCAAAGGTTTGGGGGGGGGGGGGTGGTGGTTAAGTGGAGTCAAATTTCAAATCAACCATGATCTAACTGAATACACAATAGGCGCGAAGGGCTGACTCGCCTCCTCCTTTTCCTATCAGGAGTAGTTATAGACCTTGGTGCTCACTGCAAGTGCATCAGGGAATATTACAAAGGGTGAATTTCTCTGTCCGTGCTTTCGGAATAATACACCAATGTATGCCTTCTAATCTTGTTTGTGGTCGCTACCACAGGACTGGACTCCCTTTGTCCTGAATGAACACTTGTGTTACCCAAAGGTCCCTCTGAAGTCTGAAGACTCTTGTCTGTAAAGGATGATGGTATCAGTCGAAATGTTTTCATTGGCAGGGGTTCAAACTTAATATTGTTTCAGTCTGCGGGTTGCATAATCTCAGTAGAAGGGTTGCCCTTTGCTACCTTCTCAGTAATTAAAGCGTTTCTTAGTAGCTGCATTTTTGTGAGCAAGCCAAGGCTCTGGATGAAAGGCAGTGGTAGGAAAGTTTGGTTTGAATTTTCAGTAATTAGATTTAATAAAAAAGATAAACTTTTCAATGGCAGCGTAACACCTTCCCTTACTGAAACGAGGCATGAATGCTCTTGCGTGCTTTGCTCTTTCAAATCTGGTTTTCTGAGTACGTTGCCCTGGCACCCAGTCGGAACACAAATTAGTAAATTGCTGATGCTTCCCCACCCATAGTGGGAGGGACATTGTTGGAAAAGCATCTGCGCTTTTCCAATGTACATTGCTGGTGGGTGAGGCTCCCTGGGGGAGAGGAAATTAGTTACTGCAGCCTTTATTAAACCTGGTGCTAATCAGTTATGCTGAACCTTTCTCAAGCTCTGGTTAAGTTGGAGTATTGCATCCATTTCTGGTCACCACACTTTTAGCCAGGTTGTGAAGGTCCTTGAGAGGGTGCAGAGGAGATTTACCAGAATGGTTCCAGGGTTGAGAGAATTTAGCTACAAGGTTCGGTTGGAGAAGCTGGGGTTGTTCACCCTGGAGCAAAGGAGATTGAGGGGAGATTTGATAGAGGTGTACAAGATTATGACAGGTTTAGATAAGGTAGAAAAAAGCTGTTGCTATTAGCTGATGGTACAAGGACTAGGGGACACAGAGTTAAAGTGTTGGGCAAGACAGTGGGTACGTGAAGAAAAATTTTTTTATGCAGCGAGTGGTAATGACCTGGAATAAAAACAAGAAATGCTGGCAATACTCAGCAGGTCTGGAAGCATATGTGGAGAGAGAAGCAGAGTTAATGTTTCAGGTCAGTGACCCTTCATCAGAACTGGCAGATATTAGAAATGTGAAAGGTTTTAAGCAAGTAAAGTGGGGGGTGGGTCAAGAGATAACAAAAGAGAAGGTGCTGATAGGACAAGAGAATAACTGACCAGAAGGTCAGGGAGCAAAGGCAAACGGTATGTTAATGGTGTGATGAAAGACAAAGTGTTAGTACAGAGAGGGTGTGAATAGACTGTAAAACACAAAGCACTCCAAGCAGCAGTATTAAAAAAAAAACAGAAACAGTGGGTAGGCACAGTAGAAACAAACTAAAAAACCTAAAATAAAATAACCAAATAAAAAGAAAAAATAACGAAACATTAAAAAGGAATGACCTGAAACTGGCTGCCTATAAGGGTGGTGGAAGCAGCAACAATGAATGATTTGAAAGGAAATCGGATGCGCACTTGAGGAAAATAAACCTGCAGGGCTACAGGGATAGAGCGGGGGAATGGGACTGACTGGATTACTCTGCAGACAGACAGCATGGAATTAATGGGCCAAATGGCCTCCTTCTGTGTTGTAATGACTATGACCCTAATCAATGGTGATATAACCAGCAGCGTTTAAACATCAAATGCTTGGATGAATTACACTGAGATGGCCGGCAGAGTTTTAAATGCACCAACAGATCGTCTATACAGAATCTGTTGATCAATTTCTCCACTGATGGGCAAAGCTGGTATGGGATGGAAGGCACCAGGTTGGAGGGAGTGTAAATTGGGGTCCCCTCCTGATCAATACGTAGTGATCCATGTTGGAAAGTGTGCTTCGGACAGAAAGATTTTCATTTCTGTAGTGCCTTTCATAATCTCAGGACATCTCAAAGCACTTTACAGCTGATGAAGTGATATTTGAACTGTAATCACAGTTGCAATGTATGAAATGCCACAATTTCCACACAAAATTCCACACACAGCCATGTGATTAATGACTAGATAATTTGTTTTTATCAGTGATGTTGATTGAGGGATAAATATTGGCCAGGACACTGGGGAGAACTCCCCTGCTCTTCTTTCAAACAGTGCTATGTGGTCTTTTATCTGAGCAGGCAGACGGGGCCTCGGTTTAATGTCTCATTTGAATGATGGCACCTTCAATAGTACAGTATTCCCTCAGTGCTGCACTGGAGTGTCACCTTAGATTGGGCTCCCTGAGGCGGGACTGAAGGCAGGGGGGCATAGAGAAGCACGGCGGGGTCAGAGGGGCCGTCGCCTCCCTGTCGCCAAGCAATCTTACAGGGGGCAGGATAGGCCTACGACGGTCTTCCTGCCCAGAGGCAATTGAGGCTCTTGCCTCGTGGGGAGGGCGCCGTGTAAATCGAGGCTCCCTCCTTGTGGGTGGGGGTGGAGTAGGGGGGGGGGGTCCCATCTCCGTAGGCAATCTCTGGCCCATGGAGGAACTCTGCCAGGAATCAGTGTACCACCACCCTCCCCCCCCAGGTCCCATTCTCCCCCTGGACTGTATGATCATCCCCCCACCCCAACTCGCTGGGGCCTTCAGGACTGGCCAAGGCGACTTGGCCTCACCTACCTCTTGTCCGGGGTTCCAGCACCAGGCCTGAGTCCAAGGCCTCTGCAGTACCGGCAGTGGCCACCGTTCCCGGTAGCGCACCGATACTACTGAGATGCTGGCCCTCTGATTGGCTGGCAGCTCATGGAGGTGGGTTCCCAGTCTTTAAAGGGACAGAGGTCCCGGTTTGTGAAACTTTGATGTAAAAAGAGCAGAGGATTGCTTCGGGGGGGAGGGGGCAGTGGTGGGTGGGGGGGGGGGGGGGGGGGTGGGGCGGCAGGAAAAGGCCCAGGCGGGTTCCCCCCGCCTTTTCGGCCTGGAAACGGGAGCCCCACCTCCTACACAAAATCCAGCCCATTATATGCTCAACTCTCTAGAAAACCACTTGAACCCACAGCCCTCTGATCCTGAGATGCACATTCTACCCACTGAGCCAGGGCTGACATCTGAGCAGAATGGGGTTTGGCTGTGATGCCCAGAGTTGAGTGCAGACCAAACATCATGATCTAGACGCACACATGACAAGCGACCAGTTGGAAGTTGTATCTTAGCGAGAGTCACTACCTTCTGAAAGGAAGACATTCTGTGGAGAAACTTGTGGTGAATCATGTTGCCTTTTCATATTACAGCGAGGGAAGTTCAGAATGGTCCTGCCCTTCTCTGCCTTCAGATGCGTGAGCCCTGAGCACTGCAATTCCCTCACTAAAGAACCCTTAGGAGTATGGACAGGCAAAGAGATCTGGGCGTACAGGTCCACAGGTCACTGAAAGTGGCAACGCAGGTGGATAAGGTAGTCAAGAAGGCATACGGCTCGGTCGGGGCATAGAGTATAAAAACTGGCAAGTCATGCTGCAGCTGTGCAGAACCTTAGTTAGGCCACACTTGGAATATTGCGTGCAATTCTGGTCGCCACACTACCAGAAGGATGTGGAGGCTTTGGAGAGGGTACAGAAGAGGTTTACCAGGATGTTGTCTGGTCTGGAGGGTATTAGCTATGAGGAGAGGTTGGATAAACTCGGATTGTTTTCACTGGAACGACGGAGGTGGAGGGGCGACATGATAGAGGTTTACAAAGTTATGAGCGGCATGGACAGAGTGGATAGTTAGAAGATTTTCCCAGGGTGGAAGAGTCAGTTACTAGGGGACATAGGTTTAAGGTGCGAGGGGCGAAGTTTAGAGGGGATGTGCGAGGCAAGTTCTTTACACAGAGGGTGGTGAGTGCCTGGAACTAGCTGCTGGGGCAGGTGGTGGATCAGGTACGATAGCGACGTTTAAGAGACATCTTGACAAATACATGAATAGGATGGGAATAGAGGGATATGGATCCCGGAAGTGCAGAAGGTTTTAGTTTAGGCAGGTATCAAGATTGGCGCAGGCTTGGAGGGCCGAATGGCCTGTTCCTGTGTTGTACTGTTCTTTGTTCTTTGTTCTAAAGCTTTTTCTCCTTTTAAGACGCTCCTTAAAACCTACCTCTTTGACCAAGCTTTTGGTCATCTATCTTAATATCTCCTTATGTGGCTCAGTCATATTTTGTTTGATAATGCTCCTGTGAGTCTCTTTGGTATGTTTTGCTACACTAAAGACGCTATTGAAATGCAAGTTATTCTTCAGTGGTGCCGCAGTTTATTACAGAGTAAGCTGGTTTTGCTGAATAAAATGAGGCTATCCTGATCGAAGGAGTATGCATTCCCCGCCACCTTTAAGAACCACTTATGCGTTTCATCCCTGATTTTATTTTTTTCGATTTAAAAAAAAATGTTCTTTCTTTTTATTTGATTTTTATTTTACCCAAGTCTTTTGAAAGCGTAAAGTTACTTTGCATAAAAAAGGTTACTCTCAAACAAATTGAAATAAGATTCAGCAAGTCATGAAAATACACATGAAAGAGGCTATTCAGCCCGTCTTGTTCTTCCTTCTCTAGAAACCGACGATCCTCTCCTTTCATGAAAGGTCACTGAGTACCTGAAACGTTAACTCTGTTTCTCTCTCCACTGATGCTACCTGACATACTGAGTATTTCCAGCATTTTCTGTTTGAATTTAGAGGCAAGTTCAGCGCTCTTTCTGATTGGGTGATGGTGTTTTATCAAACTATGTCCAGAATAAGAATGCATATAAGACAAAGAGAGGCCCAGAAATCCCAAGAGTAAAGCTTCAATGAAAGTGACGTGTTGGGAAGCATGAGGAGAAATTGGACACTGTGGCTGATATTTAATTGGTGTTTGCCACACTGCTTTTGGCAATAGTTACATAGTTTGTGTAAAGAATATGTGTAGCAATGTCAATGTCCAAAACAATGTGCCCAAGTGTGCTCCCATTCTGTGTCATAGAAAACATAGAAAAATGAACATAGAAAAATACAGCACAGAACAGGCCCTTCGGCCCACGATGTTGTGCCGATCCTTTGTCCTCTGTCAAGGACAATTTAATCTATACCCCATCATTCTCCTTTATCCAAACTTTTCTTGAGTTCTTTATCGTACCGAGTGTGTATCCTGTTTAGTCTTGGTTAAGAATTGATATTCATGCCCTTGGAACAACATTACGTGCAAATAGAGCATTGGCCATGAGAAGCTCGCTCAAAATTGGACTAAATTGCTGTCTTGTGTATTTTCTTTTTAGTGATGAGCCAGGTCCAAATGAGATGTATGCATCCAAAAATGTCAACATCACTACTGTGGCTCTTTGTGGATCTTGCTGTGCATAAATTGACTGTTGTATTTGCCTACATAACAATAGTTCAAAAGTCATTACTTGACCATGTTGTCCGTTGGTTCACCATCTATTTTCCCTACATCTCACCATGGGAAGCTTTTACTGAGTAATTTGTGAGATTCGATCTTTGATACTCAAAAAACTATAGGGAGCTTTGTATGAAGTGTATATGTTTTAATATAGTGACAAAAGAAGCTACAATACAAGAAGTAGAGAGTTAAACGATGAAGATCATATTTATAGTGCAGTAAAATAAGGGAGAGAAAGCCTGTTAAAATCTTCAAGGTTTTGAGGTGGTTAATCTCGAATGTCCTTGTGGTAACACTTGTGCGTATCCATTTCTGCTCTGAGAATGTTCTAATATTCCGTGATTTATACCTGTCTCATATACATTACATCTCTCATCACATTATAGGAAGTGCATTTCAACTGTCCACCCAAGCCAAGCAGTCTCCTAACAACTCCTGCACAGTCCCCATGCTATGGTTCCATAAACATTAAACAGCCACAGTACACAAAATGTCTCCTGAAACAGGTATACAGGGAGAGTTATGCAAACTGCTGACAATGTCAGCTTTGAGTCAAACAAGATCGTTCTACTGAAAAGCCTTTTCTCACATATTTCGACAAAAAAGGTGCTGTGTGCACCTATTATTGCTGCCCTGAGGACCAGATAAAATGTTGTAATAAACAACTGTTTCCTTCTTTCCTTCCTTATTCTGTGATCCTCGTGGTCACTGATTTCCATTGGCCATATTCACGACACAATCTCAATACACAAGTCCTTATGATTTGCTGCACTGTCGGAGGTGCCAGCTTTCTGATGAGATGTTAAAACCGAAGCCTCGTCTGCCCTTGTAAGTGGCCGTAAAAGATCCCACGGCATCATTTCCGTGAAGGGGAGGGGAGTTCTCCCTGGTGACCTTCCCAACATTATTCCTCAACCAACTTCAGTTAAAAACCAAAAACGTTAGGGACATTCAGCGGGGCAGGCAGTGTCAGTGGAGAGAGAGACAGAGTTTACATTTCAGGTTGTCGATCTTTCCGGAACTCACTGAAACACAGATTATCTGGTCACGTGACTGTTTGCGAGAGCTTGCTGTGTGCAAATTGGCTGTCGCATTTCCTGCATTACAACAATGACTACACTTCACAAGCATCTCATTGGCTGTAAAGTACTTTGGGGCATTCTGAGGTCATGAAGGCGCTGTAGAAATGCTTTCTTACTTATAAATTCTTTAGAAGAAGTAAGTTCTTTCTTTCATTTCTTCCTTTCTATCCTTCTTGTCCACCATTCTTGAACATCTGTGAGAGCTTCTGAAAAATATTGCACTTGGCAAATTAGGTGAGACTGCCATCGCTGGTCTTGTGTCCTCCTCCCATCACCATCTCCTCCACCCCTCCCCTCTAATCGTGTCACAGTCCCGTTCCCTCTTTCGTTCTCCAGAGTGCTGTGGGAAGCCAGAAAATGCAAGGGTTTATAAACCTGCAAGCCCTCTTCATATTTCTAATGCAGAGGAGGCTGAAGGGAGATTTGATAGAGGTGTATAAAATTATGAAGGGCCTAGATAGAGTGGATAGGAAGGAATTATTTCCCTTAGCAGAGAGGTCAATAACCAGGAGGCACAGATTTAAAGTAATTGGTAGAAGAATTAGAGGGGAGTGGAGGAGAAATCTTTTCATCCACTGGGAATGGGGGTCAGGAAATCACTGCCGGAAAGGGTGGTAAAAGCAGAAACCATTACCACATTTATATACTTGGATATGACCTCGAGCTTCCATAACCTATGGGGCTACGGACCAAGAGCCGGAAAGTGGCATTAGGCTGGATATCTCTTTTTCGGCCGGCACAGACAAGTGGGCCGAATGGCCTCCTTCTGTGTCATACATTGTCTGTGTTTCCATCAGGACTGTCGAAAACTGATTCCCTTGATATCGAAATCGGAGGTGGGCTAAAAAAAAACGGTGGCCTGCATGTGTGGGTCGCACGCCAAAGAGCTGCCACGGTTCCAGGTGCGGCGGCTCATTTAAATAGCCGGGGTGGGCCGCCCGCCCCCGTTCATGTGGAGGGGTCGGGGCTGTCCGACCCCTGGCAATGGCATCAGCTGCCTATGTGCAGGCTCTGATACCATTTTTAAAGGGCCATCAGCCCTCCTGGTAAATCTTAATACTTAAAGTGAAATGGCATTAAAAAAAAACTCTCTTTTGCCCTTCACACACTGTCCCAATAACAACAAAATTAATTATTTGTCCTTCCCCCCCACCCCTCCCCAAAGCACTTACCTTTAGTATCTGACCTTCCGCCCACAATTGCACAAACGTTAAACTATAACCCTCCCACCATCTCCTACATCCATGACGCTAATTTGACCCCATCTCCCCCGCCCCCCGCACTGAGAAACTTACCTCCTGTCCCCACCGCCCCCCGCCCCACCAGTGTTGTGCCTCATTTCCCCGGCCGGGGATCTGAAGGCACAGCAGTCCCGGCCGCCGGGATGAAGATCGTGGCGGCAATTAAAGAGGTGACGTGAAAGTCATTAATGCAGCTATGTTCGTTAATTTAAATTACCCGTCGCCGAGTTGTGGGGGGGGGGGGAGGCTGTCACAAGGCCTCGCCGCCACCAGCAATATTGGGACGGGCTCTGCCGGCATCGAGGTCCGTGGCGGGCGTCATCCGGAGCAATCTTCATGCCCCCCTCGCCACAGATCCTGACGTCGAAGGTTCTATAAAATGCAGCCCATACTGTCTGCTCTGGAAACTGAACCACTTTGTGACATGCTCCTGGGTAAAGATTTATACTCCAAGCTCTGTGAACAAACCGCACCCACATCTAGAGAACTCCTTCAAGGTGCAGACTTGGAGAGATACCAAACTTACTGGGACTTGACCTTTAATCTCAGTCAGTGTAAACCTCTCCCAGCAACAAAGGAAAAGGTCGGTTTGCCAACTCTGGTTGGATCTATTCCTAGAGGTTTCCTCACATGACCACCTTTGTCCAACTGCCTGGCCCAGTCAAGCAGTCTTTATTCCCATCTCAATTTTTTTGAATGTATACAGTTTTGGTTTCCTTATCTAAGGAAGGATATACTTGCCTTAGAAGGGGGTGCTACAAAGGTGCACCTGACTGATTCCTTGGATTGAGAGGGCTGTCCTATGTGGAGAGTTTTTTTTTAGTTTTTAGAGATACAGCACTGAAACAGGCCCTTCGGCCCACCGAGTCTGTGCCGACCATCAACCACCCATCTATACTAATCCTACATTCCTACCACATCCCTACCGTCCCTATATTTCCCTACCACCTACCTATACTAGGGGCAATTTATAATGGCCAATTAACCTAGCAACCTGCAGGTTGAGTAGAATGGGCCGACACTCTTTGGAGTTTAGAAGAATGAGAGGTGATCTCGTTGGAACATATAAGATTCTGATAGGGCTCGACAGGGTAGATGCTGAGAGGATGTTTGCCCTTGAACAAAGAACAAAGAACAGTACAGCACAGGAACAGGCCATTCGGCCCTCCAAGCCTGCGCCGATCTTGATGCCTGCCTAAACTAAAACCTTCTGCACTTCCGGGGACCGTATCCCTCTATTCCCATCCTATTCATGTATTTGTCAAGATGCCTCTTAAACGTCGCTATCGTATCTGCTTCCACCACCTCCCCCGGCAGCAAGTTCCAGGCACTCACCACCCTCTGTGTAAAGAACTTGCCTCACACATCCCCTCTAAACTTTTCCCCTCGCCCCTTAAACCTATGTCCCCTAGTAACTGACTCTTCCACCCTGGGAAAAAGCTTCTGACTATCCACTCTGTCCATGCCGCTCATAACTTTGTAAACCTCTATCATGTCGCCCCTCCACCTCCGTCGTTCCAGTGAAAACAATCCGAGTTTATCCAACCTCTCCTCATAGCTAATGCCCTCCAGACCAGGCAACATCCTGGTAAACCTCTTCTGTACCCTCTCCAAAGCCTCCACGTCCATCTGTAGTGTGGCGACCAGAATTGCACGCAATATTCCCTTGTGGGGGAATCTAGAACTAGGGCCCCCAGTCCCAGGATCAGAGGTTGGCCATTTAGGATTAAGATGAGGAGAAATTTCTTCACTCAGAGTGTTGTAAATCTTTCGAATTCTCTACCCCAGAGAGCTGTGGATGCTCAGTTGTTGAATATATTCAAGACCTGATATCAATAGATTTTTTGGGTCACTGAGGGTTATCAAAAGGATGTGGGGATAGGGCAGAAAAATGGCTAATAAATAACAATGTTCAAAGAACATCAGGGGAAAAAAAGACTTTTTAAAATAAAGTTCCTATGAATTTTCTCTCCGCCCCCCCCAGGTTGCTCAAAGCAGTGACCCTGAGATTGATCTTTGATTGGGTACGGTAGTGTTGTGCATATGTTACTGGACTAGTAATTCAGAGGCCTAGACTAATAACCCAGAGAATGTGAGTTCATAGTCCCACGATGGCAATTTTTCTCAGTTTAAAAATTCTGTAAATTAACCTAATCATCAGGTCTAATTTACAGGAGATGGATTTAGTAACAGAAAAAACAGGAGCTGCCTCACAGGCATTGGTCTCCTAGAAACCGAACTAAAATGAGGCTAATATGAAGTCATCAGGCTCACTGCAGTGAATATATGGGTGGAACAGAGAGGATCCATGTTTGCTGTTTCTGCTCAATTAAAGCTATATCCAAGTTGCTATCAGAGATTCAAATAATCAGAGCAGTGAGCTCTCTGCATTGAGTAATTTTACTAAACCTGTGAATTGCCCTTGGCTAATTGATCATTATTTTTACAAAGGCAAGATTGTGACAGTTGGGAGGAAAGCTTCAGAGATACGCTTCACAGAGCCACCTAGTGGCCAGAGCCAACAATGCATAGTGACTGTTAACATAGCAAAATTGAATGGGAGCTATCACAATTTTTGGTCACACCTTTCTGTGAACAGGATTTGTGGGCAGGAAGTTGAGGACCCTATAAAAAGATATTTTTAGTAAATAGATTAATACTGATCTTTCCCCTTACTCTACCTTAAAAAAAACAACAAAGTGATAGAATAATTGACACTTGCTTTACACAGAGGACCGGTTATTTTTAAAGAGTGATTTTTTTCTTCACAACGTTCTGTTTTTGAAGAATTATAGGACAGAAATTACTTTCTTGGCGAGACTGTGCTTGCACAGGGAGACTGGCAGCTTCAGGGATTGAGTCAATTTGTTTGTTCCTGATTTTGAGGATCACTTATTGTACAAATGTTTAACTCCTTTGTGCACTATTTTAATGTAGGCATTAACCCATGCCGTTAAATTGTTCATATAAAAACATTTCAAGTATAACTTCCACCCTTATAATTAATATAATGTCTGTCTTTGATTTAAAACAAAATGCATTTGTTGTAACAGTGAACACTGATGACACCACTGAGACAAATACAAGGCAAATTCAGTTAACATCACTGGAAATTCAAAGAAAGACTTGCATTTATATAGCACATGAAGTACTTTTGAATTGTAGTCACTGTTATGTTGTAGGAAACGCAGCAGACAATTTGCACACAGCAAGCTCCCACAAACAGCAATGTGATGATGACAAGATAATTTGTTTTTTAGTGATGGTGATTGAGGGGTAAATCTTGACCAGGGCACTGGGGAGAACTCAACTCCCCTGTTCTTCGAAATTGTGCTGTGGCATCTCTTATGTTCACCTGAGAGGGCAAATGGGGCCTCGGTTTTATCTGGAAGACATTATCTTGACAGTGCAGCACTCCCTCAGTACTGCAGTGGGAGTGCCAGTCTGGATTTTGTGCTCAAATCCCTGGAGTGAGGCTTGACTCCAAAATCTACTGACTCAAAGCCAAGAGTGCCACGCACTGAGCCGTGGCTGACAGCAGGCGTGGAACTGATTTGCTTGGATGACGATACCGTTCCAGCCCTTTGTTAATTCTGTGCCCTCAGGCTGCTGCCTTATTAACTGATCCTGCCCGGGTCTTTAATGACATCACCGGCATCTCCAGTGACATCAGCAAACACCCGTAGTGACATCAGCAAGCACTCGTTATTTAATCCAAAAAAAAATGAACTCGAACCTACACATCAAGTTTAAGTTCATCAGAATTCTTTTCAACTGTTCGATCTTTCAGGATCCTCTGATAATGAAGCTGTCTGTTTATTATGCACTTGAATTCAGCTCTGTAAAAATCTCGGGGAGTGGGGCACAGGACCATTTGTTGAATAATTAAGTCAGATTAATGGTTCCCGATGTGACCTTTGTTGTTATTGCGACAATTGTTCTGACAGCCTGCACATTTTTCAAACATATCCTCTCTTGCCCTTTACGTATTTCTTGAGCATGTTTAGCAAGGGAAGTGGGTTGTAATTAAGTGCTTCATTTGCAATTACAGGAAGCCTTCCCTATGAATATAAAATAGTCATCGCTGGAAACCATGAACTGACGTTTGATAAGGACTTCATTGCTGAGCTGGTGAAGCAGGATTACTACCGCTTCCCATCTGTCTCCAAGTTGAAGCCCGAGGACTTTGACAATGTCCAATCACTCCTGACCAATTGTATTTACGTGCAAGACTCGGAGGTAACGGTGAAAGGATTTCAAATATATGGCACACCGTGGTAAGTTATAACTTGATTCTCAGCTGTTTTATAATGTGTCCCATTAGCAACCAGAAAGGATTTATTCTGTATTATGCCTTCAATAACTGTGTTTCCAACCTGTACGTGTTAGAATCATTACAGTGCAGAAGGAGGCCTGTCGGCCCATCGTGTCTGTGCCGGCTGTCTGCAAGAGCAACTCACCTGGTCCCATTCCCCTCACCTTTTCCCCACAGCCCTGTAAATATTTCCCTTCAGATAATTATCCAATTCCATTTTGAAAACCGCGATTGAATCTGCCTCCACCACACTCTCAGGCAGTGCATTGCAGATCCTAACTACTCGCTGCATGAAAAGGTTTTTCCTCATGTCACCATTGGTTAGGGCAAGGACCTGTGTAGGAAGTTTAGGAAGTTTATTGGCTGTGTGTTTTCCATTAGAACTCCCTGGCTCTATGAGATTTGTTTCATCAAGATCCTATTGATTGGACCAGGCAATCCCACTGGACCATCAAGTCAGTTATTTCTGGGGAAGAGAGTGTTAGAACTCTGGTTGTCAGTGTGATTCTGAAATAAACCACATCCCGAGGAGACAAGCCAATCAGTCGATGTTTGGATTGTGTTGCGGCTTTGGAATGTTCAAATTTCGTCTGAACCCCAAAGCAAAGCTCAAGTTGCTTGAATTGTCGAGCTTATCACAAAGAAATTAAAACAACGCTACCAGTAAGTTATACAATAAAGGAAGAAAAGCTTGCATTTATATAGCCTCAGGATGTCCCAAAGCACCTTAAAGTCAATCAAGTACTTTTTGAAGTATAGTCGCGGTTGTAATGTAGAGAAATGTGGCAGCCAAGTTGCGCACAGCAAGATCCCACAAACAGCACTGTGAAAATGATCAGATAATCTGTTTTCTCAGTGATGCTGTTTGGGGAATAAATGCTCACCAGGATATCTCCCTTGCACTTTTTAAATTATTCATTCACGGGATGTCGGTGTCACTGGCAAGGCCAGCATTTATTATCCATCCTTAATTGTCCTTCTTGAATACAACCGAGTGGGTTGCTGGAAGGCAACCACAATTGTTATGGGTCTGGAATCACATATCATCCCAGCCTGGGTGAGGACAGCAGATTTCCTTCCCTTAAGGACATGAGTGAACCAGTAGTTTTGTGATCACTATTACTGATACTAGCTTTATATTCCAAATGTATTTAATTAATTGAATTTAAGCTCCCCAGCTGCTGCCATGATAACCAGTCCAGTCATATGACCAGTATGCTGTTTCTTTGAATCTTTTATACCCACCTGAAAGAGCAGATGAGACCTCAGTTTGATGTCTCTTCTGAAAGACAGCTACCTCTTACACTGCAGTGCTCTTGCTGCAAGTAGTGGCTTAGATTATGGGCTTACATCTCTGAAGTGGGGCTTGAACCCACAACCTTCTGACCTAAAGGCAAGAGCGCTACCCACCAAACCACCCAACTGAAAATGTAGCATGGTCAAGCATCTACCACCAGAGCTTAAATGGTTGAGTCCAAGGGTTGGCTGCCTCTAACTAAGCATGCTCACTGTAGTTGGGACTATATTGTGGGAGTTCCTGGCAGCACTTGTTTCTGCTGTTGTGGAATGTCTCACCCTTATGGAGTGGGTGAGGAGGGTGATGGTCAGCCCAGTGTGTGGTCACTGCCCTTTGCCTGAGGCGTGGAGCAGGGCAGCCAGTGGTGTTTGTGCAGAGCTCAGTAGGCCAGGCTCGTAGCCGATGGGGACTGTTGGATAGTAAGTGGTTCCTTTGGTGGAAATGAGGCAAAGATGGAGTGGAAGAATATCAAATAAATTATACAGTCGTAGCATGATACAACCCAAAGGTGGCTATTAAACCCATCGTGCCTGTGCTGTCTCTTTGAAAGAGCTATCCTATTCATCAACAGTAAAAACTTGCATTGATAAAGTGCCTATAAATAATATAGTAAAACATCACAATGCACATCAAAAGAGTGATATAGAACAAAATTTGACACCGAGCCAAGGAAGGAGGTGTTAGGACTGGTGACCAAGAGCTTGGTCAAAGGGTTAGGTTTTAAGGAGCATCTTAAAGGAAGAGGGGGAGGTAGAGAGGCGGAGAGGTATTCCAGAACTTTGTGCCTAGGCAGCTGAAGGCATGGCCGTCAATGGTGAGGCGATTAAAATCGGGATGACCAAGAGTCCAGAATCGGAGGAGCGCAGAGATACCAGACAGTTGTAGAGCTGGAGAAGGTTACAGAGATAAGGAGGGGGGAGGCCATGGTGGGATTTGAAAACAAAAAATGAGAACTGTAAAACTGAGGCATTGTTTGACCAAGAGCTGATGTCTGTCAGCTAGCATAGGGGTGATGGTAGACTTGGTACGAGTTAAGATATGAGTGGTGGAGTTTTGGATGAACTCAAGTTTATTTAAGGTGGAAGATGGGAGGGCAGCCAGGAGACCATTGGAATAGTCAAGTTTAGACGATGCAGAGGCATGGATGAGGGTTTCACCAGCAGATGAGCTGATGCAGCAGCAGAATCAGCTGATGTTACCGAGGTGATTGTAGGTAACCCTGGGGTCAAATATGACACTAATGTTACGAGCAGACTGCTTCATTCTCAGTCATCTGCTAGGGAGAGGAATGGGGTCAGTAGCTGGAGAACAGGGTTTGCAGTCAATGGTTTCTTTCTTCCCAATGTTCAGTTGGAGGAAAGTTTCGTTCATCCCATTTTAGGTATCAGGTATGCAGTAGCAAATCGGAGACTTTGAAGGTTTGAGAGAGGTGGTGGTGAGGTAAAGGTGAGTGTCGTTAATGTACATGTGGAACCAAAAGTGCTTTCAGATGCTGCTGAGGGGCAGCATGTAGATCAGAAATAGGAGGAGGCCAAGGTTAGATCCTTGGGGGACACCAGAGGTAACGGTGTGGGAGCAGGAAGAGAAGCCATTGCAGGTGATTCTTTGGCTACAACTGGATTGACAATTAAACAACGAGGTGAGGGCAATCCCACACAGCTGTATGATGTAGGGGAGGTTTTGGAAGACAGTGGTGTTCTCAACATTGTCAAAGGCTGCAGACTGGTCAAGAGGGATGAGGAGGGATAATTTACAATGGCCACAGTCACTTTGTCCACTTTCCCCTGCTGTTTCCCCAGAACCCTGCAGGTTATTCTTTTCAAGTATTTATCCAATTCCCTCTTGAAAGTTACTATTGAGTCTGCTTCCACCACCCCATCAGGCAGTGCATTCCAGATCATCATAAATAATATGTTTTCTATGCCACCTCTGGTTCCTTTGCCAGTTACCTTCGAACTGTGTCACCAGACGGGCTGCCAGTGAAAAAGGATTCTCCTTATTTACTGCATCAGAACCCTTCATGGTTTTGAACACCTCAATCAAATCTTCCCTTAACCTTCTCTAAGGAGAACAATTCCAGTTTCTCCACATAACTGAAGTCCCTCATCCCTGGTACCATCTCCTCTGAACCTTCTCCAAGGCCTTGACATCCTTCTTGAAGTACGGTGCCCAGAGATGAACATAATACTCCAGCTGAGGCTTTAAAAAGGTTGAGCATAACTTCCTTGCTTTCATACTCTACGCCTCTTTATAAAGCCATGGATCACACTTTATACAATGACATAAAGTAACCTTTCTCAAGAGAATGATAGGACTTCTAGACCCTCGCAGCCTAGAGATTCTTGTTTACAATGTTAGTATACAAACACTTAGTTCATTCATATGGCATTCCTGTCTCTGCCATTCTCAACCGATTTACTCTCTTGCCTTTGCTAAAATTGGAGAGGATCACTACATAACCCAGTTTAAGTGTTTGTTTGCCCATAGCACGAGTAATAATTTAATGTCACTTCAGACATGGGTGGAAGCAAACTGGATAATGGAATTTCTAATCGAAAATTAATGAAGTTCCTTGGAAAGCAGGACTTTAGACTATTAAATTTATTGGAAAGGATACAACCATGTTACAGACTTGGACTGAAATGCTGGCTTGTAAAAGAACACAGGATGATGCTGGGTTTCCCTGCTGTTCCTCTGTCTAATGGGGTGATATTGCAACACAGGCTGTGGCCTCCTTCCAAAAGGCCTTCCCTAATCTACTCAAAGCAAGTCTTCAAAAGTCAGTTGTTTCAAAGGGAAAGGCCACCAGAAGACAACTGGTTGCTGTGCGCCAGGTTACCAGCTTAAACAGGGGTAGAAGTTGAGGACAAGGCGAGACGAAAAGAGACTGCAAAGGCTGGAACCTGATAACAAAACAGAAATGCACAGCAACCCTCTCGGCATCTGTTCAAAGCAAAGCAGAGTTAATGTTTTAGTTGTAGACTCCACAATAAAGCAGGGCTGAGACTGATAAATATTAACCGAGAAATGACTGTTATCGGGATTGGTAGCCTAATGCTTAACGGTACAGCATTCCTCAGTCCGATATTTAAACATTCATATACTTAAGCTCATCCAAAATTCTGCTGCCCGTTCCCGAACTCGCACCCAATCCCGTTCACCCATCACTTCCGTGCTTGCTGACAGACGTTGGCTTCTGGTTTGGCAATGCCTCAGATTTAAAATCCTCATCCTTAAAATTCCTATATGGCCTCACTCCTCCCTATCTCTGTAACCTCCTCCAGCCCTCTGTGATCTCAATGCTCCCCCAATTCTGGCCTCTTGCAGATCTCCCACTGCCTGCTCCGTCATTGAAGGTCGTCCCCTCAGCCATTAGGCCCTAAGCTCTGGAATTCCCTCCCCAAACCTCTCCACCTCTCTCTCTCCTTTTAAATTAATGCTTAAAACCTACTTCCTTAACCGAGCATTTGATCACCTGTCCTAGCGTCTCCTTTTTTTGGCTCTGTGTCGATTTTTTCCTGATTGCACACTGTGAAGTGCCTTGGGATGTTAAAGGTGATATGTAAATGCAAGTTGTTATTGTTTTTCATCAACAAATGTCATATCTATTATGTCAGATTAGGAGCTCAAGCCATTTTGTTGTGATTTACTCAGTAGCTGTATGAGATTTCCAGGGCTGTGATCGAATTTGGTGACAGTTAGGAACAGCATAAACTGAGCACTGTGCCAACTTCCCATTTTATTACAGAACAAATACTTAAAGCACACTGGAAAAACGGAAATTTTAATCAGGAAATAATGAAATCCCCCAGAAACTAGGAGAGTAGCTGATCAACCTTATTGAATGGGACACAGCAAAACATCCGCATCACAGTCGAGGTACCTCATTGCCATGGCCTTTCATTAACCATCTTCCTGTGAAGATATTAAAGTGACCAGTCAATACTAAGAAGGGAAATACCCCACTCTTAGATTTGTTCTACAGTAATCCAGATCCAGGCTGGAATCTGTTGATGTTTATATCAGGGCGGCACAGTGGCGCAGTGGTTAGCACTGCAGCCTCACAGCTCTAGCGACCCGCGTTCAATTCTGGGTACTGCCTGTGTGGAGTTTGCAAGTTCTCCCTGTGTCTGCGTGGGTTTTCTCCGGGTGCTCCGGTTTCCTCCCACATGCCAAAAGACTTGCAGGTCGATAGGTAAATTGGCCATTATAAATTGCCCCTAGTATAGGTAGGTGGTAGGGAAATATCGGGACAGATGAGGATGTGGTAGGAATATGGAATTAGTGTAGGATTAGTATAAATGGGTGGTTGATGGTCGGCACAGACTCGGTGGGCCGAAGGGCCTGTTTCAGTGTTGTATCACTAACTAACTTTATATTACATTAAATTTTATTTTTCGTGTGCTTATTGACATGGGAGGAAAGAGAATGAAGAATGAAACTCTTCCTATTTTAGAGCATAAAAGACAGACTTGCATTTCTATAGCGCCTTTCATGACCTGAGCACTTTACAGCCAATGAAGTACTTTTGAAGTGTAGTCACTGTAATGCAGGAAACACGGCAGCCAATTTGCACACAGCAAGCTCCCACAAACAGCAATGTGATAATGACCAGATCATATGTTTTAGTGATGCTGAGGAATATCTATTGGGCACAACACAGGCCTCTTCAAAATAGTGCCATGGTTGGATATCTCATGCAAAAGACTGCACCTCTGACAGTGCAGCACTCCCTCAGCCTACATCCTGTGGTCAAGCCTCTGGAGCGGGATTTAAATCCACATCTTCTGACTCAGAGGTAAGAGCACGACCCATTAAGCCACAGAATGAGCATCTAGGGTCAGCTACAGCACGGTTAAGTGCAGTGTTGAGCTCCCTCTATGCTTCGACAACGTACGACAGCCTCAAACCACAGAAGAAGACTCCTTACTTACACCAGTGTTGTAGCTTCTCTGTTTCCCACACCCGCTGCCCTGTGGACACTGAACATGGTTTCTAATTAATGCCAAATTAAAGGCAGTTTTGAGCAGATGGCCCATGTACCCAGAGAATTACCAAACTCGTTTCTCAAAGAACCCTTGCAGAGAGAGGGGGCATTTAACCAATCGGTTTGGGCCAGATTTGCACCAAGGTCCGAGAGGTAAAAAGCCATTGTGTAGCCCCCACCATGTGCACAATTGATGTTGTTCCTAACAGCAGCTCCATTTCTACACCAACAGGCACAGACAACATGGTAGCATTGTGGTTATGTTACTGGGCTATTAATCCAGAGACATGAATTTAAATCCTACGACAACAGTTGGGGAATTTTAATTTCACTTAATTAAATAAATCTGGAATAAAAAGCTACTATCAGTGTCAGTGACCATGAAACTACTGAATTATTGTAAAAACCCACCTGGTTCACTAATGTCTTTTAGGGAAGGAAATCTGCCATCCTTACCTGGTCTGGCCTACATGTGACTCCAAACCCACAGCAATGTGGTTGACTCTTAACTGCCCTCTGAAACGGCCGAGCAAGCTATTCAGTTGCTGCCACCAGTTTCTCAAGGGCAATTAGGGATGGGCAGTGACACCCACATCTGGCCTCTGAATAAATGAAAAAAAAATTACACTTGTGGTAAGATAAGATGGGATGCAGATGCTCTTTTTACATTGGGTTTGAAGGGTGTAGGCAGAGCTTTGTGGGGTTTTGGGGTTTTATTGGGTCGTTGTGCTCTTAAGGTTGCTGGCAGGTTGTTGCTGGATTTTATTGGTGGTTTATTGTGTGCTGGTGGAGTTTTCATGGGTGTTTAATGGGATATTGGTAGGGTTTGAATAGGCTGTTGGCAGATTGTTGGTGGGTTTTTATTGGAGGCTTTATGGAGTAGATGGGTTTTGACAGATGGTTTTCTGGGGTGTTGGCAGGTTGTTGGTAGGGCTTTAGTGTGCTCCTGGTGAGCTGGTAGAATTTAAACACATGCCCCGCACTATATAGTTGACTTAATGCCCTTGGGGCAATAAATGCCAACCTTGTCAACAATGCCCCACTTTCCAAGAATAAATAGAAAAAATGTTCCCCAAAACATGGGCCTGGATTTAGTTCTCTCCCAGGCATTGGGGTCTGTGGCTGGGGGAGCCTGAAGATGTCTCCGGGAGGGGGCTGCCACACACCCCGATGGCGGGAGGGCCCCGCCTGATATCACTGGCAGTGGCGAGGCCTCATGGCGTTTCCCCCCCCCCCCCCCACCCACTCTACACCCCGCCACTCGGCAAAGACCCCCATTTGAATATGTAAATAAATTAAAATGAATGAATAAATGATACTTATGCCACCGACTGATGTCCTGCTAGCGATCTTCGGCCCCGTGGCCGGCACTCCCGTGCCTTCGGATCCCCGTCCGGGGAAACGAGGCACCACACTGGCGGGAAGGGGGAAGGAGGTAAGTTTATCAGTGCTGGGGGAGGTGGGGGAATGGGGTCAAAGTAACATCATGGGTCTAGGGGATGGTGGGAAGGGTTGGAGTTTAAAGTTTATGCAGTTTTGGGGGGGCCAGCAAAGTCAGATGGACAAGGTAAGTGTTTTAGTGGGGGGAAGGGCAAATAATTAATTTAATTGTTATTGGGGAGGTGGGAGAGGGCCAGATAAATGTCTCTATTTATTTTTATTGACTTTATTTTAAAATATTTAAATTTCCCGATCTGGCTGCTGTCAGATGCCAGGGACGGACATCCTGCCCTCTCCATGTGATCGGGTTGGGGAGGGGGGGGGTTATTTAAATGAGCTGCACAGGGAAGATTGTGGTGGGGCTCCGTGACGTGCGGGCCGCCGCTGTCATCAGCGTTGGGCACAGAAAGTTCAGTCCCATGGCCTTAAAAAGCAATCGGCGTCTCCTGTGATAAAAATAGAATTTGACTTCGTCACTGTAAATCAATGGCCCTGGTAGCAAGGCCTGTGCCAGGACAATGAGACCTTCTGTACTGTTTTCTTGAGCTACATTCTAAAGCAAGATGCAAATGCAACCCAAGAAACAACATTGTGAGGGTCTTGGAGGTGGAGGCACAGTGCGGGTGATAGGAAACCCTTTTGTTCTTGCAAATTGCTTTTAAAATGAGGTGCATTAAACTGGGCAGACCAGGATGGCAGGAATAATTCAAGGAGCCTCCTCTTTTGGGGAAAAAAAATAGCTCGCCAAACTTGAATTTATTTTATTGTCTTCCCCAATGGAAGCAGATGTGGTTCAGAGTGAAACGTTTCAGCGTGTCTCAGGAATGCCATCGAGTTGCTGGCAGGCCACTGTGGCACAGGTGACGAGTGATCCTCACACCCTGACAGTGATGGATCGTCCTTTTTAAAGTGTGAAGAACATCTGAGATGGAGGCTAAACTGCCAGTTGGCTGCCAAATTAATTGTCTTTCTGAGAACCATTTGAAAGATGGAAAGAGAAAATAAGAGTGATCTTGCATTTATATAGCACCTTTCACAACCGCAGGATGACCCAAAGCACTTTACAGCCAGTGACGTACTTTCAAAGTACTTTCACTTTAATGATGGAAACACAGCAACTGATTTGTGTCCTGCAAGTGGCACTTAACTAAATGATCAGATAATCTGTTTTAGGTGTCTTTGAAGGATAAATATTAGCCAGAACAATGGGGAAATATCCCCTGTTCTTCCTCAAAATAGTACCATGGGATCTTTGATGTCCACTTGAGAGGGCAGAAAGGACCTTGCTTTAAATTCTCATCCAAAAGACGGTGCCTCCAACAGTGCAGCACTCCCTCAGTACTGCACTGGCAGTGTCCCACAATCTTCAGAAGCAATAATGCTACTCACTGGCTTAATGATCCTTGAGAAATGACCAGTGCTTGTACAGATTTTTCTCCTTTAAACTCAGGTGGAGAATTGTTCTATGAACACTTGGAGGAGAAATTTACAGCCCAGAATGAGGCCATTCGGCCCATCATGTCTGTGTCGGCTCTCTGAAAGAGCTGTCCACTTAATCCTATTCTCTTGTCCCTTCCCGCCATTACCCATTTAAATCTAATAGCAAAGCTATTGTTTACTTCCTTTCTATAAATCTAAGACCAATTCCTCCAATTCTGGCCTCTTGAGTATCCCTGATTTTAATCGCTAGACCACTGGCGGCCGTGTCTTCAGCTGTCGAGGCCCTAAGCTCTAGAATTCCCTCCCTAACCCTCACCAGCTCTACCCCTCTCTTCTCCTTTAAGGCACCTACCTCTTTGGCCAAGCTTTTGGTCAGCTGTCCTAATATCACCTTAAGTGGCTCGATGTCATTTTTTGTTTGATAACGCTCCTGTGAAGCACCTTAGGACGTTACTGTCAGAGGTGCTATATAAATGCAAGTTGTTGTCCTAGGCGATATGAGCAGGCAGTTAGTTAATGTGTTCAGGCGACTCTTCCCTTGCCCACCATTCTAACGCAGGTTAATATTTGTGTTAAAATGGCGTGCGAGTACTCGAATCGTTTGTTGCTTCACACTGGGCAACAAGCCCAGTCCTGGGCTGTTAGTGGAGACAGAAGTACGACTGCCCAATCAAAACGACAAAGCTGAATTTTTGCCGGTTACTGTAAAATGAAGTGATCTAGAAATCACGTATTAATAGAAACAAGTCTGATTCAGATGTTTAATGTTGCACTAGATAAATTTATGTTTCCTGGGAGGCTGGATAGCTCAACACCTTCACATTCATCCCCAGCCTGAAAATGTATTCTGGCAGTGTCTGCTCTATCTGGTGACCTCAATATGTCAGGACTTAGTGTATTCACTGAGACGGGCAATTACTGTTAGGTTTAGTATGGTCTGTCAGCCTGTGTAATTATGTAATTCAATACCTGCACTGCATTACAGTAATATCTAGTCACGTACAAGGAGAGCTTAGGCCACGACCAACTTGGCTCATGTTTATTTACATTATTAACATCAGAGGCCTTTTTTTTCGCAATCATGATTGAAACTCTTTTGGCTTCTGCACTAGAAAGCGCAATCTAAGTCAATTTGGGTTTAACCCCTGAAGCTAGGTAGCTTTTTTTTTTGTTGCAGACTTTGTGGGGTTTAACTATAGCACTGACCATCTTTTCAATATAGGATTATTGTGATTCATTCATACATTTTACACAATATTATACAGTGAATAGGAGGCTTTGATCCTGCATCGGTCCATTGCTGCAAGACTATGGCCCACACTCTCTCTGTCACCATAACTTCTCCTGAATGTAAGAGTAGTGCAAATTAAGAAAGATTTTGCAGGCCGTATCTTTTATCTATTCTTTTCTGTTCTCCAACATGAAGACACCAAGGAAAAGTCTAGCGTGTTTCAGCATCTCTGAACTGAGAGGTTATACCTACCAGAAAAGACTGAACAGATTGGGGCTCTTTTCTCCAGAATGGAGAAGACCAAGCAGTGACCTGATGTTTATCTTATGAAAGGGTTCGGCAGGGTAGATGTAGGGAAGGTGTTCCCACTTATTGTGGGGGGGGGGGGGACCAAAACTAGGGGCCATAAATATAAGATAGTCACTAATAAATCCAGTTAGGAATTCAGGAGAAACGTCTTTTACCCAGAGAGTGATGAGAATGTGGAACTCGCTACCACAAGTTATAGGTGAGGTGAATAGAATAGATGCATTTAAGGGGAAGCCAGATAAGGACATGAGGGCAAAAGGAATAGAAGGTTATGCTGATAGGGTGAGATGAAGTAGGGCGGGAGGAAGCTGGCCTGGAGCAGAAGCATCAGCATGAACCAGGTGGGCTGAATGGCCATTTTTCTGTCCTCTAAATCCTATATAAAATGCCACAAAGTGCTTCACACACTTTGACATTCATTCACTATTGTTATGAAGGGAAACGTGAGTGTCACTTTGTGCACAGGAGGCTCCCACAGTGAAGGGAATCATCAGTCAGTCGGTAGTTGAGGTGGGGGATCATAATTACGTGAAGAATGTTAGCCTAGATCGCAGGAACTCCCCGCTCCTCTTTAAATACACAGAACCACTGCTTAACATCTTATCTAATGTTGGGCATCTCCAACAATGTCCCCTCAGTACTGCACTGGACTGTCCTCCTAGACTATCTGCTCAAGTCCTGGAGTGCACCATGTGTGTAGGCATGCACGGACCCGTATGTGCTTATTTTTTTGGGGTTTGTTTATGTCGAAGATTATAGGAATTGGAACAGGAGGAGGCCATTCAGCCCCTTGAGCCTATTCCACCATTCAGTTAGCTCATGGCTCATCAGTATGTGAACTCCAGTGACCTGCCTTGGTTTCCCAACCCTTGATACTCTTACCTAACGAAAACACATCAATTTTCAACTGACCTCAGCCTCAACAGCTTTTATGGGGAGAGAGTTCCAGATTTTCACTAACTTTTGTGCGAAGAAGTGTTTCCTGATATCACCTCTGAACAGCCTATCTCTAATTTGTTCTGGATTACCTCACCAGAGGAAATAGTTTCTCTCCAATTACTGTATCAAATCCTTTTATCATCTTACACACCTCAATTAGATCTCCTATACTGAAGGCTAATCTATGCAAACTGTCCCTACTCCTCAATTTCAGACAGCAAATCCCACATACAATTTCCACACCTTGGTATTCATTTATTGGATTTGCTTGTTTAATACTCTGGTTTTGGTGGAGGCGTAAACTCAATAAAAATAACCAGATTAACGTCTCCTTTATCGCCGTCTGCAATATTGCTCATCACTGCTGACTCCTTCTGCTCAGCATTTGTTTCTCTCCTCTGTGAAGTACTCTGGGGTGTTTTTCTATCTTAATGACACTAAACAATTGGGGACAGTAGTGTTTGAGAATTTGGAATCAGTTTACAAAATATAGAAATGAAAAGCTGTTATCAGTAAAAGTGAAAACTTTAGATTGTTATAAAAAAAAACCCAACTGGTTCACTAATGTCCACTGAATGGAAGGAAACCTGTAGCCCTTACCTTGTCTGGTCTATATGTGACTACAATCTGCTCCTCCCTATCCCAGTAACTTAGATCAGTCCTATAACCCTCCAAAATCTCTGTGCTCCTTTAAATCTGGCCTATTGCGAACTCCCTGTTTTAATCACTCCACCATCGTTTTTCTTTTCCAAAAATATATTTTATTCATAAAATTTGTTAAAAAAAAAAGTACATTACAAAACAATTCAAATTGGACATTTCAGGGAGTGCAATAAAAGATCAGTGTCTTTCGATACAGAAACATGAGGTGCTTCACAACTCTTGCCGTTCCATTTTACATGCAATGTATGTTTGCACTGCATACCAAAAACATTCTCTCGTGCACACAGCCCGAGGGGTTTTACACGGTTTCCAGCCTCTTGCTATACGATGGCGGGAGGATCTTACACAGTGGCCTTTCCCCATTGAGCCTTTGCGGCAGCTGCCCCAAGCTTTAGTGTGCCCCTCAGCATGTAGTCCTGGACCTTGGAATGTGCTAGTCTGCATCACTTGGTTGTGGACAACTCTTTGCACTGGAAGACAAGCAGGTTTCGGGCAGACCAAAGTGCGTCCTTTGCTGAGTTGATGGTCCTCCAGCAACAGTTGATGTTTATCTCGGTGTGCGTCTCTGGGAACAGCCCGCAGAGCACAGAGTCCTGTGTTACAGAGCTGCTTGGGATGAACCTCGACAAAAACCACTGCATCTCTTTCCACACCTGCTTTGCAAAGGCACATTCCAGAAGGAGTTTGACAATGGTCGCTTCCCCGCCACAGCCGCCTTGAGGGCAGTGTGCAGAGGCAGTGAGACTTCGGGCGTGCAGGAAGGATCTGATGCAGCGGCTCTTCTCACTGCCAGCCAAGCTACGTGTTGGTGCCTTCTTTGCAAGTTCTGGCAATGAGGCATTCTGCCAAATGAGTCACTCAACCTTTGATGGCTGTGCCTTCAGCTACCTGGGCCCTAAGGTCTGGAATTTCCTCCTTAAACCTCTCCGCTTCACTACCTTTCCTCCTTTAAGACACTCCTAACCAAGCGTTTGGTCACCTATCCTGATATCTCCTTATGTGGCTCGGTGTCAAATTTTATCTGATAACACTCCTGTGAAATGCCTTGGGATGTTTTACTACATTAAAGGTGCTATATAAATGCAAGTTGTTGTTGTTGGTTGACTATTCACTGAAGTGGCCTAGCAAGCCACCTGGTTGTATTATACCACTACAAAGTCTAGTGGTTCAAGAAGAAGGCCCACTTTCTCAGGCTGTATTCACTTTCAATTTCTGTTGAAACGAATGGTAAATAGTTCAGACTTCGGGGTTGTAATGTGCTGAGATTGAAGTACTTTATGCCCTGAGGTGGGACAATGGGCCGATTTAAAAACAAAAATCCGTCGCTCAGACTCATCCTCTGATCTGCTTTCCAGCTCAATTCATCTTAAACACACAGGAGCCATGAGTGAAAAGGAGAATTTTCAGACCAGTTTATTCATGATCTGCAGCAGTGCACAAACCTGTTTTCGATCTGTTATGTTCAACTTAAAAAAATGGTCTCTTGGCTCGAATTAATGACAGACAATTTGCCCTAATAGAGTTCTGATTTGTTATGAAGAAGGAAAGGACTTGCATTTATATAGCAACTTTCACATCCTTGGGATGTCCCAAAGTGCTTCACAGCCAATGAAGTATTTTTGAAGAATAGTCCCTGTTATAATGGAGGAAATAGTCTTGTCTTCTGGTATAAATTAAATTGAAGTGAAACAATTCCTTTGGGGATTGCTGCTGTCATCATTTTAAAGAACGGCATTCATCGATCACTAGGAGTTGGCAACTCTCCAGGATTGCCCTGGAGTCTCCAGGACACTGCTGCAAGCAAAAACCCAAGAGAAAAATGATAGGGGACATTGAAAAGAATTGTGAATTTTTTCTTTTCCTTGAACATATTTGTTTCCTAATTATAAAAATATAGGGTGTTAGAGGGGTGGGTGTCTGTTTGATTGACAGTCGAGAATCAACCAGTCGAACAAAGACTATTGGCTTTTCTGATTGGCCTAGCAAGGCAAGGCACTATGGAGATGAATATTAGATTTAGATTAGAGATACAGCACTGAAACAGGCCCTTCGGCCCACCGAGTCTGTGCCGACCATCAACCACCCATTTATACTAATCCTACATTCCTACCAAACATCCCCACCTGTCCCTATATTTCCCGACCACCTACCTATACTAGTGACAATTTATAATGGTCAATTTACCTACCAACCTGCAAGTCTTTTGGCTTGTGGGAGGAAACCGGAGCACCCGGAGAAAACCCACGCAGACACAGGGAGAACTTGCAAACTCCACACAGGCAGTACCCAGAATCGAACCCGGGTCCCTGGAGCTGTGAGGCTGCAGTGCTAACCACTGCGCCACTGTGCCGCTGTGTTGGGTGATAAATGGCAGGGGCTTGTAGGGGAGAGGGAGTGGTGGTTAGAGACAGGAGGTCATGTGACAGCATCTCCTGGAATACATCCAACCAGAGTTGGCAACACTAATGGACCTGCAGAGGTTGGTGTGAGGGTACCTGAAGGGTTGGCTGTTTTAGTTATTCACCTTTTTGCACACAGGAGTGCAGAATGTGAAGCTGTATTCCTGTCTCTCTGTCAGTCTGACTGACACTTATTCCTTAATGAAGATGCACTTTAAAGGTTACTAAGTGTAACCACTGGCAGCACTCACATTGCTTTCCTGTCTAATTGATGCGGTGAAGTACTGAGGAATGCATTCTCAAACAGACGTCAGGCTAAGGAATGGAGCAACGGAGAAGAGGAAGGTTATTGGATCGTTACGTGTATTGTTTTGTTTGATTATCCCTCTGCCTGGCCACTCTTTGAGGCTGAACCTGATTGTTTGCAACAACAACCTTCCGTTTGACCCTGAGCTGAGCTTCCTACCCCATACCCTCTCCAGCACCAAGATCACCTACGTCCAACTCTGTAATATCAGCATTCTCTGCCACTGCCTCAGCTCATCTGCTGCTGAAACCCTCATCCATGCCTTTGTTGCCTTTGTTATCTCCAGATCTGCCTATCCTAATGCGCTCCTGGCCAGCCTGCCCCCCCTTGCACTCACCATCGATATGAGCTCATCCAAAACTCTGCTGCCCATATCCTGACTCTCACAAAGTCCCATTCACCCATCATCCCTGTGCTCCCTGACTGACATTGGTTCCCAGTCCGGCAACGCCTCGCTTTTAAAATTCTCATCCTTGTTTTCAAATCCCTCCATGGCCTCATCCCTCCCTCCCTTTCTCTGTAACCTTCTTCAGCTCTACAACCCTCTGAGATCTCTGCGCTCCTCCTATTTTGACCTCTTGCCCATTCCCAATTTTCATCATTCCACCATTCGTTTGGAGGTGAGGGTGGGGGTTTGGGGGTGGGAGCAGACAGAGCAGATCACAATACATCGCCCAACCTGCTGCCATTTGCCTCTTTAGGGTCCTTCCTGTATTGGATGTAATGGATGCCAATGAATCTCCTCCAATGCCCCTCCTCCCAACCCACCCCTCCAACCCTTCTAGATTTACTCCCCTTACTGCACGGGCTCCGCTCTCCGCATCACCACAGCTGAGATTAGATGGTTGAATTGCCACGGGAGTTTCTCCCGATTTCCCACCATTTATCCAGGGATTCCCGCGATCTCCCATGAAGTTAGGACTGGCAACCAGCACAGGTTCAACTCCGATGAACTGGTCAGGTGAAGAAAAAAGAAAAATGAGAAATATTTTCATTTCTGCAGTGCCTTTCATGACCTCAGTATGTCCCAAAGCACTTTATAACCAACATAGTATTTTTTGTTTTGAATTATGGTCACTGTTGTGATGTAGGGAACGTGACAGCCAATTTGCACACAACAAACTCCCACAGACAGCAAATGGTAGTGACCAGTAATCTGTATTTTTAGTGATGTTGGTTGAGGGATAAATATTGACAAGGACGCTGGGGAGAACTCCCCTGCTGTTATTCAAAATAACGCAGAGGGATCTTTTATGTCCACCTGATAGGGCAGACAGGGCCTCGGTTTAATGTCTCATCCAAATAATGGCACCTCTGACAGTGCAGCACTCCCTCAGTTCTACACTGAGACTTGTCAGTCTAGATGTTATGCTCCAGTCTTTGGAGCGGGACTTGAACTCACAACCTTTCTGACTCGGAAGCAAGAGGGCTACCCACTGACACCTCAGTAAGTGCTCAGTAATGGGTCTAGAACCATTCCATGTGACATAACCTCTTGGCCTTTTACCTGTGTTGTCAAAAGTTGGTGAGGTTTATTGTACAATTTAAAGGCGCAGCTTCTTACTGAGCTCTGGGTCTAAGTCGGGCCATTGTGATAGCACAATGGCATCACACCATTAGTGGCCTGCTGCTCTTGGGCATCTCCTAGCATCTGGCTGGGTAGCAGCAGAGGACTAGGAGGAGGTAACCCATCCACCTCAGCTGGGAATGGAGCATGGTGAAGCCAACCTGAGAGACGGGGATCAGACAGAAGGGAGAGTGAGCCTTAGCAACAACGTTAGAATGGACCTTTTAATTTATTTGATCTCAGGATTATAACAAAGTCAAGGCTTAATGCCCATTCCTAGTTGCCCTGAGAAGTTGGTGGCTACCGCCTGTATGGTGAAGGTGGTTCCATCATTGAGTCAGGTAGGAAATTCCAGGATATTGACCCAGTGACAATGAAGGAGCAGCGATATCTCTCCATGTCAGGAAGGTGTGTGAATTGAAGGGGGACTTGGAGCTAATGATGTTCACATTATCCTGGTGCTCTTGTCTCTCTCGATGGTGGAGGTCACAGGTTTGGGAAGTGCAGTCAAGAAATTATTTGTAACTAATCAATTACAATAATTAACAGCAACAAAACCACAGAATGAATACATGTGGTGTTCATTAGGAAAACTGCTAATTAATAAGGAGTGAATCAATTAAAAATACTATGACACCATAGTTACAGAACAATTACCTTCCTCTGACAATCACCTTTATTAAATGAGACATGGCTGATGACCCCTAACCTGCCCTTGACTGTATTCCTTTTGGCACACTGAATACTGTCATCTCTAACTGAGGCTATATTGACCATAAGAACTGGATGCCATTGCTTCTTTGGGATGTTTCAAGGTTATATAAATCCAAGGTCTTCATGCAGGTTGGTTATAGGTCTGTACATGTGCTTTTGTATCACATACATACCAGCCCCTGTGTGCCATGTGGAATGTGAATGTATCAAATCTCCTGCCAGCATAGGCTGTTCAGCACGGAGTCAGATAGACTTGTTTCACATGCCATTAAGTGCTAATAAAGTGGGGGGGGGAGTGGAGAGGAGGATTTCCTCTGGTCACTAAACCTGTTCTTTTAGCAATTTCTTCAGAAATAGTAAACAAGTGAGACTTTCCTGCCATGCATATAATGTCGCTGATATCCTGCACAATCAGAGAAACTCTTCCCTGCCCTGAGGATTCTTATGTTGTGCTGTTATTTAGGTGTAAGTAGCAAAAGGGAGCTTGTTTTCCCTCATTTTAGATTCACTTAGGTTAGGATAGCTAACTCTGGTTGGATTGTATGGATTGTACATCTGGAGGTTTCATCACATGGCCTCCTGCCTCCAACTACCACCCCCTTCCCCCCCACCCCCACTCTCCCAGCATTGGTCACCTGAATGGTCAGTCCTGCCAATCGGTCACAATCCTCGAGAAAAACCTCTCTCCATCGACAGGCGTATCTGGGAAAATATCTTGGAAGACTCCAGAAATGTTAGCACCTTCCGATTCCCCCCTCCCTGCAATAAACTCCATCCCCCAGGTGTGATGGGCAGTTTACCTGCTCTGTGCTCCTCTACTGCTAGTCAGGAGGTGTGTGAGAGCTGGGTGAGGTCAGCTGACTGCTCACTTTCCCTCTTGCTCTGAGCACTGAGTCTCTCTTCGTTGCCTGATCCCCTGATTAGTTGCTCATGATATTGTGGCATGTGTGGTAGCCTTGGGCATTACCTCTGCCCCTTGTACCCTACGCCCAGGGGAGATCTCAGTTAGGCTTCAGGGATGGGCTTGTTTTGATGGTCTTGGGTATATTTGTGGACCAATATTTATAGATACAGCATGTAACTCCTAGGGCTGGATTTTGTGTCGGAGGGGGGATCCCGGCGCCGGGCAGAAAAGGGGGGGGGTACCCCACCTCAGCCTTTGCGTGCCCCCCTCACCCCACCCCCGGCGTAATCCTCTGGTGTTTTCAAGCCCAAGTGTCCCGCACTGGGATGCCTGTCCCTTTAAAGACGGGGGCAGTGGCCACTGCCAGTAATTCAGAGTCCTTGGACCCAGGTCCAGTGCCGGAACACCGGACCTCAGGTCAGTGAGAGGGGGTCGCCGGTGACAGTGGGGGGTGGGCGGTGGGCACAGTCCAGCGGGAGGGGTTGCAGGTTTTGCCGGCGGGGGTCCTCCATGAGCCATAGCTTGCCCACGGAGGTGGGACTCCCCCGCCACGCCAACAGGGAGTGAACCACATTTTGCAAGGCACCCTCCCTGCATGGCGGAGGTAACCCCCACTGCTGGTTAGATCCCAGTGGCATTGGGAAGAGGCCCTTAATTGGCCACTTCAGGGTCTCAGTTGGCCTCTAGGCGGGAAGGCCGTCATCGGGCGGCACAGTGGCGCAGTGGTTAGCACCGCAGCCTCACAGCTCCAGGGACCCGGGTTCAATTCCGGGTACTGCCTGTGTGGAGTTTGCAAGTTCTCCCTGTGTCTGCGTGGGTTTCCTCCGGGTGCTCCGGTTTCCTCCCACATGCCAAAGACTTGCAGGTTAATAGGTAAATTGGCCATTAGCAATTGCCCCTAGTATAGGTAGGTGGTAGGGCAATATAGGGACAGGTGGGGATGTGGTAGGAATATGGAATTAGTGTAGGATTAGTATAAATGGGTGGTTGATGGTCGGCACAGACTCGGTGGGCCGAAGGGCCTGTTTCAGTGCTGTATCTCTAAATCTAAAACAAACTAAAAGTAAAATTGCTTGGCGACTGGCCCTCTGCCCCCCACCAATCAATATCAATGGAACTATCAATCTGTGATATTTTCAGGAGGACCTTTTGGTCATAATTTTACTGTTCATACTCCAATTTTTAGGTGGAAAACTGCCTTTTCAAATTTACTACTAGAATGCTTATTTTTAAATAAAACTTACATTTGTACAGTGCCTTCTGTTGCCTCTGAAAAATTCCATGCTTATAACCCCGAAGGAGATTTGATAGAGGTATTCAAAATCATCAGGGGTCCAGACACAGTAGTTAGATAGTTCCCATTGGTGGAAGGATCCAGAACCAGAGGACACCGATTTAAACTGATTGGCAAAAGAAGCGACAGCGACATGAGGAAAGACTTTTTTTAGGCAGCGAGTGGTTAGGATCAGGAATGCACTGCCTGAGAGTGTGGTGGAGGCAGATTCAATCGGGGCCTTCAGAAGAGAGCTGGATAATTATCTGAAGAGGTAAAATTTGCAGGGCTATGGGGAAAAGGCAGGGGAGGGAGACTAGGTGAGTTCCTTTTGCAGCGAGCTGGCATAGACACAACGGGCCGAATGGCCTTCTGCGCTGTAACCATACAATGATCGTAGAATTTTAAAATTCTCATGCTTGTTTTCAAATCCCTCCGTGGCTTTACCCCTCCCTATCTCTGTCACCTCCTCCAGCCCCACAACCCTCCGAGATCTCTGCACTCCTCTATTTCTGACCTGTTGTGCATCCCCAATTTTCATCGTTCCACCATTGGAGGCCGTGCCTTCAGCTGCCTTGGCCCTAAGCTCTGGAATTCCTTCCCTGAACCGCTCCAGCTCTCCATCTTCCTTTAAGATGCTCCTTAAAACTAAGCTCTTTGACCGAGCTTTTGGTCACCTGCCCTAATACCTCATGTGGATCTTTGTCAAATGCTGCTTGATCATGTCCCTGTGAAATGACATTTTATTACGTTAAACGTATAAATGCAAGTTGTCATTGCTGTTAAAGGTATATTAGATTGTTATTTGACGTCAAGCTGGAAATGAGCACTTGGCAGAAGAAAGCCTTATGTGTGTATAAAAGCTCTTATTACCACAGGGTGTTGGGCATTTTATGAAATGCTGCGTTTGAACTTTCACTTTATAATTTCACAGAACAGCCTACACCGTTTTTCTTCCCCAGTTTCTTCTTTACACTTCACTCTGAGAATGTTGTACGATGTGATTGTTAATTTACTCCTCATCAGCTGGAGGTGAGGGAGGTCACATTCAACACTTTGCTGTGTGTGTGTTTTTTTAAGACAGCGGCACAAAGCAGAGGGTTTCAAACGGTTGTCCTGTGGACCCCAGCGAATAGATGAGGGGAAATCTCAGGATGGCGGGCGGGGTGGGGGGGGGGGTTGTGGGGGGAGGGGGGGCGATGGCAGTTTTATCCAGATTTTTCTGCGTTGATTAACTCACTTTATCCCAGTAGCTGTAGCCTTTTCAGTGACGGGGTAGCTGATACTGTCTCTTAGAAATCCAGAACGGGGGAGAGCAGTGAGTTGATGTTTGCAGGGCATACCCAGGTGTTTTGCCAGTGTTCTTCTAGGGGGCTATCCTAGAAGTCAGCTGGTCACGTCCGCTTTTCAGCTGGTTTGTCATCTCTCTGGTACCGGACGCCTTTATGTCCAGTATTTCTATTTTGGGGGTCACTAACAGTGCAAACGGTCGCTGCCCTGAACAGCATCATCCCTGTGCCTCACCCTGACCGCTCTGCCACAGTGAAGCACCTGTGCTCATCCTTTCCCAGCCCAGGGTAAAGAGTACTTTGAGTCCTTCGTTACTCCAGATAGGGAGTTCCCAGAAGCCATGTCTCCCGACTAACCAGATGACATTGATAGAGAGTGAGATGGGTCAGACATCCCGGGTTTGCGACTGTCAGCACTACCTAAGTCTGTGAATGGTCTAATCAAACGACAGGATCACTCCATTTCTCCATTGGGAAAACAAAAGCATTCCTTTCTTCCCTGATTTTAGAGAAAAAGTATCTTCTATACTGGATTTTACAGCCATTGAACTTACAGAACTTTAGAAAAAGCATGACTGTACCAAGTCCCTCTTTTCAGGTTTGCAGCATTTGACTGCATTTAGAATAAAAGTAATAATATTCTGAATAAAATGATATTGGGAACTTTGCAACTGTGTGGCACCTTCATGGGGTCTTCATGGGATCTTCCAGTCTCCTCGAGCCACACCCAAAAAATCCCAAACATAGAAAAGCAAAACACTCACTGACTGATCTATACCCCAGCACTGCAATCTCCCGAAACTTTAAAGAGGTCACATGCTTATGATTAGTCAATGGTTGGATTTGTATTTAAAAAGAAAAATTGAATTTCCTCAGCTTGCATTGGTCACGTGACTGGCTTGCTTCCAACTTCCTGTTTATAACTGGGAGGAAGTGCGGAGTGATTAGGATGGTCATTTGTCCGTTTTTTGGCCAGTTTGGTGTCCATTATTCTTGAGCTTTGTCAGTGGCCACCCCATTGAAAGCGTGTGAATATCATCAGGGGGTCCCTAGAGATACATCGGTAACTTAAACATAAATTAAACTGCAGGAGTCTCTGAGAGTTTGTGTTAGGGATTGCTGGTACTGTGTTGATCTGTGCAGGGGCGGGGAGAGAGTTGGGGGAGGAGGAGGGGAGGGTTTGAGGGTGATCTACGGGATTCTTGCTGGGTTTTGGGTTCCATGGGTGCCACCTGCCTCCCTCGAACCCCCCACAGCACCACCACAATACCTCCACCCACTGGCCATTCGTTTGGTGCGCTGGCTATTTGACTGTGAGGGACCTCACATCCCTACCCTAATTTCGTGCCCTCCTTATTCCCATGCACTCAGTGGATTATAATTCTGAGCAGGTACCCTGCCTGATTTCCTCACTGCCACTCCCCCCACTGTAACAGCAGCCTGGAACTGGTGGACTCAAATCTTGGACCTTTCTACTCTCAGTGGCTTAATTTCACTTTGGGCTGAATACCTCCTGTGGTTTTTTTAGAGCTTCACTCCATACTGAGGATGTTCAAAATTGCTTTAGTCACTCTGCACTTCCAAAGTTTGTTCCAACCTTTAGCTCAGTCCCATCCTATGCTTGTGGTAGCGAGTCTCACATTCTCACCACTCTCTGAGTAAAGAGGTTTCTCCCAAATTCCCTTTTGGATTTATTAGTTGACTATCTTATATTTAAGACTCCTAGTTTTGCATTCTCCCACAAGTCGAAACATTTTAGCAGCCTTTCCTAGTGGCTGCAACCTCTCAATTCTGGTATCATCCTAGTGATTCCATCAGCCTATTGTATGGCCTTATCTACAAGTGCTGTGACCTCTCCATGACCTGTCACATTGCACATTAAGATTTCCCCTGCTCTTCCACTCCCTTTAAAGTCTTCCTGTTTAAGGTCCACTTTGTTTAGTCAGCACTGCATCCATATTTTTCCATTGGATGGGTTAACATAGAGTTCCGTTCCTTAGGAGCGCTGCTGAATTGGAGTTTATAACTGGAGACATTTGTCAGTGCTGCTATTAAATAGTACAGGATGGTACTAAGTTATGGCACTGTTCTGAATTTACTTTACAAGTGGTTGCAGCGTGTTTATAGTTTCTTTCCCAGACAGTACCTAGTGATCAAGAAGCTGTTATGTTCCTCATTCTGACCTGTGACGTGACCTCACGAGTCCCGGAGAACCATAAAGAGTCACCACTAATTATGCGGCCTTGCGCTTGACAGGATCCAGACATTAGAATGTTGCATTCCCAGTCTCCAAACCTGATTGGAATGCGCTAGATTTAGAGATTTCTGAAAAGCGTCTGTGAAAATTCTTTCGGGAATACCAGGAGCATTCGATTATGTTCCATTCCAGGGACCTTCCTGCTTGCCCAGTAGCTGGTCCCAACTTTACTTGGTAAAATACCGCAAAGGTGATTTGTCAAATCTTCGTTTGGGGTCTTTTCTTTTTGCACTCTTCAACAATGAGAGTGCCAGTGCTAGGGGAATGGACGCTTCCCATTTTAGACAGCATCGAGTAGTCCCAAGTCATGCTTCCCTCTACTTTGTCCCAGAAATATACATCAGCCCCAAGCTCAGAAAAATACCCGCGACTCAACTGCTGTCAAATCTTTACCACATCCAACATCATGCATGCCTTTGGCTTATGGCTTTGTTGAATAAAATTTGCCAAATTAAAGGATAGTCTTGTGCAACAGGGCAGGGCCCTGCCCACTGGGAATTGTATTGAGACTTCCTAACCTCATTTCATCAAGATCTATGGATATTTACAGCTCAGCAACAACACCAACATGTATTTATATAGAACCCTAAAATAGTAAAATGCCCCAAAGTGCTTCACGGGAGCGTTATCAAACAAAATTTGACACAGAGTCACATAAGGTGATAATAGGACAGGTGACCAAAAGGTTGGTCAAAGAGATAGGTTTTAAGGAGTGACTTAAATGAAGCAGAGAGGTTTAAGGAGGGAATTCCGGAGCTTTTAGGGGCTAGGCAGTTGAAGGCATGGCCGCCAATGGTGGAGCGATTTCAGTGGGTGTGAGTTTACAAACTAAGGAGTAGAAGGTTTCTGGATATTAATCCAGTGAAGATGAAGGAAAACTAGGAAGAATGATGTGTGACTTGAAGGAGAACTTGGGAGTTGATATTGTTTCAATGATGTTATCGGAAGTGGATTGTAATGGAAAAACGAATTCCTGCCCATTTGCAATCTGGCACGATGGATTTCAGTAAAGGCAAATGTGAGGTCATCCACTTTGGAACTAAATAGGATGGATCAGAGTGCTTTCCGAATGATGAAAAGTCGAAACAGCAGAGGCCCAAAGCGTAGGTCTATGTAGATCATTAAAATGTCATGAACAGGTAAAGAAAATAATCAAATAGGCTAGTGGATTGATGGGCTTTATATCTAGAGGAAGTGAATACAAGGGGATAAAAGTCATGCTCCAGCTGTATAAAGCCCTGGTTAGACGACACCTGGAGCACTGTGAGCAGTTCTGGATACTGCACCATAGTAAGGATATATTGGCCTTGGAGGGATGACATGTAGATTTACCAGAAATGATACCCATACACCAAGGGTTAAACTGCAAGGAGAGATTACACAAACTAGGTTTGTATTCCCTGGAATTTCAAAGGTTAAGGGGTGATTTGATTGAAGCTTTCAAGATATTAAGGGGTATTGGTAGGGTAGATAGAATATTTCCGCTAATTGGGGCAACTAGGACTAGGGGGTATAGTCTAAACATTAGAGCCAAACCTTTCAGGAATGAAATTAGGAAACATTTCTACACAAAAAGTAATAGAGGTTCGAAGCTCACTACCACAAACAGCAGTTGATGCTAGATTAAATCTGAGATTGAATCACAGAATCATGGAATCACAGAATAATACAGTGCAGAAGAGGCCCTTCGGCCCATCGAGTCTGCACCGATGCATTAAAACACCTGACCTGTCTACCTAATCCCATTTGTCAGCACTTGGCCCATAGCCTTGAATGTTATGACGTGCCAAGTGCTCATCCAGGTACTTTTTAAAGGATGTGAGGCAACCTGCCTCTACCACCCTCCCAGGCAGGGCATTCCAGACCGTCACCACCCTCTGGGTAAAAAAGTTCTTCCTCAAATCCCCCTTAAACCTCCCGCCCCTCACCTTAAACTTGTGACCCCTCGTAACTGACCCTTCAACTAAGGGGAACAGCTGCTCCCTATCCACCCTGTCCATGCCCCTCATAATCTTGTACACCTCATTGATTGATAGCTTTTTAACCAAAGGTATTAAGGAACATGAGACACAAGTGGGAATATGGAGTCAGCCATGATTTTGTTGAATGGCAGAACAGCCTCAAGAAGCTAAGTGGCCGACTCCTGTTTCGATGTTCCAGCAAGTACTTGCTTGGTACAGTGAGAGGCCAATTAATGCTTCTGTCCATGGGGACAGAATGTCTGGGTTAGTCAGAGGGGACTACACTGTGCTCAGGTCTCTGGAGTGGAACTTGAACCTCTAACCTTCATAAACCCCAAGACAAGAGTAATCTCCACTGAGTCGCAGCAGGCACCTTTTCTTTTGAGAAGAACAAACTGAGATGTACTGCCTTGCCAAACATTGTCCATTTTACTGACACCGAATCTATATTTAAACTGCAGAAAAGATTCTGATCAGTGTTAAGATTCTTTGACTTGTTGGGTGGAATTTTGTGCTCTGCTCCGCAGCGGGTTGCGAGGCAGGGAGAGCATAAAATTGGGTGGGATGGTGGCATGGGGGAGGATCGCGCCTCCGCTGAAATTTAGTCCGGGGCGGGAAGGCCTCTGAACGGCCTTTCCACCCTGCCACCAATTGAGGCCCTTAACTGGATCATTAATCCCTAATTAAGGTCCTCTTCCCACTGCAGCCGCAATTACTTGTGCGACGGATGGCCCTGTCGTCACATGAGAAGCATGGCACAAGAGACTAAGCGGGCTGCTTCCATGCTACGGGGTAGAGGGTTAGGGTGGTGAGAGTGTCTGTTGTTAAAAGGCACTTGGTGCCTGAACGAGGGACCCAGCATCGGGAAAGCGGGGGGGTGGGGGGGGGAGTGCTCGCTGAGGTCCACCCTTGCTGCCGACCCCCCTCCCACCACACCACCCACCGTCCCCCACCCCCGCCTCAGTCCCCTGCGACCCTCACCCCATGAGACCCCATGCAGCTACAGCAGCAGCGACTGCCTCCAGGGGTGCTGTGGGGTGAGGTGTGCTGCAGCTGCTCGCCTCTGATTGGCTGGCAGCTCTGCTAGACCGAGAATTCTGTGGAAGGCCCGACGTTGTCCAGTTAAGTTCCTGATTGGCACTTAATTCGGCGGACCTTCAGGAAGAGAGGCAACACGGGGGTCTCAGCGTTAGTTTCCCTTCAATGAGACCCCTGCTGTCAGCATAAAATTCCCCGTTATTTTTTGATAAGGCTACACCACAGGATTATGTTCACAGTTTCCTCCTCCAGGATTTCATTCACCATTGGACAGTTTTGAATTACCAGTTGAATGAATGTGTTGAGCTTTGGTAAAAATGACTATAGATTCCCAGAAGCTCTTTGCAATCCTTCAATGCAATGGTCCTGCAATCTTTTCAGCTCTGAACCAAGTTGCTCTCTGGTGACAGGAGATTTTCCTCCAAATTTGTGGAAGGGAACTTAACTCCAGGCCATTTGCCCCAGGAGAATTTTAGCACTGAGTGGCTGCTAGGGCTGAAGGAACTCCAGGTGCTTGGAATCGGTGACACTTTGGCTATGATAAGACCAGGCCATGGTGGACGGGAGCAGGTCAGAGTTAAAATGAGAAACCCGTGTAACCCAAAGCCAGCATGGAAATTGCCAGTGGATTTTGAGGCAGCCAAGTGTCTGCACGTGGCGAGGCAGAGGACTTCAAACACTTAAACCAGATGCCCGCAGTGATATCTGATTTCAAATGAACTACTTGAAACCCAGCAGTGAAAGGGAGATTTTTTTATTAATTTGTGGGATGTGGGTCTCACTGGCTAGGCCAGCACTTATTTCTCATCCCTAATTGCTAGGCCATATAAGAGTCAGTCATGTTGCTGCATGACTGGAGTCACATGTAGGCCAGACCAGGTAAGGACGGCAGATTTCCTTCCCTAAAGGACATTAGTGAACCAGATGGATTTTCATAACAATCGATGATAGTCTCATGACACCATTACTGAGACTAGCTTTCAATTCCAGATTTTTATTAATGAGTTGAATTTATTAGTTCAATTCAAATTTCACCATCTGGTGTGGTGGGATTCAGACCCATGTCCCGAGAGCACTAGCCTGGGCTCTGGATTATTAGTTCAGTGACATTACCACTTACTACAAGGCTTTGTTCAGCACTCCTTGTGGGCCAGGAAGAACAAGAGATGTCTTGGCAAAAACTCACCGCAGTAAGTTAGGGTTGAAATTTAACAGCATAAACGCGCTCTTTATGCGATTTATGTTTCTGCAATGTCATTCAACCTCTCCTGTCCAGAAAGGAACAATTGAAACTGTGGAATCAGATTCCTACAGGTTGTAAATTGATGTAGAATCAGTGAATCTACATCACAGAATGAGGCTGTTTAACTATATCAAAGAACTTTCCAATTAGTCCCACTCCCTGACTCTTTCCCCATTTCCCTATAATTTATCTCCTCTAGCATTTCTGCAATTCCTTTTTGAAGGCTAATATTGGACATGTTTCCACCACCCTAACGGGCAGTGCTTTCCAAATCCTAACCACTCAATGCGTGAAAAACTTTTCTTCATGTCACCTCTGGTCCTTTTGCCAGTCACCTAAAATCTGAACCGTCCGGCTAGCAACTTTTCAGCCATTGGAAACAGTTTCTCTTTATTTACTTCTTCCAAACGTTTCATGATTTTAAACACCTCTATCAAATCTCCTCCCAGCCTTCTCACCAACAACAACAACACTTGTTTAATGGAATAAAAGGTCCCAAACAAGAATCTTAAACTTAAACAAAGCCAATTACGTAGGTATAAGGGGAGAACTGGCTAAGGTGAATTGGATAAATAGACTAAAAGGTATGGCGGTAAATGAACAGTGGGAAACCTTTAAAGAAACAATTCAAAATGTTCAACAAAAATACATTTAGTCATTTGGTAATATAGAACATGAGAATTGCTGAAAATAGAGACATGTTGTCGAAGCTTTTCGTCTTGCACTCATCAGGACAATCCGCAAGAATAACCAATGTAAGGGAAAACAACAACTTGTACTGCATGAGAAGAGAGTGCTGATTGGTTAGCAGGTAAACTCTGATTGTTAGAGGCCTAACCATGGAGAATGCACCAGTTGTGGTGACTGACAGTTAACTGCCAAGCTTTGTTTGAAATTTAAACCAGGCAACTTGACTCTGGTCAAGGCATTGCCCTGAGGACTGAGATGAGGAGAAATTATTCAGTCAAAGGATTGTGAATCTTTGGAATTCTCTACCCCAGAGGGTTGCGGATACTCCATCGTTGAATACATTTGAGTCTGGGATAGATAAGACTTTTGTTCTCTCAAGGAATCAAGGGGTATGGTGAGTGAGCGGGAAAGTGGAGTTGAATCCTAAGATCAGCTATGATCCTCTTGAATGGTGGAGCAGGCTCGATGGGCTATATGGTCTACTTTTGCTCCTATTTCCTGTGCCCAAGGAGCTCACATGAGCATTATAAAACAAAATAAGACACCGAGACACATAAGGACACCTTAGGGCAGGCGACCAAAAGCTTGGTCAAAGGAGTAGGTTTTAAGGACCATTTTAAAGGAGTGAGGTAGAGAGGCAGAGAGGTTTAGGGAGGAAATTCCAGTGCTCAGAGCCCAATGGTGGAGCGATTAAAGTCGGGAATCGTTAAGATGCCGGAATTGGGGAAGTGCAGATATCTCAGAGGGTTGTGGGCCTGGAGGAGATTACAGAGATATGGAGGGAGAGGCCATGGAGGGATTTGAAAACAAGAGAATTTTAATTTTAAAATTGAGATGTTACTTAATTGGGAGCCAGTATAGGTCAGCGAGCACAGGGTGGAGGGCGGGGGGTGCGGGGATAGGGAGAGGGGTGAATGGGATTTGGCGTTGAGTTAGGATATGGGTAACAAAGTTTTTGATGAAGTCAAGTTTTTGGAGGGTAGAACTTGGGAGGTTGTCCAGGAGTGTGTTATAATAGTCAAGTATAGAGTTAACAAAGGCGCACTCTTTTCTGTGTTGATTTTTATCTGACTTGTCTGTTGATTCCACTAGCCTGTCTATGTCCTCTTGAAGTCTATTGTTAGCATCCAAATTTTGTGTCATCTGCAAATTGTGTCCTGTACCCCCGAGTCCAAGTCATTAATGTACATCAAAAATAGCAGTATCCTCGTATTGAACCTTGGCGAATTTCAACTGTGTACTCTCCTCCAGGCTGAAAAACAGCCATTCATCATAACTCTCTTTTCTATGCCTTAACCAATTTTGTGTCAATGCTGCTACTGTCCATTTTATCCCATGGGCTTCAATTTTGCTAAGAAGTCAAATATGTGGTGCTTTTTCAAATGCCTTTTGAAAGTTTATATACAGCACATCAATTGCACATCCCTCATCCACCCTGTTACCTCATCAAAAAACTCAATCAAGTTAGTAAAATATGATTTGTGCTTAACAAATCAAACCTGTCTCTCCTTTTCTAGTCCATACTTGTCCAAGTGGTTGTTAATTTTCTCCTGGATTATTGTTCCTAAAAGCTTCCCAGCCACTGACATTGAACTGACTGAACTGTAATTGCCAAATTTATCCTTCTCCCTTTTTTTGAATACTGGTGTGATATTTGCGATCATCCAGTCCTGTTGGAGATATTTAAAATGTAAAGTTTTTTTTCCTTTCCTTTTTTTTTCTCTCTTACACAATCCAGTCTTTCTTTCCCTCTCTCTGTTTCTCCTCCTGGACCTGATTTAATGCTAATTCACCCCATTTCATTCTCTCTCATTCCTATGTTTCTTTCTCAATCCTTAATTCATCGATTACGGAGGCAAACTGTTGGGCCCATCGTTCACTGAAGTTGCAGCTGCTCTGTTACCCTTGTCACTCTGTTATCAGCTCACAACAAGTTATGGCACAAAAAAAAATTTCAAGCTGATGAATGAGGAGGCAAAAAAATCTTCACGGGGCACGTTTGCAAAATCTGGGCCTTTATGTATATTCGACATCTTGTGACTTTCTGACTCCTGAAAGCAGTCATTGCAAGATTAGAGCTTGTTAAGAGTGAAAGAGTTTGTGAAAAGACGGAATATTGGAATCCAGACAGCAATCACAGGGTCTTTAGCAGAGGGTTATTGAAAAGCGCACTGCAGTCTAGGCAATGCTGGAGATGAAAGCTTACTTCCCTTTTCATCAGTTCCCTTGTCTAAGTGGGCCTTCTATTGTGTATTTATTCAACCATCAATCACAAGGAGAAATTCTTCCTTTGCCCCAGCGTCTCACATTGTGGCTGCAGCACATTCTAATCCTATTTTTATCAGTTCCTTCCTCAAAGACAGACTGTTAAGAAAAGGGCAAGTGCTGCACAGGGCAGAAATATCTTGACCTCTGACCTGTCTCCCGCGTTCCAAGTACACAGTCTATTCCTCAAAGCCGAGGGACTTGGTTCCTCTCTTAACCTTGCAGAATAAACAAGGGCTCCGTCTGGTTAGCACACCAAACACTGGGGGAGGTGGAGTACATTTTTGGACAGGAGGGAGTGCTGACACTTCAGTGAGTGCAAGAAGTACGGCTATGAACCAGAGAGACTGGTCTTTATGATGTTGCTTCAGTACCAAGTGAGGGCACTTTATTCTGGACTACATTCCTGGATTTACTGGCCAGTTTTGGGTGAGTTTGCATCTCAAAAACTTAAATTCTTTTGAAATTTAGTCACTATTTTAATTTAAGGGGCGAAGCAAGCAGTTTGTACACAGCAAGATCCCGCAAACACCAATGATATAATGACCAGATAATCTAGGTTTTTCTTAATGATGACGGTACAGTGTTTTGGAAGTAGATTCTGAGGCAGTTCCTGTAATGGCCGCACTATCATTTCCATGGCAACCTGGGGCCTTCCATCATGCCTGGTTGGCAGTGATGTTAGGAGTTCATTATCGTGTGTTATATTGAGGATAATTGGAATCCCGAACAAGTACCACTCCAGAGATTTGAGCGCAAAAATTCAGGCCGACACTCACTCCCAAGGGAGTACTGCACGGTCAGAAGTGTCATTTCTCGGATTAAAAAAAAACAAAGTGGACATAAAGAATCCCATGGCACTATATCGAAGAAGAGCAGAGGAGTTCTTCCTGAAAGATGGCACCTCTGACAATGCAGCACTTCCTCAGTACCACATCATTAAGAAAAAAAAGATTATCTGGCCACAATCTTGTTGGAGTTTGCGGGATCTCGCTGTGCACAAATTGGCAGTCACATTTCCTGCATTAAAACAGCGACTGCACTTCAAAAGAGCTTCATTGACCGTAAGGGATGTCCTGTGGCTCCAAAAGGCAGGATGGAAGTGCAAAACCTTCTTTATTTTTTGCACAGAAAGACTGAACTTTGTGTTCAAGTCTCTGTAATGGGTCTTGACCCCAAGCAAGAAAATGACCATCTGAGCCATGGCTGACACCTGGAGGAGTGGGACTTGAATCCACAACCTCTTGACTCAAATGGAGGGAATTATGCAACTTTGGTTTCATCCTGAAGAGGAATATTCGTCATTTTCATTTAAGATAATATAAAAATGTAGGTAGTTTCCAGGTGCCCTTGGGTTTCAGCAAACTGGTAAAGGGTAATTTCTCCGAGGGTGTACTGCTCATGAAGCAGCAGTGAAAATGGAAAGCTTGAAAGTATGCTGCATGTGACTTTCTGACAGGAAAAATGACCATTGAGAATCTATCTACAGTCTAAATAGGAAAAGAAAAAGCCAGTGGAATTGGATCATGGAGCAATCAGTAACAGGAGATGGACTTCTGTTCAAATATAGTTTCCTGGTAAGTGTTCCAGTCTGGCGATATGAGACCAGGGGAGCTGAGCAGACCTTAACCTTTAGTGCAGTCGCAATGTAAATGCTCAGAGAGGACAGCTCTTTCTGACGGCAATAGTATTGAAACATCAGTCAGTCTCTTCAAAAGCTCTCTCTGTCATAAAATAGATTTCCTGTCAGCGAGAGAATTTGACTTGCTTTGCGCCCCACAGTGGTTCAGTTTTATGAAAGCAACAGGGTGACAGTGATACGAAGAGCCACTTGAGATACTGGAGCTATTTACAGTTCCGCCAGAGAAAACGTTAAGAGATTTAACGAGTTTTTTTTTGAATTACGGAGATTTCTGATAGAGTTCAGTAGGGAATGACTCAAGTGGGTGGGTCAATGATGAGGGATGTTGGCAGGCTGTTTACCCTGGCTGGAGATCCTATAACTTGGGGACTTGGTCTTCGAATAAGGAGTCAGCCATTTAGGACAGAGATGAGGAGACATTTCTTTCCACAGAGGGTTGTGAACCTTTGGAATTCTCTCCCCCAGAGGGTTGTGGATGCTCGGTCCTTGAGTATATTCAAGAGTGAGATTGATAGCTTTTTAGACAGTTAAGGAATTCAAGGAATATGAGGATAGGGCGGGAAGTGGAGTTGAAGTAGACAATCAGCCATGATTTTATTGACTGGTGGTGCTGGCTCGAGGTAACGAATGGCCTATTCCTGCTCCTATTTCTTCCGATTGCCAATTTAAAATTATCAGAGGAGAAATTTGTTGACATAGAAGTTTGTTGGAGCATGGGATGCTTTGTCACAGGGAGTGGTTGAGGCAGGTATCATCCTTTTCGGGAAAAATTGGACAAATCATTAAAGCAGAGGACGATTCAGGATAATGGAAAGATGGAGCAGTAAGTGGGATTGGGTTTGAATTGCTCTAGCAAAGAGCTAGCATGGAGCTGATGGCCTGAATGGTCCCCTCCTGTGCTGGAAATGTCTGTACTTCTATGAGGTGAATGGACTTCATAGTTCAGAAGAGCAGAAGGAGCAGCTCGTCAATCTAGGCTGGAAATTGGAGTAATGGTGATGGACCCCAGTCTGGAGATCAGAGTAGGTGCCAAGTGTGCTAGGACTGAGACAGGTCCCAATCCACATGGATGAGCAGGTTGGTATTCTATTAACTGATGCCTGCACCATCTCCAACTATCCATAAACCCTGGCAGATGCCATTTGGTCAGTGGAACTCCGGAAAAAACAATTTATTTTGGCAAAGGCAAAATACTGCAGACGCTGGAAATCTGAAATAAAAACAGAAAATGTTGGAAATACTCAGCTGTTCCGGTAGCATCTGTGGAGAGAGAGAGAGATGGAGTTAATGATGTCAGCGTTGGCTTATATTAGCGATATTACAGGTTTTAAACAGTACAGAGGCAGGGGAAGGGGGGAGGGGAGGAAAGAACAAAAGGGAAGGTGTGTGATGGAACGGAAGTGATTAAATAACACAAGGGATGATGGCGACGACAATGGTCTGTTGTAAAGTGCGCTTGGTGTGTCGGTGCGGCTGAAGTGAGCAAACGTACTGGGACCCACCTGCAGAGAGGGGTTCGCTGTTCCTGTATCGTCACGCAGTTCTCTGAGAATGGTGTGAAGTAGTGGAAGGATTCACAGCCTGACTGACTCTGACAGATCCCCACAAGTACCTTAGAGTCATAGAGTCATTTATGGCACAGGGGGAGGCCATTTGGCCCATATTGGCTCTCCACGGAGCAAGTTTAACTAGTTAAAATTGTGCATTGTTACCAAGTAACAAGTGTGCTCAGGATTAGAATTATTCATATAGCTTTGTCCATCCCACCAGTTAGCGATTGGTTATCCGGAGCCGAGTGGGTGGAAGCCAGACCCCAGTGACTGACCTTACCTTACCCCTCACCCCTATCCTCTCAACCACCACCCCCCCATTCTCCACCCCTACCCCACCACATACTCCTATCCCGTCACCCTCCCCCCATTCTCCATCCCTCCAACTCCCCACTCTTACCCCCCACCCCTGCCAGACCCCCCCGCAATCCTCATCTCACCACCTTTATGCACCAACCCGCATTCCTCAACCCCCTGATCCCCTCAATATGTCCAGTCTCACTCCCCTCACCCCCATTCCCTCCACCCCCACTCTCCTGTTACCTCCCTCACTCCCCCCTTTCCTCATTTAAGATCCCTACCCCCACCCCACTCCCATTCTCACCCCCCCCCCCCACTCCAGCAGATTCATTTAACAGTTAGGAAGCCCCGTATATGGGATTTTTTTCCCCCAAAAATATACTTTATTCATAAAAATTTGCAAAAATACATTACCAAAACAGTTCAAAACAGTTCAAATTTCACATTTTGGAAAGTACTATAGAGATCAGATTCCTTCGATACAGAAACACGAGTTGTCTCACAACTCTTGCCGTTCCATTTCATATTTAATGTACGTTTGCATAACACAGCAAAAAACATTTTGGTGCATACAGCCCGAGGTGTTTTACACGGGTTCCAGACCCTCGGTATAGTATGGTGGGAGGACCTTACACAGTAGCCTTTCCCCAATGAGCCTTTGCAGCGACTGCCCCCAGCTTTAGTATGTCCCTCAGCACAGGGATACAGAGACACAAAGTCCTGTTGTCCTAGTGCTGATAAATCTCAAACTGCTCCCATTCCGAAATTGCAGTGTGTTAACGGCTGTCTTTCTGAGTTTGACCGGTCTGTCATTCAAGTGGTCCTGTTCAGGAAATTAATGCTTTTGATGTGAAGCCATTTTACTTCACAGATGCATTTCACAGATCTCTTGACAGTAAGAAAGAAAGACTTGTATTTCTGTAGCACCTTTCCCGGCCTCAGGTTGTCCCACAGTGCTTTACAGCCAATGAAGCGCTTTTTGAAGTGTAGCCACTCTTGTAATTTAGGAAACGCACCAGCCAATCAGCACACAGCAAGATCCCACAAACAGCAATGTGATAATAGTTGAGGGACAGATATTGACCAGGACACCAGGGAGAACTCCCCTGCTCTTCTTTGAAATAGTGCCGCGAGCTCTTTTATGTCCACCTGAGAGGGCAGCTGGGGCCTCGGTTTAATGTGTGACCCCCCCAAAGGCAGCAGCTCCAACAGTGCAGCCCTCCCTCAGTGCTGCGCTCGGAACATCAAACCACGAAATCGTGCTCGAATCTTTGGAGTGGGGCTTGAACCCACACTCTCCTGACTCAGAGCAGAGTGCTGCCCACTGAGCCACAGTGCTACGGCAACCTCAGTTGCGAGAGTAGGGCCACGGCCTGATTCGCAGCATTATGAGGGAAGGCCGCTGTGCGCCGGTGCTGCTATTACTCATTCCAGTCGCCTCTTAGTTTGGCACAAATGCTTATTTCAGCCTCGAGAGGCTGGCGGCTCTTATTTATTTTTTTATAAAGCAGCCGGGAGCATCAAATACATCTTCTGGTCACAATTTGCCTAATGACTGAGCCAGTTTCAGTTGTAAACTGTCATGTGGTAGGATGTATGTCTTTCCATTGTTTGCTAATAACTTAAGTGCCATAGAAATAGGAAGAGTAACAGCTGCAGTAAACACTGTAAAAAATGCTTTGCTTTGCACTTTGAATGTGCTGCCTGCATGCTGCTGTGCACCCGATCCTTCAGGCTGGCTCCAGGTTGACACTGATGGATACACTTGACCTGCCTTTTCAATGGAGAATGAACTTGCATTTATATAACCACCATATTGATTCTTTTGTTTCCCCCACCCTGCCAGAAATGTCCTCAAAGCACTGCATGCTACCATGAATTACTTCATAAAGTGTAACACTGTAGCTGCTCTCGCACAGGCGTTTTTTGCATGGGAAGATACCAATACAGTTTTGCCTCCTGTGGAATTGCAGTCAATGTCGTCATGGTGTGTGTAGGTTGAGGGACGAATGTTGGCCCAGGATGCAGGGAGAACTCCCTGCTCTTTATCAAGTTATTGGGATCTATAACATGCACCAGGTGATGGTTGCAAAAGTTGATCGCAGTCATTCTTTATGATTGATCAACTCATACTACCTAACCAAGGCATTAATGACTTCACTTGTGGTATTTCCAGCTGGTCAGAAGCTAGTAAATTGGAAATCTAATGGTCGTTTCCCACATTGGTAAAGTCTTGGCCACCACTGAAGAAGAGCCAAGGACAAAGGCTCTCAAACTCTTTTGTGTGAGAACCTCCCAGCTCCACCTAAGAACCTACGATCGATGTGACAAGATGCTGTAAAGCTCAAAAATAAAGAGGTGGTCGGGATGCAAGCCACCATGAATTGGCATGCATCGGCCTGCAGAAGGTGCAAGAAAGAAAACAAAAGTTGGGTCGGGAAGAATTAGAAAGTACAGAAACAGGCCATTCAGTTCAGCTGGTCCATGTCAGTGTTTATACTCCACATGAGCCTCCTCCCATCCTATTTCATCTAACCCTATCAACATAACCTTCCACTCCTTTCGCCCTCATGTGCTTATCTGGCTTCCCCTTAAATGCATCTATGCTATTTGCCTCAACCGTTTCTTGTAGTAGCGAGCTCCACATTCTCAGCACTGGATAAAGAAGTTTCTCCTGAATTCCCCTATTGGGTTCATTAGTGATTATCTTGCATTTATGACCCTTAGTTTTGAACTCTTCTACAAGTAGAAACATCTCTCCATGTCAACCCAGTCAAGCTCTTTCATAATTTTAAAGATATCTGTCAGATCACCCCTTGTCTCCTCTAGCCTGCTCCACCATTCAATAGGATCAGGGCTGATTTGACTGTAACCTCAACTCCACATGCCCGCCTAACCCCAATAACCTTTCACCCCTTTGCTTGTTAAGAATCTTATCTACCTCTGCCTTAAAAATATTCAAAGACTCTGCTTCCGCTGCCTTTTGAAGAAGAGTTCCAAAGACTCACGACCCTCTGAGAGAAAAAATTTCTCCTCATCTCTGTCTTAAATGGGCGACCCCTTATTTTTAAATTGATCACTAGTTCTAGATTCTCCCACAAGGGGAAACATCCTTTTCACATCCACACTGTCAAGACCCCTCAGGATCTTATATATTTCAAGCAAGATGACTCTTATTCTTCTAAACTTCAGCAGATACAAGCCTAACCTGTCCAATCTTTCCTCATAAGACAACCTGCCCATTCCAGGTATTACCCTAGTAAACCTTCTTTGAACTGCCTCCAACGCATTTACATCCTTCCTTAAATAAGGAGACCAGTACTGTACACAGTACTCCAGATGTGGTCTCACCAATGCCCTGTATAACTGAAGCATAGCCTGCCTACCTTTGTATTCAATTCCCCACACAATAAATGATAACATCTATTAACTTTCCCAATTACATGCTGTACCTGCATACTAACCTTTTGCAATTCATGCACTAGGACACCCAGATCCCTCTGCATCACAGAGCTCTGCAATCTTTCACCATTTAGATAATATGCTTCTTTTTTATTCTTCCTGCCCAAGTGGACAATTTCACATTTTCCCACATTATACTCCATTTGCCAGATCTTTGCCCACTCACTTAACCTATCTATATTCCTTTGTAGCCTCCTTATGACCTTGTCACAACTTATTTTCTTACCTATCTTTGTGTCATCAGCAAATTTAGCAACCATACCTTCTGTCCCTTCATCTAAGTCATTTATATAATTTGTAAAATGTTGAGGCCCCAGCACTGATCCCTGTGGCACACCACTCATTACATCTTGTTAACTAGAAAATTACCCATTTATACCTACTCTCTGTTTCCTGTTAGCTAGCCAATCCTCTATCATGCCAATATGTGAGCCCCTACACCTTGAGATTTTATTTTCTACAATAACCTTTGTGTGGCACCTTATCAAATGCCTTCTGGAAATCTAAGTATAGTACATCCACTGGTTCCCCTTTACCCACAACACATGTTACTGTTTCAAAGAACTCCAATAAATTGGTTAGACATGATTTCCCTTTCACAAAACCGTGTTGACTCTGCCTGATTACCTTGAATTTTTCTAAGTGGCCTGCTATAACGTTTTAATAATAGCTTCTAGCATTTTCTCTAAGACAGATGTTAAGCTAACTGGCCTGTAGTTTCCTGCTTTCTGTCTCCCTTTTTGAATAAAGGAGTTATATTTGCTATTTTCCAATCTAATGGAACCTTCCCAGAATCTAGGGAATTTTGGAAAATTAAAACCAGTGCATCAACTATTTCACTAACCACTTCTTTTAAGACCCTAGGATGAAGTCCATCAGGACCTGGAGACTTGTTAGCCCGCAGCTTCAATAATTTGCTCAGTATCACTTCCCTGGTGATTTTCTTGAGTTCCTCCCTCCCTTCCATTTTATGATTTACAGCTATTTCTGAGATGTTACTTGTATTCTGTAATGTGAAGACCGATGCAAAATATCTGTTTAATTCATCTACCATCTCCTTACTTTCTCTTATTAATTCCCCAGATTCAATTTCTATAGGACCAACACTCACTTTTTTAACTTGTATCTTTTTAAAATATCTATAGAAACTCTTACTATCTATCGTTATATTTCTAGCTAGCTTTCTCTCGTACTCTAATTTTTCCCTCCTATCAATCTTTTAGTCATTCTTTGCTGTTTTTTATATTCTGTCAAATCTTCTGACCTGCCACCTATCTTTGTACAATTATATGCTTTTTCTTTAAGTTTGATACTATCTTTAACTTTTTTAGTTAAACACAGATGGTGAGTCCTCCCCTTGGATTTTTTCTTTCATGTTGGAATGTATCTGTTCTGTGTATTCTGAAATATCCCCTTAAATGTCTGCCACTGCATCTCTATTGACTTATCCCTGAACTTTAGCTAGCTCTGCTTTCATGCCCTCATAATTGCCCTTGTTTATGTTTAAAATACTAGTCTTGGACCCATTCTTCTCTCCCTCAAACTGAATGTAAAATTCACTCATATTATGATCACAGCTACCTAGGGGCACCTTCACTTTGAGGTCATCAATTAATCCTATCTCGTTGCACAATAGCAGGTCTAGTATAGCCTGCTCTCTGGTTGGCTCCAGAACATGCTGTTTATCATTTCCCATATTAATACTTACTCTCTTCCCTTGTCTCTACTCTTTGATTTACCACATCGTCCCAAATATGGTCCCTTACCCCCACTATTTAGTTTAAACCCCTCTCTACTTCCCGAGTTATGCAGCTCACTAGGTTCCAGCAAGGTTCAGGTATGGACCGTCCCAAAGGTACAGCCCCCACTTTCCCCAGTACTTGTGCCAGTGCTGCACAAACCGGAACCTACTTCTACCACACCAGTCTTTGAGCCACGCATTCATTTCTCTAATCTTATTTGGCCTATGCCAATTTGAATTTGGCTCAGATAATAATCCAAAGTTTATTACCTTTGAGGTTCTACTTTTTAATTTAGTGCCTAGCTCCTCATACTGACTATGCAAAACCTGCTTCCTTGTCCTGCCTATGTCATTGGTACCTACATGGACCACATCGATTGGATTCTCCCCCTCATACTGTAAGTTTCTCTCCAGCCCTGAGCAGAAGTCCTGAACCCTGGCACCGGCCAGGCAACACAGCCATCTGGACTCTCACTCTTTGCTACAGAAAACAGTGTCAATCCCACTAATTATACTGTCCCCTACTACCACTACATTCCTTTTTGGTCTCCCCATTTGAATGGCTTCCTGTACCACTGTGCTATGGTCAGTTAGCTCATCCACCCTGCAGCCCCCACTCTCATCCAAACAAGCTGAAAGAACCTCAAACCTGTTGAACAATCGCAAAGGCTGAGTCTCCTGCACTCCTGCTCTCTGGGTCCCTTTACCTGCCTCAGCTGCAGTTACACTCTCTTGTCCCTGACCACTGACCAAATCAGAGGACCCTATCCTAAGGGGCATGACTGCCCCCTGGCACAAAATGCCCAAGTAACGTTCCCCCTCCCTGATGTGTCACAGTGTCTGCAGCTTGGCCTCCAGCACAATGACTCTGAGCCAAAGCTCCTCGAGCTGCCAGCACTTACTGCAGACGTGCTTGTCCTGGATCACACTGGCATCCAGGAGCTCCCATATGCTGCAGCCGTGACACATCACCTGTCCTGCCATCCTTCATGTGTTTTCATTAACTACTTTATTATTTGATTCAGTTATTTATTTTCCTTTTTTATATGTCATTAACCTTTCCACTGGTTCCTGTACTGTTTTAAACCTTAGGAACCTAATAGACTTTAACCACTTATCAGATACTTACCAGCTAGCTTCTTCCCCTGTCATAGAGTAAAAGAGAAATGAGCCCCAGCCAGTTAGGTTTTTCTTGATAGTTTTAACCTTTCGCTTCTGCTATCATCCCTTGTAAACATTTGCATTATCTTCACTCAAAATTATTCCTTTTTATTCATTCATGAGATGTGTGCATCACTGGCTAGGCCAGCATTTATTGCCTTCCCTAATTGCCCTTGAGAAGATGTTGTTGAGCCACCTTCTTGAATGCAACTGATTGTTTTGCGAGGCTATTTCAGAGGGCAGTTAAGAGTCAACCACATTGCTGTGGGTCTGTCACATGTAGGCCAGACCAGGTAAGGATGGCAGATTTCCTTCCCGAAAGGGCATTAGTGAACCAGATGGGTTTTTACAACAATCCAGGAGTTTTCTGGTCACCATTGCTCATACTAGGTTTTTATTTATTATTTAATTAATTGAATACTGAGTTTTATATCTGCGTTCAGATTGGAAAAAAATTAAAACTCGATTAAAACAGGTCGACATAACCTGGTTCAGGTTCTTTACTGGTATGACAGAGGTCAGGTCAATATAGATTTTTGTTTTATAAATGTGAGCAGTTCTGGTCTCCATATCACAAAAAAGGATATAGAGGCACTGGGGAAGGTGCAGAAAGATTTACAAGGATTAGACCAGAACTGAGATGTTATAACTGTCACGAAATATTGAACAGGCTGAGGCTCCTTGCTCTTGAAAAGAGAAGGCAGAGAAGTGACCTGATAGAGGTTTTTAAGGTTGTGAATGAGTTTGATAGGGTAGACATAGAGATGTTTCCATTTGCAGGAGAATCCAAATCTAGGGGCCATAAATATAAGATAGTCACTCATTAATCCAATAGGGAATTCAAGAGAAATTTCTTTACCCAGAGAGTGGTTGAGGCGAATAGTATATAGTTGCATTTAAGGGGAAGTTGGGCAAACACAAGAGGGAGAAAGGATTAGATGGTTATGCTGATCGTGTGAGATGAAGTAAGGGTGGGAGGAGGCTTGTGTGGAACATAAACGCAAGCATGGTCCAGTTGGGCCGAATGGCCTGCTTCTGTGCTGTAAATTCTGTGTAATATATTAATGACTCTTGGTTTGCCGAGAAACGCCTGAAGAGTTTGTTCATTCATCGTGGAGGCAGGCTGTGTTGCCCTGGACTCGATGCAACCTCTTCTGTGGCTAAATGTAAATTCTTTTAACCCCGCCCAGTGTATTTCTTTTCCTAAGTGTGCACAAGGGAGAAAGAGAGAGGTTGGCTGTGTGCCAAGAAAGGAAGGCAGTAAAATTACTGCAGATCCACAATGCAGAATATTGGAATGAAAGCGAACTGTTTTGCAGTGAAAAGGAACAGGGGCCATCTTCCTCCGACAAGATGTGGGAATGGGGTGGACGGAGGGGGATGCTCCTGGCAGTTTGGTAATATCTGTGGAGGGTCATTCTCCAACACAGAGATTTGGCACCCTCTGCCTTACATCTAGCAGCTCTGTCCCTAAAGTCTGTACGCAGCATTCGTTAACTGAGGATGCACGAAGGAACCTCTCTCTGAATCCTTCGCTCTGTGTATATTCGAGAGGGTTGCTGGTTGAGTAGGGCTGTGCAAGAATTGCCGTTTAATTTCCTCACCCTCCTTTTGCTTCCTTAGAACATACCATTTTGACCACGCTTTTGGTCACCAATTCTAATATCTCCATTTGATTCATTGCTTCCTCCAGTTCTGGCCTCTTGCGAATCCCCGATTTTCATCACTTGGCAGCCATGCCTTCAGCTGCCACAGTCTTAAGCTCTGGAATTCCCTCCCTAACCCTCTCCGCCTTTCTAATGCTCTCCTTCATTTATGACATTCCTTAAAACCTATTTCTTTGACCAAAGTTTTGATCACCTGTCCTAATACCTCCTTATGTGACTCGGTGTTAAATTTTTGTTTCTTCTACTTCTGTAAAGTGCCTTAGGATGGTTTAATGATTTTAAAGTGTTACGGCCAGGTGAGGAGGGGGGTCTCAGGCTTCCCTTTTCCCCTTCTCTTGTTTGACCACAACAGGGTTTATCCTTTTTTTCACATAGTGGTTGAGTTCACCACCTCAGTGAGGATTTGCTCCTGTTCCTGTAACGTGATTGCAAAAGAACCAATCAGGCAGGTTATCTTGAGTTAAACAAGAAAGAAGGAAGTTTATTACACTTAACACTCTGATCAGGTTTAAAATACTAAAAATATGCTACACATTCACACACACATTCACACGTGAGTCAGACACACAAATAGATTACAGAGGGAAACAGATTTGATGGTTGGAGTAAAGTCCAGAATGAATGGAATTTAAATACAGTTCGTGAGTCCCATAGTCCTCAGCTGAAATTGTAGTCCTGAAGTCCTTGCTGGGCCACACGCTCGCTGATGTGCTCGCTTTGCGCAGGGCTCCTGAAGGCAGAAGGTGGTGGTTTCTCTTCCCCTGGTTGCTGGCTGTAGCAGTCTGTAGGCTTGGGTTGTGGGGTTGGGGGGGGGTGGTTTCCCAGTCACAGCCAGATCTTCTCTTGATATTTTCTGGGGGGAGAGAGAGAAGGAGAGCCTGCTTCGTTGCTGGCTTTTCAGTTTCTGCCTCTCTGCTGTCTATGTGACAAAACTTACAGTTCCTTCCTTCAGAGCTGCACCAGCAGTCACATGGTTCTATCAAACCCTTTTGTTTTTAATGAGGTTTTTTCTGGAATCTTCTCTGGAATTCAAGGTGCCCCATGCCCCCCATGGTGTTCATCCACATTTCGGGCCTGCTCCACCATTCAATAAGTTCATGGCTGAACTGATTACTCCATATTTCCACCTACCCCCGATAACCTTCCACCCCCTTGCTTATCAAGAATCTATCTACCTTAAACATATTCAAAGACTCTGCTGCTTCTGCCTTTTGAGGAAGAGAATTCCAAAGACTCATGACCCACTGGAGAAAAAACTTCTCCTCATCTCTGTCTTAAATGGACGACCTCTTATTTTTAAACAGTGACCCCTAGTTCTAGATTCTCCCACAAGGGGAAACATCCTTTCTACATCCACCCTGTCAAGACCCCTCAGGATCTTATATGTTTCAATCAAGTTGCCTCTTACTCTTCTAAATTCCAGTGGATACAAGCCTAGCCTGTCCAATATTTCCTCGTAAGACAGCCCACCCATTCCAGGTATTAGTCTAGTAAACCTTCTCTGTACTGCCTCCAACACATTTACATCTTTCCTTAAATAAGGAATATACTGTACACAGTACTCCAGATGTGGTCTCACTAATGCCCTGTATAGCTGAAGCATAACCTCCCTACTTTTGTATTCAATTCCGCTCGCGATAAACAATAACATTCTATGAGCTTTCCTAATTACGTACTGTACCTGCATACTAACCTTTTGCGATTCATGCACCAGGACATCCAGATCCCTCTGCATCTCAGAGCTTTGCAATCTCTCACCATTTAAATAATATGCTTCTTTTTTATTCTTCCTGCCAAATTTCACACTTACCCACATTTTACTCCATTTGCCAGATCTTTGCCCACTCACTTAACCTATCTATATCCCTTTGTAGCCTCCTTTGTCCTCTTCAGAGATATGAGGCAAATTTACATTTGGCTATGGAGGCAGAACCCAAGACGGTGGAATGGCAATTTCCCGCGACCGGCCAGCATGCCGATTTGCTGGCATGCTCCCACCTCCTGGCCATTTTGGAACAGGCTGGATCGAGGGGTGATGGCTACCAGCTGCCAGTCCCAATTATGTCTCAGGGGACACAGTTTTAGAATAAGGGGCAGGCCATTTAGGACTGAGATGGGGAGGAATTTCTTCACTCAGAGGGTGGTGAACCTTTGGAATTCTCTACCCCAGAGGGCTGTGACGGCTCAGTCACTGAGTATGTTCAAGACAGAGATCGATAGATTTCTAGATATTTAAGATATCAAAGGATATGGGGATTTTTTTTTCTTATTCTCTCATGGGAGGTGGGTGTCACTGTGGCCAGCATTTGTTTCCCATCCCTAATTGCCTTAGACAACTGAGTGTCTTGCTAGGCCATTTCAGAGAGCATTTAAGAGTCAACCGCATTTCTGTGGGTCTGGAGTCACATGTAGGCCAGACCAGGGAAGGACAGCAGATTTCCTTCCCTAAAGCACATTAGTAAACCAGATCGGTTTTTACGACAATCAATGATAGCTTCATGACACCATTACTGAGACTAGCTTTCCATCCCAGATTTTTTATTAATTAGTTGAATTTAAATTCCACCAGCTGCCATGGTGGGATTTGAAACAGTGCCCCCAGAGTATTAGCCTGGGCCTCTGGATTACTGGTTCCGTGACATTACCACTATGCCACCGTCTCTCCCTTAAATTATCCCTATTACATTACATAGCATGCAGCACAGAAGGCGGCCAATCAGCTGAAATGGGTTGGCATTACTACTGGCATGCGCAAGAGTCAAAGGTCGAGACCCGTCCACTTGAGGGCCTATTTTCAGCCTATTTTGCCACAGGTGAAGGCCTCAGGCCCAGTGCAGCAAATATACTCTGTGTATTTTTAACAAAAACAAGAACTTGTGAATAATACAGGCCCACAATAATTGAAGGCCCGGGTATGTAAAAGGTTTTGGCAGCACATTTTGAATAGAATAGACAGGACCGCCTACCGGCTCCTTGCATTTAATGAACTCTCCGAGTGTGCGACTGCAGTGTTCTTTGTGTAGGGAGAGCTGTCACCTGAACCAGTGACAGGTCATTGCTGCATTGCTTGTGAACTTGGATCTCTGCACACAGGAGATTGACAGATACGATTGCATAAATTAAGGCTCAACCACTCCACTTCTTGCATTTCGAGACAAACTATAGCTACTGCATTTACTTGGAATATAATACCTCGGTCAGAAATTTTCATTATTCACCTCTGCCTTCAGGGCACTAATTTAATGATGTTTTGTGACATTCGAGCCTCACTCACTTGTATCTATTTTTACATGTTTTTCAGTGCATAGTTTTTACAGCCTCGCTTCACCAGCTATGGTGCTGTCTTAGAATAAGATAAAGTTTGGAGGAGAGGCTTCTTTTATAATGTTGTAGAAATGGCCAGGAAGAGTTTGATTTTAACTTCCATTGTACATAACATGAGTGATTTCACACGAGTTGACTAATTAGGGAGCAAATAGGACTCGGAGTAACCAATTACATAATCCAATCTAATCTAATCCAATCAAAATAATGTAACCTGTATGGGTAGATACAGAGAAATGATTTCCTCCGGTGGGCGAATGAAGAATGAGGGGATAAGTTTTAAAATTAAGGTAGTCCATTTCGGAGGGAAATCAGGAAGCACTTGTCCACACAAAGGGTAGTGGAAATCTGGAATTCTTTCCCTCAAAAGACACAGGATGCTGGAATAATCAAAGTTTTCAAGACTGAGATCAATAGGTTTTTGTTAGGCAAGGACGTCAGGAGACATGGAGTAAAGGTGGGTAAATCATCCATGATCTAATTGAGTGGCAGAACAGGTTCAAGGAGCTGAATGGCCTCCAGCTGCTGCTTTTATATTCCCATTATTTTGACATGTGATTATTCTGAGACTTGGTGTTAACATAAACAAGTCTCTGAAGGTGGTGGGACAAGTTGATAAAGCTGTTAAAAAGCTAATTGTGGTCCCATGTGCTTTTCTATCATTTCTGTAGCAACAGGGGTGTGACTGCGGTGCAAGAGAAGTCTTTGCTTGCAATTAAAGGCAAATGAGAGTTCTGTGCAGAAAGGATTTTTATACATTTTTCATCAAAAGTTTTCTTCAGCTCAGTATTGGCAAGACTGAAACCGGCCTGGAGAGCTCCCAGCTGAAACCTGGTGCCTTGGGTGTCAACCTGCTCTACCTGCCCACTCATAATATAGCCTCAGATTGAGACCACCTGACCTGGGTGTCCCTCTCATCCCTGAACTCTCCTTCAACTCTCCTCCACAATCAGTGTGTCATCGGGGCAGCTTGTCCCCAGTTCCTGACATGGCAATATAGGAAGAAGAAGAAAATGGCATGCATTTATATAGCCGCTTTCACATCCTCAGGATGTCCCTGTTGTAGGAAATGTAGCAGCTAATTTGCGTGCAGCAAGGTCTCACAAGCAGCGATGTGATAATGACCAGATAATCTGTTTTTTAATGACGTGGGTTGAGGGATAAATATTGGCCCCAGCTCTTCTTTGAATTAGTGCCTTGGAATCTTTTATGTGCAGCTGAGAGGGCGGATGGAGCTTCGGTTTAACATCTCGGTTCCAGTTTTCCAATAGCTCCGTGGCCTGTCACTGCAGTCTCTCTGCCATATCCTCCTCACCTTCTTCCTATCCTGCACCATCCTCTCTTCCTAACCTGTTCTGTGTCCTGCCTCCCTCCTGTCCACTATTGGCAGCAGAGGCAATGACGTTGTAACAGAGCTTTGACATAAGGTGAATATTGCTGATGGAATTGGACCTGGACATGGTAAAGCCCCTGGTTAGAGACCGGCTATCACAGGCTGAAAAAGACACAGTGGCCCTGAGATTGGGTCTGTTGGGTTTGTTGGTGGGAGTTGGCTGAGGGGGAGTGGGTGTGGGGGGGGTGTGGGGGAAGGGTAGAGGAGTGGGGTGCAGGGGGGGACAAAGAAGGCGGCGAAAGGGACAGGGGAGGGAGAGTACATAACAATCATTTTTATTTCCGGGGTGAAGCGTTTCAACTCAAAATGGAAAGGGGCTCCTTTTCTAGACTGTTCTGTGTGTGAGGGCCCAGTTTCTCTTAGTACCCAACATTAAATCAATAATAAAACAGTGTTCAAATTAGACAGAAAGTAAAAGGAGATTGTTATCTTCTGTCTTTGTGAATTTGGTATTTCTGCCTTATGACTTTAATATCCTCTCACAGTGAGCCATGAAAGGCCTTGCTTCTAAATTTGTCAAAGAATTGACTTGACAAGGGCCTTACCCTCTTATTATATGTCCCGACAGCTCACATGGATCAGGTTTATAAAGGCAAACAGTTATTTTGGTTTGCACGGTAACTTAATCCTAATATTTCCGGACACATAGGCACCAGCGAGCGAAGTTCGTGAATGGTGAGTAGAATGTATTCATGAGCCATTCCTTTCATTTCTGTGCAACGGAGAGTGGGTAATGATGCTTTCATCCTGTTGCCAACCTTTATCTGACAGAATCGAATGTCAGCAAACTCTTCCTGCCTGCCAGCCACTTCAAATCTGTGTGTGTGTGTGTGTGTGTGTGTGAGTGTGAGTGAATGAGCGTGTGTATGTGGTGTGTGTGTGTGAGTGATTGTTTGTGAGTAAATGTGAGAGTAAGTGAATTTGTGTGTGTGTGAGGTGTGTGTGTATGAAGTGCTGGGCATTCAGTTCCCTGCTTGACTCTCCAGTGCTCCCATAAGTCAACCCCTGTATTCAGTAGTTCTGGACTGTTCCCCCCCGCCCCTTTTCCAGATTCCCACTTGATAGCAAGGGCCTACAGTGTTTATACAGTCACTAGGGTTAGAGTTTCAGCTTTGGGCACAATCTGGACACAGACTGAGTTCAAAATTGGGCCCGTTTTCAGAAGTGTCTTTTTTTTCTATTCTCACGTTTCCGCTCAAACCTACTTGCATATTGCTTTAAAAGTAATCCTTGATGCATTTAAGAGTGGTGCTTTGGTGCCTTTGGTTAATACTGCTGAAAATGGGTTTATCACCAAAAAAAAACATTTTTAATCACAATCCCTGGTCCACCACCTGTGAACAACCCGATTTTAACAAATTGAAAATGACATTAGCAAATGGTTCAGTATAGTATTTTAGTTACATTGAGGTGCAGTAGTCAGTTTCTTAGTTTAAAAGATTTCAAAACAATGCCTATTAATGTCGTTGCACCTACAGAGAAAAGGCTTCATTTTAAGAGCCTCCTTGAAGGCCCACAAACAGGGACAATTAAGGGAAACTCAATGATTAATTTGATCTGGGGACCTGGCCAGTTTTGTGAGTCCAGCTTCTAGCGCGATTGTTTTTTAAACTAATGCAAAGGATCACGGAAATTTTGTTTGCATTGAATGTAATTTGCGCTTGAAATTGCACCATATTTGGTGCTGCTATGGCCAACTTTACACCGAGGAAACTAACACAACCGAGAAGAAACTCCAGGCTTCTGTACCTAATATGGCATTGATGCACCTTGAGTGGCGTTGGTGTGTAATGGTAGGTGACTCTAGTCTGCTGCTGCCATTCCACTAAAGGCCTGCCGAGGCTGAAAGCACTAAAACCGGCCCCTCTTGACTCTTCATAGCGTCTTAGTGCACAGAAGGAGGCCCTTTGGCCCATCATTCCAGTGCTGGCTCTTTGCAAGAACTATCCAATTTAATCCCTTGACTTTTATACTCTTTGACAAAGCACCTGCAATTGCGGGAATTGCTCTCTTTTGATGTACTGGTGTCAAATTTACCTTTTTAAAAAAATTTCTCTCACCACCATCCCTGGCCCCACCATCTTTGCCTCTTGTTGTGGACATGCATCCTGGTTTCTGGGTGGTAGAGGGCGCTGGTTTGGAAGGTGCTGTCGAAGGAGGCTTGGTGAGTTGCTGCAGTGCATCTTATAGATGGTACACACTGCTGCCACTGTGCGCTGGTGGTGGATGGGGTGCCAATCAAGTGGGCCGCTTTATCGTTGGTATATTTAAGGAGAAGCTAGATAAGCACATGAGGGAGAAAGGAATAGAAGAATACGTTGGTAGAATGGGAGGATATTTATGGGAAGCATTAACACAGACACAGACCAGAAGAACAAGGCCTGCAGATGCATGGGAACACCACCACCTGCAAGTTCCCCTCCAAGTCACACACCATCCCGACTTGGAACTATATCGCTGTTCCTTCACTGTCACTGGGTCAAAATCCTGGAACTCCCTTCCTGACAGCACTGTGGGTGTACCAACCCCACATGGACTGCAGCGGTTCATGAAGGCAGCTCACCACCTTCTCAAGGGCAATTAGGGATGGGCAACAAAAGCTGGCCTAGCCAGCGAGACCCACATCCCATGATGAATTAACAATGACCAGTTGGCCTGTGTCTGTGCCATAAAGTTCCTTGTAATTCAATGCAATGCGCCTTCTCAGACAGCCTTGAAGAATGTGCGTGTTCCAATGTCAAGATCTGGGGGCAAAGGGTAACAGCTGGAACATGGCCCATGGCTACACAGTATTTGAATCAGTGCCTTCATGTTGTTTAGAATGGGTATGATGACAGTATTAGACTTGCATCTTTAATCCCTCCTCAGCACACCGCATTCACTGAAAAGCTCGATCCAGTTAAAACTGATCAACCAGCAAAGCTACAGTATAATGTTTTTTTTCTGCTGTTTGGTAGAACAGGGAGCACAAAGCAAGGTAAAGATCTGCACACTTTTCTCCTGGTGCCTCTGGCCTGGGTTCAGGGCCACACACCCATAGCTCAGTGAATATTTTAAAGGTGTCTGCTTGATTGGGGAGTTTTACTTCAGGCAGACTCGTACCTCTGAACAGACTGAGCCTAATCTACACATTGGCACACTGTGCAGAATGCTGCACCTGCTTCAGGTTGCCTTCACACTGAAGTAAGCGGAGAAATCTCTCTGGCTGTTTTAGTGGACAGATGCTTAACCCTTGCTGTGCTTGGCTCAGTGGTTAGTTGCTCTTATCTCTGAGTCAGAAGATCATGGGTTCAGATCCTGCTGTTGGTTCTTAAGCATGTTGCTTCAGTCTGACACTCCCAGTGCAGTACTGGAAACACCCGATGCCAGGGGGATATTTGAGTCAGCAGGATAGGCAGTGGGACGTACTTGGCGATTTTATGTGGAAGAGCCAATTAAAGGCCGGCATGCGGGAAAGCCAGCCAATTAAGGGTGGCAAGTGGGTCCTGGTGCTGGCAGCTTGCTCTGAGATGCCATCTTTAAATGCACATCTACATCATTCAGGCGGGCTACAGCCTCAGGCTACAAAGGAGGGGATCTACAGGAACAGAGGTAGCAGAGGAATGGCTTCAGCACGAGGAAGGGTCACTCCCCGATTCAGCGACGCCTTCCTGGAGCCGCTCCTGCAGGCAGCAAGAGAAAGGAAAGATGTCCTGTTTCCAGCAGACAGGAGGAGGCCAGCAGGCCTAACGAAGAAGGCATGGCTGGAGGTGGCAGAGATAGTGAGAAGCAAGAACCTGGATCCAGCGCTGGAAGGGATTTGATGATCTACTGCGGTCTGGAAAGGTGAGTGCCATTTAGAGCTGCAAACTGGAAGCTCCGCATGAATAAAAAGGCACCCATGAAATGTGAGGGCAGGTGCTAGACGCATGCACGGGGCAATACCAGGCACCACAGTCCACCTTGAGGTACCCAGTTCACGCACACCCGAACCCCATGGTCAGTGATGGGCGAACACTGCATCGAGATGGCGGAATGGCTACCTCACCATTCTCATCCCAGTGGCTCGGTACTCTGTTTCTCTCTCCACAGATGCTGCCAGATCTGCTGAGTATTTTCAGCACTTTCTGCTTTTATTTCAGATTTCCAGTATCCGCAGTATTTTGCTTTTATTTTAGTGTTATTCTTGGTGCCCTGCACCAATATTTAACCCTCAACTAACATCACTAAAACATATTATCTGATCTCTTATCACATTGCTGTTTATGGGAGCTTACTGTGCATACATCGGTTGCCTCATTGCTTACAATAGTAACTGCACTTCAAATATACTTCATTGCCTGTGAAGCACTTAGCGATCCTGGGACTGTGAAAAGCAGTGCGGAAATACGTCTGTCTTTCTTCTGTTTAAGCTGTTTATTTTAAAACATGCACATTAAAAATAGCAGAGACAGGAACATCAAACATGCTGCGCTTTTGGCCGCTTGCAAATATTAACTTCTACCCTTCTGTCTCTTGCCCCTCTCCATCCAATCTCAAGTCCGTGGTGATCTAACCATCTCCACCCCAATGGCCAAACTGCCCAGCACCTCACAGTTCATATCTCCAGCTGCTCGAACCACATTACAAGGTTCCTAGAGTCGTACAAAAACCCTCATTCTTCTGGAGAATTCTGAAAGAATCCTTTGTGCCATGAAGATAGAGCTTCAGTTTAACATGAGAGAAAACAAATAGTTTTTTTTTCTGATAATATATTTATAACTCAGACTTCTCATACTCATGGTATCAAACAGAACGCTCTATGTATGGATTTTACTCCCGTGGGTGAAGGGGCCCTTGTCCCTTGTGGACAGGAGTTAATATTCATTCATCCAGTGGCGTTGCTCTCCTTTTCCCCGAATGCCGATGCGAACTGGATGAGAATCTGGTTGTTTGTCCAGGAACAATTTGTGTTTATTTAGGGGTCATTTTACATGGAAATACATCTTCACAGGAGTATCATAAGACCAAAGTGAACACTTAAGCCAAAGGAGATGTGTCTAGAAACCTGAGCAAAGAGGTGGGTTTTAAGGAGGGTCTTAAAGGAGGAGAGAGATGGAGAGATTTAAGGAGGGCATTCCAGAGCTTAGGACCCAGGTAGTCGAAGGGACAGACACCAGTGGTGAGGTAGAGGCGGAGACAGATGCAGAAGAGACCAGAGTTGGAGGAATAGTGTTTTCTGTTGGGGTGGGGGTGGGGGGGGGTGGTTTAATGCAGGGATGGATGAGGGAGGGCAAGGTCTTAAACTCAAGAATCAAAATTTTATATTTTAACAGGAATCTAATTCCCCTGTGTTTTCTTTCTTCTTGTCTGTTTTCCACATTACTTTCTCCTTCTATCTTCCCCTGCCCTGTACCCTGCATCATGTACAGCTCCATATCGGCAGCTGGACCTGCAACCAATCCATCACTTCAAGTAATGAGTCAGAAGGTTGAGGGTTCAAATTCTACTCCAGAGATTTGAGCCCAATATCATGGCTGACACTGCCAGTGCAGTACTGAGGGAGCACTGCACTGTCAGAGGTGCCGTCTTTCTGAGATGAGATGCTAAACCAAGGCCCCGTCTGCCCTCTCAGGTAGATGCAAAAGATCCCATGGCACTATTTCGAAGAAGAGCAGGAGCCAATATTTATCCTTCAACCAACATCACTAAAAAGCAGATGATCTGGTCATTGTCACATTGCTGTTTGTGGGAGCTTGCTGTGCGCAAATTGGCTGCTGCGTTTCCTACATTACAACAGAGACTACACTTCAAAAGTACTTCATTGGCTGTAAAGCATTTTAGGACATGCTGAGGTTGTGAAAGGCGCCATATAAATGCAAGTCTTTCTTTTAATGGGCTAATCCTGAATTTTAACACCAGGGATGACATTGCTGGAACAATCCTCTGATATCCCGGTCCTGATCGGAAGGGTCGCGACCTCTGCTGGTTGCAGAGCTCGGTATCCGAGTGACCCTGTGAAACCAGTAACTCTCCTCAGTAAGAACAGAAGCCTCTTCTGTTGACAGGCCACGTTGTGTCAGAGTGTGTTCATTGTTCACAGAGCAGGTATGTGGGGCCTTCGGTAAGCGTGTTTCATGACTCGATCCTGAGCGTGAAAGCTTTGGCCACAGGGCTGTTCATGTAACGAGGGTGAGAATTCAGGTTTAAAGGTCAGCGAGCCGCACCGGGTTTCGAAAAGCCCGCCTCCTCATTCTCTGCTGCTGCTTCACACTCTCTGCTGGGGCGATAGGCTCGCGAAACTAACCTGGTCACTTTAAAATAATAACAAAGCTGCCTCTTGGCTTATTGTCTGGACAACTCTCCCGTGTTGCATTGAAAAGAGGAGAGAGAAACAAGTTCCCTGGGACTTGTAGTACAGTACCCTTTACAACCTCAGAACAGGCCAAATCACTTTAAAGCCAATGAAGTACTTTTTGAAGTGTAGTCACTGTTGTAATCTAGGAAATGCAGTACCAATTTGTGCACAGCAAGCTCCCACAAACAGCAGTGAGATAAATAACAAGATCATCTGTTTTAATAATGTTGGTTGAAGGATAAATATTGGCCAGGGCACTGGGGAGAACTCCCTTACTCTTTGAATAGTGAATAGACCCTTTGCCACCACCGGAGAGGGCCGAAAGGGTCTCGATTTAATGTCTCATCTAAAAGATGCTCCTCGACAGTGCAGCACTCCCTCAGTACTGCACCAAAAGTGTTGGCTTGGATTGATATTGGGTTAGGAGGAGGGAATGGGAAGAACAGGGAATTTGACAACTGCACCATAACACCATAAGTGTTAGATATGATCTGCATTTTATGCCAGAATGTTGGACATCTCTGGTTTGAAGAGTGAGATGCCATGAAGTCTGATCATTATTTTCCATGTAGATGATGATCTTTGCACACTTTGCTCACCTATTCTTCATAACATGAGGTCAATACAAAACCAAAGAATAATTGATCGCATTTCAGCCAGCACACACTGCAGTGAAATGAACACCAAGGCTGCATTCATACCAGTATACCATGCAAAACGGTTTCACAAGAGAGAATCTAACCATCTCCCCTTGACATTCAGTGGCATTACCTTTGCAGAATCCTCCATTATCAACATCCTGGGGGTTACCACTGACCAGAAACTAAACTGGAGTAGCCATATAAGTACCTTGGCTACAAGAGCAAGTCAGAGGCTAGGAATCCTGCGGAGAGTAACTCACCTCCTGACTCCCCAAAGCCTGTCCACCACCTACAAGGCACTAGTCAGCAGTGTGATGGAATACGCTCCACTTGCCTGGATGGGTGCAGCTCCAACAACACTCAAGAAGCTCAACACCATCCAGGACAAAGCAGCTCACTTGATTGGCACCCCATTCACAACATTCACTCCCTCCACCACCGACGCACAGTGACAGCAGTGTGTACCATCTACAAGATGCACTGCAGCAACACATCAAGGCTGCTTAGATAGCACCTTCCAAACCTGAGACCTCTACCACCTAGAAGGACAAGGGCAGCAGATGCATGGGAACACCACCACCTGCAAGTTCTCCTCCAAGCCACGCACCATCCTGATTTGAAACTATATCACCATTCCTTCACTGTCACTGGGTCAAAATCCTGGAACTCCCTTCCTAACAGCACTGTGGTTGTACCTACCCCACATGGACTGCAGCCGTTCAAGAAGGCAGCTCACCACCAGCTTCTCAAGGGCGATTACGGATGGGTAATAAATGCTGGCCTGGCCAGCGACGCCCACATCCCACGAATGAATTTTTTAAAACTCAGAGAAAAATAGACCTGAAATGTTAACTCCGTTTCTCTCTCCACTGATGCTGCCTGACCTGCTGAGTATTTCCAGCTCTTACTGTTTTTCTTCGAACTTTGTGTCTCTGGATTACTAGTCCTGTAACGTAATCACTATGCAACAAACAAAAAAATGGTGATTAGAATTGTTTACAGAACAAGCCAACGTTAAAAGTTGTTTGAAGGTTATCATGGTGAGAATGATAGCATTGAGTAAGGCAATTTTACAGTTTTACACCATGTGAATTTGCTCTGAAAAGAGCAGTTGTTTCCTTGAACAAGGAGTTCTTAGAAGATGTGGCAAGCCCCGACTTTTCAGGCAGCAACTGTGCCTGTTGTCCCGAGAAGTAACTGGAACATAGGAAATTGGAGCAGAGGGAGGCTATATGGCCCCTTGAGCCTGCTCCACCATTCAACCTGATCAGGGTTGTCCAACATATAGCCTGCAGGCCAGGATCCAGTGGATGTAAACTGTTCCCAGGGCTGTTCCTCATCCTCACCAGGACTGAGATGAGAAATGTCCGTTTGTCAGTCTAGCTGGAGAGGGTGGAGAGAGGGGGGGAGAGACAGAGAGAGAGGGGTGAATGGAGGGGGGAGCAGAGAGAGAGAGGGGGAAAGAGAAGGGGGACGGAGAGAGTGGGGAAGAGAGTCACAGAGTCATTTACTTACGGCACAGAAGGAGACAATTCTGTCCATCAAGTCCATACCAGCTCTTCACGGAGCTATGCAGTCAGTCCCACTCCCTGGCTCGATCCCCGTAGCCCTGCAAGTCTATTACTCTCAGGTGGCCATCCGACTTGCTCTTGAAGTCATTGATCATCTCCACTTCTACCAATCTTATGGGCAGTGAGTTCCAGGTCATTACCACCTGCTGCGTAAAAAGGTGCTTTCCTCATATTCCCCCTGCATCTTTTGCACAAAACTTCAATCTATGTCCCCTAGTCCTAGAGGGGAGGGAAGAGAGAACGAGACACACACACACAGTGCGGGGAGAGAGATCAAGGTCTCTCCTGAAAGATGGACATCTATCCAGAATACTCTGCATTGCTACATCAAGTGTTAGGGCAGAGATTGACTACTTATGCAAGCAAAACAATGCCAGTATGTCACTTAATCAGTTTTCAAGATAGTGACGAGAAAGTAACTCAATAAATTAGTCTTCTCATTTAAACCTTCTTCACAAAAATGCACATTTGTTCTTGCTTTTATCAGTAAGATAAATTTTTAAAGCCTTTATCTTTCGAAATATGCTCACCCGCCCCTCGGGCCAAACAAATATCACAACACGCCTGAAAATGTTGGACAACCCTGAACTAGATCATATCAAATCTTTTACCTCAACACCATTTTCCCGCACTATCCCCATATCCCTTGATGCCTTTAATAGCTAGAAATCTATCGATCTCTGTCTTGAACATATTCAATGGCTGATCCACCACCACCCTCTGGGGTAGAGAATTCCAAAGATTCGCAATCTTCTGAGTGAAAAAAGATCCTCCTCATCTCAGTCCTAAATGGCCGACCTCTTATTCTGAGACTGTGTCCCCTGGTTCTAGACTCCCCCAGCCAGGGGAAACATCCTTCCTGCATCTACCCTGTTGAGCCCTGTAAGAATTGTGTATGTTTCAATGAGATCACCTCTCATTCTTCTAAACTCTAGAAAATACAGGCCCAGCCTCCTCAACCTATCCTCGTAGGACAATCCCGTCATCCCTGGAATTAGTCTGGTGAACCTTTGTTGCACTCCCTCTATGGTAAGTAGATCCTTCCTTAACTATTATTGGAGTACACAATACTCCAGTTGCAGTCTCACCAAGGCGCTATACAATTGCAGCAAGACTTCTTTACTCCTGTACTCAAATCCTATTGCAATAAAGGTCAATGTACCATTTGCCTTTCTAATTGCTTGCTGCTCCTGCATGTTAGCTTCCAATGACTTATGAACAAGGACACCCAGGTCCCTTTGGACACCAACACTTCCCAATCTCTCACCATTTAAGAAATACTCTGCATTTCTGGTTTTCCTGCCAAAGTGGATCATTTCACATTTTTCCACATTATATTCCATTTGCCATGTTCTTGCCCACTCACTGAGCCTGTCTAAAACCCCTTGAAACCTCTTTGCATCCTTCTCACAACTCACATTCCCACCTCTGCAGCCAACATTCCCTGACAAGAACAGTAGTGTGTATCGACTTACCATGAGATGCAATAGTTGACAATCAGCAGCAAGAGCAATAGCATGTACCGACCTATCACAGAACACAATTAGCTGACCAGTACCAGCAGGAGCAAGAACATGTAATGACCGATCAGCAATAAGATCCCTCCCACATTCCCATTCTCCACCATGTGTAAACCCACTGTTACCACCCATTCCAGTTCTTTCTCCAGACAGCAGGCAGAGTATGCTGCCCGAAGCGTCGAGGCCTGCCCGTTTTTCTAAGAACTCCTTTTTTCAAGGAAACAACTGCTCTTTTCAGAGCAAATTCACAAGCCAACATTATTTCAACGTGGCTTAAGACTGGCCTCCCTCATTTGGGGAACTCTATTTCTTCTTGAAAATAAATGCAGCCTAGTTTTCAATCATGTCCCTCACAGAAGTGTTTATGGCACACGTCTAAATGGACTTACAGTGGGTCTTCTTTCTTCTGGAGTACCACCACCTCCCCCCCCCCGCCCACTCCCACCCCGACTCCTTCTGTAGTGTGTTGTGAGACTAATAGACTTTTCATTTGAGGACTGGGACACAGGCAGCTGCTTGTGACTCTTGCGTTTGAATGACACTGGTTGGTAAAACTGCCTGGAGACAGCAGCTTCACATCTTTTTCTGGTTTAAGCTCATTCCAGACTCTTTTTTTTCATACCAGACATGGGTTGTTAATATGCCAGTTTCTTTGGGCAGACTCCAGCGAGCCCACAGCATATAATTACCCTGTAATTACAACTCAAAACGCTGGCAAAGCCGTTCTGAGAGGAATAAAATATTTAAGAAAGATACTGAGCAAGGCCAGAGCCTTTTATGCATTGGTACTTAGCGATGGGCAATGTTTAGGTGCTTAAATTTTAAAAAGACCCATCTTCCTGTATGTGTAAAGTTAATTAAGGGGCAGCCAGTGTTTGGGCCTACTTCTAGCATTCAGTTATGGGGTGTGGTGTCGCTGACCAGGCCAACATTTATTGCCCAGCCCTCATTGCCACTGAGAAGGTGGTGGTGAGTTGCCTTGAACCGCTGCAGTCCTTGGGGTGTAGGTACACCTACAGTGCTGTTAAGGAGGGAGTTCCAGGAACTTGACCCAGTGACAGTGAAGGAACGGCGATATAGTTCCAAGTCAGGATGATTTGTGACTTGGAGGGGAACTTGCAGGTGGTGGTGTTCCCATGCATCTGCTGTCCTTGTCCTTCTAGGTGGTCGAGGTCGTGGCTTTGGTAGTTGCTGTCAAAGGAGCTTTGGTGAAATGCTGCAGTGGATCTTGTAGGCGGTGCACACTGCTGCCACTGTGCGCCCGTGGTGAAGGGAGTGAATGTTTAATTTAAACAGAGTCTATCTCCGTGTGTGACAGGCACCAAGACCGCTAATGTGGAGGGCCAGGGAATGTCTTGGGGAGCTGCTCTCTGATGGCAGCAAGAGGCTTTCCCCCTTCTGAGGTGCTGTGGAATCCCCAACAAAGGCACTTAATGTGCGTACCTGAAAGTAGTATTGTAAGGTGGGCCTTTGTGAATCTTAGTTTGGTTTTCAAAGCTATCCTGCTGAGTAATTTACGAGAATTTTTTTCACTCATTGTAATATCAGTTGTTCCTTTGATATGTGAACTATTGTAAGATTCACAGGACCACAAGTAATATCCAAAGAATATGTGGGTTTTTATTATAACTTAAACTAGAACAGATATATACACAGCTACTGCACGAGCCACACCAACACATATCTCACTCTGTTGGGCTACACCCACAATTCCCTATCCATGTGTTTCACAACATCACTTCCTGCGGTGACCTTGCAGCTTCCACAACATCCCCCTTTTTTTCAAAGATAAAAACATATGTACAATAAGCAACAATGTTGTGGTTTGGACTAACTACACATGATTGAAACAAAATGTTATTTACAAGTAAGCAAGTTTAACACTTCTAAAAACATAGAGAAGGTTTGCTTATTCGTCTAGATCTTGTTATTGTAAAACTCTTCCCAGAACTGAGCTCATCTTGGCAACTTCTCTGAGACACTGGTGACTCGGAGCTCTGGTTAGCTTGTTCTTCCTCTGTGCTCATAGCCTCTCTACGTTCATCTTCAGACTTTGTCTTTGAACGTGTCCGCAGTGCCCCAGGGTTGTCACGTAGTGTTGCCGTACAGCTCTCTGAGTTGACTTTGTTTCTGTCTGAGAATCACACCTTTGCGTGTCTGTATCTTGCACGATCTGGGCTGGTCGCATATCCTAGGAACCTCTACAGGATACCAGGTTCCTGAGACATGATTGAGGACTCTGATCTGAGGACTTTGACCTTCTGCCCTATTCACGATTGAGCTAATTCTGGTCCTGCTTGCCTGTCATACGATGCCTTCATCTTCCCTTGTTTAGAAAACTTAGAAAAATGTTGACTGGCAACTTCACCAATCACTGACAATCCCTCTGGCCTCCAGGTACTTGCTGCAATGAACTGAAGCCCGAGGAGAAACTCCCAGGTCATATCGCCTCTTTGTGTCAAGACTCCCAGCCTTTGTGTTGTCCTTTACTGACCCGATACACTCGCCCTGGATATTTTCTAACATCTTCGATGCATTACTGACTCCATGTATTGTGACAACTCATAAACCTCGGCATACTGGAAGTCCTGAGCAGCTGGTCCAGTTGTGTCTATAATATAAAACATTTGTCATAGTCATTCAGAGCTCCCATAGCTGCACTGTAAAGTTATCATTCCAATGCACTTAATTGGAGAACCATTGTAGGCAGAAAGCTTAGCTGTAGTGGGTTGCAGCATAGATTCCCATTTCTTTAAGCACATGTCCTTCAGTAGACAGATGGGCCGAATATTTGCACTTGTTTCGGCATCGACCTTTACTCTGAGCTTATGCTTGACACTCTTCTGCGGGCATATAATCCCAATCATGGCAAACGCCTCAAATTGCACAATAGCATTGACAAGTTGATCCAAATTTACTATGTCCTTGCATGCCAAAAGCTTTGCATTTGTTCTGGTATGCCAGCCAACTGCGAATTGGATGAGTCAGGCCACATTTGCCATAAGGCTTAGCAGACTTCTGAGCCTTGGTTATACTACTAACAGTCGTAGCCGCCCCAACGCTTGAAACTGTTGGCGCCCAGCCATGATGGCTTCAAATTTCCTTCCATCATTGTGCAGTGCGTCTATGGTGTGCCCTTTCTTCTTTTCTAGCAGGTCTTTTTGAAAGACCTCTAGTGGGCTCAAAATGGTTACTAGCTCTATGACCGATTCCAGCAATTAAATATCTGCAAAGTCACATTCTTGAGCTTTGTTGCACCTTGCAACAAACTCTTCAATGGGCTCATCTTGCCTTTGCCCTTGGGTTGTAAACTCAAGCCTAGGTACTGGGAAATTGACCTTTACCTTCAGTTGTCCCTCCAGGAATGTCCATGGCTTACTAGGGTCTGTCTGATCCTCAGCTGACAATCCTGATCTTTGATCCATTGCAGGCCCTCGTTGCCCCGTGCAATCTTGATTTTCACAGCTTGTTTCTCTGGTTTGCTCACTTTTTAATCCAGGAAACACAGTTCCACACATTGGCGAAACAGCTTAAATTCAGATGCTATGTCCGATGCCTTCCAATCCACAACTAGATACCTGTCAGCCATTTTCCAGATGATCCTTCCTTTTTATAAATAAAGGACATTTTACAGGTTTTCTTTTTCACAAGCACACTTATTTTACAGGCTCTCTGCTTTACATGTTTTCTATCTTACAGGTGCAGTTGCCTGTTTGCTTTTTTAGACAGGTTCATTTTTGCAGACCTGCCCCTTTTCAGAGTAAGACGACAGCTGCTTTTTTTTGTTTAAACTGACAGGGCAGTTATCTTTTTCTCTGCCAGATTAATTGAAAGCTCCGATTCCCTGGCAAATTGCCCGCTGTACTCACAGAATTTCAAAACCTCCTGGGGTCCTGTCTGTAGTTCTAGCTCACTGCACTGTTGTGGGGTCTCCTATCAACTAAAAGGTACCTAGACATGCACCTGAAGTGCTGTAACCTGCAAGGCTATGGGCCAGGTGCCCAAAAGTGGGATTAGATTGGGTGGCTAGTTTTTTCAGCCAGCTCAGACATGATGGGCTGAATCACCTCCTTCTGTACCATAACTTTTCTATGGTTCCAACTACTCTCCATCTGAATCTTCAGCCACTCCAGGTATAAAATTAGCTGTTCTTCAGAAAAAAATTCACATGTTGCCACCATGTAATATTATCTGTTTCTTTGATATGTGAACTATTGTAAGATTCACAGGACTACAAGTAATATCTAAAGAATATGTGGGTTTTTATCATAACTTAAACTAGAACAGATATATAAACAGCTACTGCTTGAGCCACACCAACACATATTTTACTCTGTCAGCTACACCCACAACTCCCTGGTCATGTGTGACGTGGCATCACTTCTTCTGGTGAGCTTCACTTACAACCTCTTATGGTGATCCCACAACACCCATAGCATGGTTAGAATATGGAACTTGCTACCGCAAGGTGCAGTTGGGGTGAATAGTATAGATGCATTTTAGGGGAAGCTTGATAAACACATGAGGGAGCAAGGATAGGGTGAGATGAATTGGAGTGGAAGGAGGCTTGTATGGAACGTAATCAGTGGCATGTTCCAGTTGGGCTGATTGGCTGTAAATTCTGTGAAACTTTGGGGGAAAAAGGTAGAAAATGTAAAGCAGGACATAAGAAATCCAGGGTTACTTCAAATATTAGGTAAATGCAAAAACTGTGAAATCCATTGAAATTATACATCACGAAAGAGCAGGGGAGTGGGACGCATTGGAAAGCTCTTTCAAAGAGCCGGCACAGTTACAATAGGCCGAATGGCCTCCTGTGGTGCAAGCTTCTACAGAGTCTAATCTTTTCTGTTTCGTGCTCATAGGGTTCTGGCTCTGGAGCTCATTGTAATGTTTGGCTTCAGAGTTGGAGTGTTGCTTGACCCTTTTTAGTCAGCTATTGGGGCGCTCCTTGTGATTTGCATAGGTCCTGATGTCAAATAATGGTGAATTTATTGTTGGTGGAAGCTTCACTAGACTGCCCACCACTTAATTCCCATTTATCACCTCAACATCAGGACACAGCTGAATATCCTTCTCTTGTTTACTATATTGATGTGAGGAAGAACTTTTTTACACAGTGGGTGGTAAAGACCTAGAACTCGCTACCCACAAGGGTGGTGGAAGCGGAGATAATCAATGATTTCGAAAGGAAATTGGATGGGCACTTGTTTTATCAATACATTAAGAGTAAGAGGATAACTAAGGAGAGAGTGGGGCCCGTAAAAGACCAAAAAGGTAACCTATGTATAGGAGCGGAAGATACTGGTTTGGTTCTTAATGAATACTTTGTGTCTGTCTTCACAAAAGAGGGGGACGATGCAGATATTGTAGTTAAGGAGGAACAGTGTGAAGTATTGGATGTGATAAACATAGGGAGAGAGGAAGTATTAATGGGATTAGCATCCTTGAAAGTTGATAAATCACCAGGGCCAGATGAAATGTTTCCTAGGCTGTTAATAGAAGCAAGACAGGAAATAGCAGTGGGTCTGACCATCATTTTCCAGACCTCACTGAACACAGGTATGGTGCCGGAGGATTGGAGAATTGCTAATCTTGTACCTCTGTTTAAAAAGGGAGCGAAGGATAGACCGAATAATTACAAGCCAGTCAGTCTAACCACAGTAGTGGGCAAATTATTGGAACCTATTTTGAGAGACAGGATAAACTGTCACTTAGAAAGGCACAGGTTAATCAAGGATAGTCAGCATGGATTTGTCAAGGGAAGATCTTGTTTGACCAACTTGATCGAATTTTTTGAAGAAGTAACAAGGAAGATAGATGATGGTTGTGCAGTTGATGTGGTCTACATGGACTTTAGCAAGGCTTTTGCCAAGCTCCCACATGGCAGACTGGTTAAAAAAATAAAATCCCATGGGATCCAGGGAAATGCAGCAAGGTGGATACAAAATTGGCTCAGTGGCAGGAAACAAAGGGTAATTGTTGACGGCTGTTATTGACGATATTGATGGTCTGTTAAGATGGGCAGAAAAGTGGCAAATGGAATTCAACTTGGAGAAGTGTGAGGTGATGCATTTGGGGAGGTCAAGCAAGGCAAAGGAATACACGATTAATGGGAAAATACTGAGAAGCGTAGAGGAAGTGAGGGACCTTGGAGTGAATGTCCACAGATCCCTGAAGATAGCAGGACAGGTCGATGAGGTGTTTAAGAAGGCATATGGAATCTTTTTCTTTATTCGCCGAGATATAGAATACAAGAACAGGGAGGTTATGCTGGAACTGTAAAACTCATTGGTTAGGCCTCAGCTGGAGTACTGTGTGCAGTTCTGGTCACCTCCTTACAGAAAGGATGTCAGTGCATTAGAGAGGGTACAGAGATTTTACGAGAATGTTGCCGGGACTGGAAAAATACAGCTATGAGGAAAGATTGGATAGGCTGGGGTTGTTCTCCTTGGAACAGAGAAGGCTGAGGGGAGATATGATTGAAATGTACAAAACTTTGAGGGGCCTGAATAGAGTGGAGGTGAAGGGTCTATTCACCTTAGCAGAGAGGCCAGTGACGAGGGGGCGTAGATTTAAAGTGATTGGTAGAAGCATTAGAGGGGAGATGCGGAAAAACTTTTTCACCCAGAGAGCGGTCTGGAACTCACTGCCTGAAAGAGTAGTTGAGACAGAAACCCTCAACTCATTCAAAAGGAGTCTGGATATGCACCTCAAGTGCCGTAAGCTGCAGGGCTACGGACCAAATGCTGGAAGGTGGGATTAGAATTGGTGGATCATTTTTTGGCCAGCACAGACACGATGGGCCAAGTGGCCTCTTTCTGTGCCTTAAACATTCTATGATTCTATGAAATAAACTTGCAGGACTACGAGGGAATGGAACTGACTGGATTACCTTATGAAGAGCCTTCTGTGCCATAATTGACCAGAGGGCTCGATACGTTTTCCAATTTACTGCAATCTTCCGAATATAATACACATTTTCCCCCCTAAAAATCGATCTGGAAATTAAGGTGCATATTATACATGGTAACAAATTAAAATGGGTTTTTTTGCAGCCGTAAGTGGGTTTCACGGGGAGTCCTGTTTGAGATTGACTCTGTTTCCCTAGTAAAGGTTTGGGTCCTTTTATTCAGCCCACAGAGGAACTCAGGCCAGATCTCAGTTTCCCTGCCTTTGACTATATAAGGGCAGAAGAATGGAAACTCTCACAAGGAAACGGGGAGGCCACAACATAAAATTGCTGCTTGCAGGAGGGTTAAACAGCACAGCCTGTAGCATTTCTTTCAAGACCGGCTTGATGATGGTTCCTCGAGGCAAACCATCTGGGGATTGCACGGCTTTAATCTGCCAAAGGACTCACTCAACTGGCCTCATAAGCAATCAGCTGTCATCCAAAGCCTTTTATGGAATAACTATTGTGTTACTCGTGGTCCAGATATGTTAGTTGGTGTATTATATAATAAAACATGCAAGAAGCAGGCAGTGCAGGTTACCCTCCTGGAGTGTGGCACTATCAAACAAGCCCGCCATCCTGCCGCAAATTGATGTCTGTCACTTGTGCCCTCAGGAATAATGACACTTTGACCACAGTATTGCTGACGTCTAGGTGCGTATTATACATGTTGATGAGGCAATTTTGTCTTTTCATTCACGAAATTCCGGGCGGGGAGTTTTATGCTCTCCTCCATAGCAGGTTTGGAGGCGGGGAGAGCTTAAAATCGGGTGGGATGGTGGCGGAGGGGGGACCCTGCCACTTTCCTGCCTCCACCAAAATTAAGTCAGGGGCCTGTGAATGGCCTTCCCACACCGCCGCCAACTGAGGCATCACTTTTTCCAGGTGCAAGACCCCCATCGCTAGGATAAAATCCTGGCCTAGGTGTGTATTGTATGTGAGGGGTTTGTATTATATTTGAAAAATTACGGTAAAATTGTACAGGTGTGACTTGTTGGTGGTTCGTGCAGTGTTATGCTCTGGCATTTGTCAAACACACTCAAAATGTTTCTATAGAATAGATTTACTGAGCTGGAAATCAGCCATGGCTCAATGGTTAGGATGGTGTGTGGCTTGGTGGGGAATTTGCAGGTTGTGGTGTTCCCATGAATCTGCCACTTGTCCTTCTAAATGGTAGAGGTCACAGGTTTGGAAGGTACTATTGAAGGAGCCTTGGTGCATTGCTGCAGTGCATCTTGTAGACTTGGAACTATATCGCCGTCCTTCATTGTTACTGGGTAAAACTCCCGGAAATCTCTCCCTAACAGCACTGTGGGTGTACCTTCACCACACGGATTGCAGCGGTCCAAGAAGGCAGCTCACCACCACCTTCTCAAGGGCATTTTGGGATGGGCAACAGTTGCCTGCTTTGCCAGTGATGCCCAGTGAATGAATAAATTGAAAAAAAACTCCAAGACTCCAGCGTTCGAGCCAGGCTGACACTTAAAAGGCAGCATTGAGGGAGTGTTCAGGTGCTGTTTTTTTGATGAGACATTAAACCAGCACCCAATCTGCCTGAATATCGATAGAGCAAGGAGTCCTTCCAGTGTCCTGACCACCACGGTCAACACTACCAGCTGAACTGGGATCTGCCTGCATTACTGGGCCAAATTAGTGGCCAAATCTACCCAATTAACAACAGTTTGAAAGTAATTAGTTGAACAGAAAGCATTTGGGACATCCTGCTGGTATCTAAATGCAAGTTGAGTATAAACTTTCATAAGGAAATATTTGCAGGGCTTTTGGGAAAGATGTGTGGCTTCAATTGGACAGCTCTTTCAAAGTGCTAGCACAGGCACGATGGGCCCAATGGCCTCCTGTTCTGTACAATTCTAAGAATTGCCTTCAATTTCCTTTCTGAAATTTGAGGGCATCACTTAAACCTGCTCCCTTTCGTCCACACCAATATCTATTTTGGATAACAGTAGTTCTTCTCATTAAAACAGAGCGGTGGAGTTGCTAATTGAATATTGACTTTGCTAATGGAATGGTGCACTGGTATCAACATTGCCAACCACTTAAAGTTGCTGCGCCCTCTTGAAGCAGAGACCAGGGATTAAAGAACATCTGTACACAGTGCCTTGAATACTGTTTCATGGTTAGCAGGATTGTTAAGTGAGCTTATTGATTAACTAAGGGGATTTTCTTTTGAGTCTCTGCTTCTGCTTATGCCCAAGAGGCTTGTACTGTATCCCCCACGAGCGCTGTTTAACAGCATTCCAGTAGAGACTGCAGCACTAAGTCGATAGGTTGCTGCATAATTCCTTTCTGTACTCCTATGCCTCGGATTGGTGACCTAAGTTCTTGAAAGACGAACCTAGGAGGTCAAGAAGGCCTTCGGGCCTTTCTGTTTCATTCTTAACCCTCGAAGGCTGTGCACATTGACCCCAGGTTCGATGTGCACCTCGTGGGGGCCACATTGGGTTTAGTAGAGAAGGAAGAAAATTTCTTAAGAGCCCTTCTCTCACTTAACGCATGAACATCTGTCATGTAGATCTGAGCCTTATCTACCACTGCTGCTTCTTTCCTTTGCTGTGTGCAGCAAGCTATCACTTTAGGAAAGATGTCAAAGCCTTGGAGAGGGTGCAGAGGAGTTTGACTACAATGGTACCAGGGATTTCTTGCAAGACACTTGTCTGAATCAGAAAGCAGATGAGCCCCAGTCACACGCCGACCACAAAGACTGGAAGAGATTTTACAATGCTCTAAAATCTGTTTACGGGCCCCAGTCGACTGTTTTGTCACCATTCCTCATTGCCAACAGGTCAACACTGCTCACAGAAAATGCCCAAATTCTAGAAAGATGGGCAGAGCACTTCATCAACATTATCAATCAGCCTTCATCCGTCAATGAAGAAGCAATCAACAGGCTGCCACAAGTTGCCATCAACTGTTCTCTAGATGACCCTCCCACACTGTTAGAAACAACAAAAGCTATGAAACTCCTGTCCAGTGGCAAAGCTGCAGGAGCTGATGCTATCTCTGCTGAGGTCTACAAGGCTGGAGGTCAGTGCCCGGTCAAGAAGCTCACCGAACTCCTTCAGTCTATGTGGGAGCAAGGAACCATCCTGCAAGAATACAAAGATGCTTCCACTGTTCACCTGCACAAGCTGAAAGGAACTCGCCAGTATTGCAACAATCACAGAGGAATCTCACTCCTCTCCATCGCTGGCAAAGTCTTCTGAACTGCGTAGTGCAACATCTTGAACAGGATCTGTTGCCAGAGAGTCAGTGCAGTTTCAGAACAGTTGGGGAGCCATTGATATGGTGTTTGCAGTTAGACAGCTCCAGGTGAAATGCGAAGAACAGAACATGGACCTCTACACCAAGTTTGTTGACCTGACCAAGGCCTTTGACAGTCGTGAGGGCCTTTGGAAGGGAATGGAAAAATTCAGCTGCCCTGAGAAATTCATCACAATGGTTTGACAGTTCCATGACAGTGTGGCCACGCATGTCCTGGATGATGGTGAGTCTTCGGACCCATTCCCAGTCACTAATGGAGTTAAGCAGGCTGCGTGCTAGCACCAAGCATGTTTTTCTCCAACGCCTTCCATGATGGCGATCCTGGCATCGAAATCAGATATCGCACAGACGGGAAGGTGCTCAATCTGAGATGACTCCACACACAATCTAAGATCTCCAAGGACATACTTCACGATTTCCTGTTTGCCGATGACTGTGCGCTAGTTTCCGGTTCAGAGCTGGACATGCAATGTAACATGGGCTTGTTCTCCAATGCATGTGACAACTTCAGCTTTACAATCAGCACAAAGAAAACTGATGTAATGTACCAGCCTGGTAACGTACCAGGGCGGCACAGTGGCGCAGTGGTTAGCACCGCAGCCTCACAGCTTCAGCGACCTGGGTTCGGTTCTGGCTACTGCCTGTGCGGAGTTTGCAAGTTCTCCCTGTGACCGCGTGGGTTTCCACCGGTCCTCCTGGTTTCCTCCCACATCCAAAGACTTGCAGGATGATAGGTGAATTGGCCATTGTAAATTGCCCTAGTGTAGGTAGGTGGTAGGAGAATTGTGGGGATGTGGTAGGGAATATGGGATTAATATAGGATTAGTATAAATGTGTGGTTGTTGGTCAGCACAGACTCGGTGGGCCGAAGGGCCTGTTTCAGTGCTGTATCACTCTATGACTGTTCCAGGAAAGCCCTATCTGGAGCCCAATGTTTCAGTCCATGACCAGAATCTGTCAGCAACAGATAAGTTCACCTATCTCAAGATGTCTATGTTGATGACAAGACACATGCAAGAATTGCCAAAGTAAGTCTGCCTATCAAACTGAAAGTCTATAGAGCAATAGTCCTGCCCACTCTGGTCTCCACATGTGAGACGTGGACTGTGTACCAGCGCCATGCCAAGAAGCTCAACCACTTTCACTTGAGCCTTCGGGAACTTATAAAGATCAGTTGGCAGGACAAAATACCAGACACTGAGGGGCTCATCTGAGCTGGCATGGCAAGCATCCACACTTTATTGAGACAGTCACAACTGAGTTAGGCTGGTCATGCAGCCAGAATGCCTGACACTTGCTTACCAAAGTGAATCTTCTATGGACATCTTGAGTCTGGGGTGCGCTCTCATAGCGGTCAAATGGAGCGCTACAGTGACACTCTGAAAGGCTTTGCTTAGGAGTTTTGAGATTGACCCCGAGTCCTGGGAGAAGTTTGCCCAGGCTCACAGCACCTGGAGCAACCAAATAAAATAGGGTGCGGCCTCTTTCGAAAGCAAGCACATATCAGAGGCAGAGAGAAGTGAGGAGAGGAAATCCTGAGCCAACAGCTCATCCACAACTCAAATCACCTGCAGTCTCCTGCCCTATTTGCAACAGAACCTTTCGGGCGCAGACTGGCCTTAGCAGTCACCGTCATATCCACCGGAACCCTACCAAACACCCCAGATGATGGGCATGGTCATCTTTGCCTCAAGGGACTTTAGTTATGTGGAGAAGCTGGATTTATTTCCTTTGGAGCAGAGAAGATCCAGAGGGAATCTGATAGAAGTGTTCAAAATCATGAAGGGTTAAGTAAAGAGAGACTGTTTCCATTGGCAGAAGGATCGGTAAACAAAGGACACAGATTTGAAGTAATTGGCAAAAGAACCAGAAAGGAAGACGAGGAGAATTTTATTGATGCAGCTGGTTGTCCTGATCTGGAATACACTGGCTGAAAGGATTGTGGAAGTAAATTCAATAGTAACTTTGAAAGGGAATTGTACAAATACTATTGGGGCGAAAGCCGGAACAGGCGACTGAGTTGGATGATCAGCCATGATCATAATGAATGGCGGAGCAGGCTCGAAGGGCCGAATGGCCTACTCCTGCTCCTATTTTCGATGTTTCTATGAAAAATTTGCAGGGCTGTAGAAAAGAGCAGGGGAAGTGGGACTAATTGGATAACTCGTTCAAAGAGCCAGCATGGGCACAATGGGCTGAATGGCCTCCTCCTGTACTGTAAGATTCTATGATTGTATAAGCACACAGTTAGACTGTGGTCTTCAGGATCTGGGTGTTAGATGTAACTGTGGCAGCACAGAGAGGGGCAGTGAGGATTGTAACTCCTGAATTCTGATTGTAAAAACGTTTCAGATTGTTGTACAAACCTAACTGGTTCACCGGTCAGGCCTTTTAGGGAAGGAAACCTATCATCCTTACCCCCTCTGGGCCTAAATGTGACTCCAATCCCACACCAACGTGGTTGGCTCTCAGCTGCTCTCTGAAGCGGCCCAGTAAGCTGCTCAGTTGTAGCACACTGCTACGGCTGAGAGCCAGCATGGATGCGACAGGCCGAATGGCCTCCTTCTGTGCTGTAAACATTCTACGATTCTAAGTCAGCTCACCATATTAAATCCATACATCCTCTCATCATATTTATATTTCTAATTATAAGTCTGTATGTCCACATTTAAAATTCAGACTTCCGCACTGTAATTACAACCTCCTGTCAGTGGTGGTGCTGCAGCTCCTTAGCGAGAGGGAGTGTATCATTGCAGTGGGACATGGTTACATAGCTCACGGTATAAATGTGGGCGCAGTAATCGAAATAAAAGGGATAATTTATTGGTCAATATTTTTCTATATATAGTGGACAGGTCGATGGGAAGTTTGCTTTGGTTGCCACATGTAGAGAGCATCGAAAGCTAATCTTTAAAGAATCATAAATGGTTAAAACACAGAATGAGGCCAATTCGCTCATCGATCTCTGCCCGTACAAAGTGGTTTACACTTTTACTCAGGGGAAATCTTACCCCCTCCAGTTTCGAGTGTCACGGGGCTGCTGGCACCAGCTCAATCTTGAGTTCGCATCTTCTGGAGAAAAAAGGAACATAGAGGGAGAACCTTGGGGAGAAGCAGTCTGCATATGAGTTGGATTCCTGACCCCAGATGACTTCAGCAATGAAACTGGGTCGTGGGTTTACAGAGCTGGAACCCATTTGAAGATATGTTCGCAGGTGGGAGATACATGAGTTTTATGTGAATGGTTTTTTATAGAAAGGAAAGAAAGAACTTGCATTTATATAGCATCTGTCACAACCATGGGATGATAATGATCCAATAAACTGTTTCTGTGATGTTAGTTGAAGGATAAATATTGGCCAGAGCATCGGGGAGCACTCCCCTGCTCTTCTTTGAAATAGTGCCAAGTAGGGACCTTGGTTTAACATCCTATCTGAAAGACAGCACCTCTGACACTGCAGCACTACATTAGTGAGAGGGTCAGCCTCAATTTTGTGCTCAAGCCCTTGGAGAACTTGCCTTTATTCAGCCTCATCACATCCTCAGGAACCCAAATCTTTTATAACCATTGATTCGCTTTTAAAGTGCAGTTCGTGGTTGTCAATTTATATTTATTTAGCGCCTTAGAGTCATAGAGTTATACAGCACAGAAACGGGCCCTTCGGCCCATCGTGTCTGTGCCGGCCATCAAGCACCTAACTATTCTAATCCCATTTTCCAGCACTTGGCCCAGAGCCTTGTATGCTATGGCATTTCAAGTGCACATCTAAATACTTCTTAAATGTTGTGAGGCTTCCTGCCTCTACCACCTCTTCAGGCAGTGCATTCCAGATCCTCACCACCCTCTGAGTGAAAATATTTTTCCTCATATCCCATCTAAACCTCCTGCCCCTTACCTTAAATCTGTGCCCCCTGGTTACTGACCCCTCCACTAAGGGAAAAAGTTTCTTCCTATCTAACCTATCAATGCCCCTCATAACTTTGTACACCTCAATCATGTCCCCCTCAGCCTTCTCTGCTCCAAGGAAAACAACCCTAGCCTTTTCAGTCTCTATTCATAGCTGAAATGTTCCAGCCCAGGCAACATCCTGGTGAATCTCCTCTGCACCCTCTCCAGTGCAATCACATCCTTCCTATAGTGTGGTACCCATAACTGTACACAGTACTCCAGCTGTGGCCTAACCAGTGTTTTATAAAGCTCCATCATAACCTCCCTGCTCTTATATTCTATGACTCAGCTAATAAAGGCAAGTATCCCATATGCCTTCCTGACCACATTATCTACCTGCGCTGCCACCTTCAGTGATCTATGGACAAGTACACCAAGGTCCTTCTGACCTTCTGTACTTCTAGGGTCCTACCATCCATTGTATATTCCCTTGCCTTGTTAGTCCTCCCAAAATGCATCACCTCATACTTCTCAGGATTAAATTCCATTTGCCACTGCTCTGCCCATCTTATCAGCCTTGAATGTAATAAAATCTCACAAGGGACTTTACAGGAGCATTGTAAAACAAAATATGACACCGAGCCACCAAAGGAGATCTTAGGTCAGATGACCAAAAGCTTGGTCAAAGAGGTAGGTTTTAATGAGTGTCTTAAAGGAGGAAAGTGAGGTGGCGAGGGAGAGAGGTGTAGGGAAGGAATTCCAGAGCTTGCGGCCGAGGCAACTGAAGGCGCGGCCACCAATGGTGGAGCGATTACAATCAGAAATGCACAAGAGGCCAGAATTAGAGAAGCGCAGAGGCCTCGGAGGGTTGTGGGGCCGGATGAAATTACAGAGATAGGGAGGTGTGAGGCCACGGAGGGATTTGAAAACAAGGATAAGAACTTAAAAATCAAGACGTTGCTTCTGTAGGTCAGTAAGCACAGGGGTGACAGGGGAACGGGACTTGATGTGAGTTCAGACACGGGCAGCAGAGTTTTGGATGACCTCAAGTTTACGGGAGACCAGTCAGAAGTTTACAGGCAAACTCAGCAAGTTACACAGTGCGCTCCCATAAATAGCAATGAAATGAGTAGCCAGTGCATCTGTTTGGGTGGCACTTAGTTGAGGGGCAGAATATTGGCACTAGCTGATCACTCATGAGCAACGCCATGAGATATTATTTTTCCGACTGCGGCTGGAAATGGTAGACAGGGTCTTGGTTTAATGTTGTTGTTGAAGGGGAGCATCCCTGACAATGCAGCACTCCCTCAGCACTGAAATGAAGCATCGGACTAGATCAGGCAGTCCAGGAGTAGGGCTCGACCCCACAGCACTTCTGACTCGAGCGGGAACAGCTGGGTCAAGCGTGAGGCTTGGCGAATAGATCAGTATCATGCAGAAAGGATTGATGTGGTGCAGCATTCCAGAGACTCCATTGAAAACAGATGTTGTGCCTGAAACCAGTGCGCGGTACCCAGTCAAAAAAGAAGTCATCATAAGTCAATGTTTCCGGCAGGGCAACCTTCCAAATCTATTAGAGGTTGTTAAAGTGCAGACTTCCCGAAGGCTGTGAGGCAGCCATTCACTGAGAGGTAGAGAAACTCCCTCAGTAGCAAAGCATGGTGGCATTGCACTGACAGCCCCCTTTTACAAAATGTCTGGTCCCGCTGCCTTAGGAGCTCCCCTTTGTTATTATGCAGGCCTCAGTTTTAGTTACTTTGAGCTCTGATTCCCTTTAGTTCTCATTTTGATTCCAGTCTGTGCAGCTCAAGTTTCATCGATGGGGTGGCCCTGGCTCTGCCTGTTACTGATGAAAAGAGAAAGAAGGACTTGCATTTCTGTAGCATTTTTTCACAACCACAGGACTTCTCCGATCACTTTACAGCCAATTACTTTGACATGTTTCCGCTGTTGGAATCTGTGAAACGTGGCAGCCAGTATCCGCACAGCAAGCTCCCACCAATAGCAACATGATGACGACTAGATAATGTTTTTCAGTAATGTTCGTTGAGGAATAAATATTGGTCAGAACAATTCTTTGTCCCAAATACGAACGTACAAGCATACAAATTAGGAGCAGGAGTAGGCCACTCGGCCCCTCGAGCCTGCTCCACCATTCAATAAGATCATGACTGATCTGATTGTAACCTCGACTCCACATTCCCACCAACCCCCAATAACCTTTCACCCCCTTGCTTAGCAAGAGTCTATTTATTTCTGTCGTAAAAAGATTTAAAGACTCTGCTTCCACTGCCTTTTGAGGAAGAGAGTTCCAAAGACTCACAATTCTCTGAGAGAAAAAAAAATTCTCCTCATCTCTGTCTTAAATGGGCAACCCCTTATTTTTAAATAGTGAGTGAACAATAACTTTTTTATTCGTTCAGGGGATGTGGGCGTTGCTGACTAGGCCAGCATTTATTGTCCATCTCTAAATGCTCTTGAGAAGGAGGTGGTGAGCTGCCTTCTTGAACTACTGCAGTCCTTAGGGTGTAGATACACCCACAGTGCTGTTAGGAAGGGAGTTCCAGGATTTTGACCCAGCAACAATGAAGGAACGGCAATATAGTTCCAAATCAGGATGGTGTATGACATGGAGGGGAACTTGCAGGTGGTGGTGTTCCCATGTATCTGCTGCCCTTGTCCTTCTAGGTAGTAGAGGTTGCGGGTTTGGAAGGTGCTGTTGACGGATCCTTGGTGAGTTGCTGCAGTGCATCTTGTATATGCCACTGTGTGTCGGTGGTGGAGGGAGTGAATGTTGAAGGTGGTGGATAGGGTGCCAATCAAGCGGGCTGCTTTGTCCTGGATGGTGCTGAGCTTCTTGAGTGTTTTTGGAGCCGCACTCATCCAGGCAAGTGGAGAGTATTCCATCACACTCCTGATTTGTGCCTTGTAGATGGTGGACAGGCTTTGGGGAGACAGGAGGTGAGTTACTCACTGCAGAATTCCCAGCCTCTGAACTGCTCTTGTAGCCACAGCATTTATATGGCTGCTCCAGTTCAGTTTCTGATCAATGGTAACCCCCAGGATGTTGGTGGTGGGGGATTCAGCAATGATACTGCCATTGACTTTCAAAGGGAGATGATTAGATTCCCTCTTGTTGGAGATGGTCATTGCCTGGCACTTGTGTGTTGCGAATGGTACTTGCCACTTATCAGCCCAAGCCTGGATGTTGTCCAGGTCTTGCTGCATATAGACATGGGCTGCTTCAGTATCTGAGGAGTCACGAATGGTGCTGAACATTGTGCAATCATCCGCGAACATCCCCACTTCTGACCTTATGGTTGAAGGAAGGTCATTGATGAAGCAGCTGAAGATGGTTGGGCCTAGGACACTCCCTGAGGAACACCTGCAGTGATGCCCTGGGACTGAGATGATTGACCTCCAACAACCACAACTATCTTCCTTTGTGCTAGGTATGACTCCAACCAGTGGAGAGTTTCCCCCCCTGATTCCCATTGACTCCAGTTTTGCTCGGGCTCCTTGATACCATACTCGGTTAAATGCTGCCTTGATGTCAAGGGTAGTCACTCTCTCCTCACCTCTGGAGTTCAGCTCTTTTGTCCATGTTTGGACCAAGGCTGTAATGAGGTCAGGAGCTGAGTGGCCCTGGCGGAATCCAAACTGAGCATCAATGAGCAGGTTATTGCTGAGCAAGTGCCGCTTGATAGCACTGTCGATGACCCCTTCCATCAGTTTGCTGATGATCGGGAGTAGATTGATAGGGCGGTAATTGGCCGGGTTGGATTTTTCCTGCTTTTGGTGGACAGGACATACCTGGGCAATTTTCCACATTCCTGGGAAGTTGCCAGTGTTGTAGCTGTACTGGAACAGATTGGCTAGAGGCGTGGCTAGTTCTGGCGCACAAGTCTTCAGTACTATTGCCGGAATGTCGTGAGGGCCCATAGCCTTTGCAGTATCCAGTGCCTTCAGCTGTTTCTTGATATCACATGGAGTGAATCAGATTGACTGAAGTCTGGCATCTGTGATGCTGGGGACCTCAGGAGGAGGCCGAGATGGATCATCAACGCCGCACTTCTGGCTGAAGATGGATGCAAATCCTTCAGCCTTGTCTTTTACACTGATGTGCTGGGTCCTCCATCATTGAGGATGTGGATGTTTGTGGAGCCACCTCCTCCAGTTAGTTGTTTAATTGTCCGCCACCATTCACGACTGGACGTGGGCGGACTGCAGAGCTTAGATCTGATCTGTTGGTTGAGGGATCGCTTAGCTCTGTCTATCGCATGCTGCTTCCACTATTTGGCAAGCAAGTAGTCCTGTGTTGTAGCTTCACCACATTTTGAGGTATGCCTGGTGCTGCTCCTGGCATGCCCTCCTACACTTTTCATTGAACCAGGGTTAGTCTCCTGGCTTGATGGTAATGGTAGAGTGGGGGATACGCCAAGCCATGAGGTTGCTGATTGTGGTTGAATGTGATTCTGCTGCTGCTGATCGCCCACAGCGCCTCATGGATGCCCACTGTTGAGTTGCTAGATCTGTTCGAAATCTATCCCATTTAGCATGGTGGTAGTGCCACACAATACGATGGTGGGTACCCTCAGTGTGAAAATGGAACTTCGTCTCCACAAGGACTGTGTGGAAAACTCCTCCCAAAACTATCATGGACAGATGCATCTCTGACAGGTAGATTGGTGAGGACAAGGTCAAGTATGTTTTTCCCTCTTGTTGGTTCCCTCACCACCTGCCGCAGACCCAGACTCACAGCTATGTCCTTTAGGACTCGGCCAGCTCAGTCAGTAGTGGTGCTACCGAGCCACTCTTGATGATGGACATTGAAGTCCTCCACCCACAAGGTGTGCCCTTGCTACCCTCAGTGCTTCTTCATTAATTTAGTGCCTTTATTAATAAAATCTATCATTAATTTATCACCTTTATCAGAGCAATATATCCCAAGGCACCTCATTGCAGCGATTATTCAACAAAATTTGACAGCGAGTCCCATAAGGAGATAATAGGACAGGTGACCAAAAGCTTGGTTAAAGAGGTAGGTTTTAAGGAGCATCTTAAAGGAGGAGAGTGGGGCACAGAGGTTTAGTGTGGGAATTCCAGAGTTTAGGGCCCAGGCAGCTAAAGGCATGGCCGCCAATAGTGGAGTGATTAAAATCCGGGATGCTCAAGAGGCCTGAATGGGAAGCATGCAGAGATCTCGGAGGGTTGTAGGGTTGGAGGAGTTACAGAGATAGACCACGGAGGGGTTTGAAAACAAAGGTGAGAATTTTCAAAGTTGGACTGCTCTCCTGATAACTGCTTGGTCAGATATAAATAGTCAGTGAGCTTTTCTACTCAATGTACTGAATCGCTTTTTTATATATAGTGCAGCTGTAGATTTATTTGTAAGTCTCTGCGTTGAAGAGGCCTATTCTACCAGCCTTCCCCCTTCATACCCAGTGCCAAAAGACACTTGATCAATTCATCAAGCCTTACACTGCTTGGCTGCCTCTGGTCACAGAAAAACACTACTCCATTTACTCAGAAACAGCAGACAACATCTAATCCTCTCATAACCAGCCTGGCAGCTGAGCTTCCTGCATTTGGCGCCAAAATTGTAAAATGCTGGAATATAAAAGCACAGGTACAGATGCTTTGCTAACAGCTTGTCAGCCTGCAAAGGAATTAAGTAACATCAATCTGAGCCTCGGAAAGACCAAGGCCCTCAAATTTCATTTTACGTTTTGGCATTAAATCAAGGCCCCGTCTGCTCCTTCAGATGGACATAAAAAGATCCCATGGCACTATTTTGGAGAGGAACAGGAGAGCTCTCCCTGGTATCCTGGCCTATAATAATTCCACAACCACTACCAGTAAACACCGATTATCTGGTAATTATTGTAGTGCTGTTTGTGAGACCTTGCTATGAAAAAGTGGCTGCCGTAATTCCTACATTGCAACTAGTAACTACACTTCAAACAAGTACTTCATTAGCTGTAAGGTGCGTGGGAATGTCCCGAGATTGTGAAAGGTGCGAATACAAGTGTAGGTTCTTTCTTTTTCATTTTATAATGTGATAACCATTGTCCTTCTTTCAGAAGAGGTTCAGTTCAATCCAGTCAGTATGTGGTTAACGTTCCAATCTGGGTATCTGGATACTCTTTGTACTAAGGACGGAAATCAAATTGGAAACGTTGCTCATTTATTTGTCGCATAGCAATTTGAATTTATATATTTAATGTGGGAATGTCCAAAACCTAACATGGGTAAGAGCAATGTAAATTTATTGAATGAAGTGATACCCCCTCTTTCCCCACCCTACCCCCAGGGTTATGCTGATTTAGAAACATTTTGTTCATTGCATTTTCAGCAAAATGAATCATGATCATTTTAACAACCAACGTTAAGCACAAGTGACATTTCAGTAGCGAAAGGGTTAACGGGGATCTACGGTGTTGGGATTGTTGACGTGATGTCTTTTCAAATAATTGCACGGGTGTGATAAGAGGGAAATAAAAGATATCGCTTAGTTTTGGTTGAAATGACTATGTGAAGATCTCAACAACCCAACACTTCGCAAAGCACCAGGGCACCCACCTAAAGTTTGTAATTACAGGAATCGTAATCATCCCTAAGAAGAATATTGTTTGCTAAAGCCTTTCCACAACTTGGACTAAGCATAGTCAGGATTAAGTATCAGAAATAATGGAATTGGATAGAAATCGAGGAAGAAAAATAAAATAAAAGAAGCAATGAATTGCATTTTGATAGCGCCTTTCACAACCTCAGGATGTCCTAAAGCCAGTGAAGTACTTTTGAAGTCTGGTCACTGTTGTGACGGACAGGTGGTAAGGGGTGTGGGTGGTTCCCACTGACTGCAATCATGTTTTGTCTAAAATGATGAGTTAGTCCCTGAGTGTTTTAATTGCCAAATGAAAAGACAGTGACAGATTTTCATGTAGTTTTAAAACAGAAGATTAACTATATATTGAACAATGATCGTTCCCTGAAATGTTCACATCACTCACGCACGCATTCACTCCCACATGCACTCAAGAGAAGATAGATAGAAGGTAAAGAGTAAGGGTTCCAGGTATAAAAGTCTGTGGTTTCAGGGACAAACCTGTAGGATCCTCCTGGAAGGTGAATTTTACAGTTGCAGGCCTGGTTGCTGGTTGTCTGGTAATTGCTGGGCTGTTGCAGCCTTCTGGCAGTCCTCTTCAGGTTGAAGACAGTGCTGATGGCTTAGTTCAATTCTCACAGGTAGAAGGCTAGTTTTTACAAAGGCATTCCCCTGTCTCTGCTGGAGCTGGCTTCTAACATGTCTCAGCAGAGTACAACGGTGTTAGCTGGAACTGATTTCTCTCTTTCTCAGCCTTGCTGGAGTTCAAGACGGCTTTCTGTTTTTCTGTGTGGCTGAGGAGAGACCAGCCTGATCTTGATGTCTGAGGTTCTTTACTGGCATGATCCCCATTTTGTTCCTCAGAATGATTACCTTTTAAGGTGAACTTACAAGTGTTAGTTCTGCCCGTGTGACTTTAGTTTTCAGTTCTTACTGAGCTGAACATTTGATAGCCCTATTTTGAGGCTATGAGGGCTCTTCACACCCCATTGTAGGGAAGGTTAGTTGGAGATGGAAAGTCTGGAGGAAGGCCTTATTCTTAGTTTGATTGAGCATAGTTCACATCCATGTGTGATTATCTGTCTTATTTCCATGGAGACAGGGCTGATTGGTTTTCAGTCTTTGTTGACACAGATGTGGATTTGAGTGCAAGAGATGCTGAGGGTCATGTGTCTTGTTCTCCATTTTGTTGATAGTACATGTACCAGTCTCTTTAAAATTGTTCCAGTTTTTTATCACTCTTCAGTTTGGTTCTGTATTTTCATTGCTGCACTTCTCGTGAGTGTGACACTGTTGTAATGCAGGGGACGTAGCAGCCAGTTGCACGCAGCAAACTCCCACAAACAGCAATGTGATAATGATAATCTAGTCCAGTTCTTTTTTGAATGATGTTGATTAAAGGATAAATATTGGCCAGGACACTGGGGAGAATTCGTGTGTCCAAACAGCACCATAGAATCTTTAGGAGTCCGCCTGAGGGGGTCGACAGGGACTCAGTTCAACATCTCACCCAAAAGATGGGGATTGACCGTGATGTTTCCAGGGACAAGTGGTTATACTTACGGAAAGGGAGAGGAGAGGTTAGGGAAGAGGTGATGGAGATCTTCAAGATTATAAAGGGTTAAGATGTTGCAAGTAGTGCGAAATTGCTTCAATTGGTTAGCAAGTCATTAACAAGGGATCACAAATTTCAGATCAACACAAAAAGAATTAAAGGGACGGTTAGAAAGGATGCTTTTGTACAGCTGATTGGAATTCTCTGCTGTAAATCTTTGTTGAGACACATACGTCACTAAGTTAAAAGGGAATTAGATATTTGCTTGAATTTTGAAGAGTGTGTGGAGTGCGCAGGAGAGTGGGATTAGACTGAGTGGGATATTAAAAGATATGAGAAGTGATCGGATGAGTGGGATTAGCCTGTGTTGTCTCATGGAGAAAGACACCAGCATAAACTTGAGCTGGATGTCCTTTCTGTGCTGGAATATGGTATAATTCAAAGAGTCTGCACAACAGTGCTTCTGACAGGTTTGTCAGCACTTTTTGTGAGACACGATTTATTTCATTCCTCAAAGGTATTTAAGAAACACAGGCAACCATTAACTTTGTAAAAAGTCCTTTGCCTGGATAACACATTAAAGTGAATCAATGAGCCCCCTTTCCCAACTCAGGAGACTCACTTCTACAGAATGCAATTGTAGATCTGGGCTACAGCTTTGTAACGTTAATTCCGCTTCCCGCACTTGTCTCTCAGTCAGGCGCCCATACCAGCCAAACTAAGAATATACAGAAACTAAGCTGTTGTCGTCACTTGACTAAAGTCAGGAGTTTGTAGAGATAGCGTTCTCTCTGGAAAAGAGACTCAACAACAGCCTGCATTTATATATAGCCTTTAACGTAGTGAAACATCCCAAAGCACTTCATCAGAGAATTAATTGAACAGAATTTGACACTGAGCCACATAAGGTGATACTAGAATAGGTGACCACAGGCTTGATCAAAGAGATTGCTTTTAATACAGAGTGTCTTAAAGGAGGAGACAGAGAGTTGTAAAGGTTTAGGAAGGGAATTCCCAGAACCTAGGGCCCAGGCATCTGAAAGCAAGGCCACCAATGGTAGAGCGATTAATATCAGGACCATGCAAGAGGCCAGAATTAGAGGAGCACAGAGATCTCATGGGGTTGTGGGGTTGGAGGAGGTTTCAGAGATGGGGAGGGGTGAGGCCATGGGGGGATTTGAAAACAAGGATGAGCATTTTAAAAATGAGGCATTGCTTAACCGGGAGCCAAAGTAGGTCAGCGAACACAGGGATGGTGAGTAAACAGGACTTGGTGTGAGTTAAGATGCGGGCAGCAGAGTTTTGGGGTGACCACAAGGACACAGAGGGTGAAAATTGGGAGCGGGAGCAAGAGAACATCGCAATAGTCGAGTTTGGAGGTAAGAAAGCCATAGGTGAGGATTTCAGAGCTGAGGCTGTGGGGTTTGTGTAGCAGCAGGGAGGTGGAAGAGCAGATTGGGAAACAGATTTTGGAAAGGAGCAGAAGTCACAGGGTAGTAATTATGGGGGATTTCAACTTCCCAAATATTGATTGGCAACTCTTTAGATCGAATAGTTTGGATGGGGTAGTGTTTGTGCAGTATGTCCAGGAAGCTTTTCTGACTCAGTATGTAGACTGCCCGACCAGAGGGGAGGCAATATTGGATTTGGTACTAGGTAATGAACCAGGGCAAGTGATAGAGCTGTTGGTGGGCGAGCACTTTGGAGATAGTGATCACAATTCTGTAGCATTCACTGTGGTAATGGAGAGGGATAGGTATGTGCAACAGGGCAAGGTTTACAATTGGGGGAAGGGTAGATATGATGCTGTCAGGCAGGAACTGAGGAGCATAAGTTGGGAGCATATGCTGGCAGGGAAGGGCACGGTCGAAATGTGGAACTTTTTCAAGGAGCAGATAGTAGGGGCCATTGATAAGCATGTCCCTGTCAGACAGGGAAGGGATGGTCATGTGAGGGAACCGTGGTTGACAAGAGAGGTTGAGAGTCTTGTTAGGAAGAAGAAGGATGCGTATATAAGGTTGAGGAAAAAGGGCACAGGCATAGCTCTGGAGGGATACAAGATGGCCAGGAAGGATCTGAAGAAAGGGATTAGGAGAGCTAAGAGAGGGCATGAAAAATGCTTGGCGGGTAGGATAAAAGAAAACCCCAAGGCCTTTTACGCGTATGTCAGAAATATGAGGATGACTAGGGGGACCGTAGGTCCGGTCAAGGACAATAGCGGGAGACTGTGTGTTGAGCCGGAAGAGATAAGTGAGGTTTTGAATGAGTACTTCTCTTCGGTATTTACGAATGAGAAGGGGTGTATTACTGAAGAGGACGGTGTGAAACAGACTGGTAAGCTCGAGGAAGTGCTCGTTAGGAGGGAAGATGTGTTGGGGTTTTTGAATAACTTGAAGATAGACAAGTCTCCCGGGCCTGACGGGGTATATCCAAGGATGTTATGGGAAGCAAGGGATGAAATTGCAGAACCGCTGGCAAGGATCTTTTCATCTTCTCTGTTGACGGGGGTGGTACCAGGTGATTGGAGGGTGGCAAATGTTGTGCCCCTGTTCAAGAAAGGGAATAGGAACAACCCTGGGAATTACAGGCCAGTTAGTCTTACTTCGGTGGTAGGCAAGTTGATGGAAAAGGTGCTGAGGGATAGGATTTCTGAGCATCTGGAAAGACACTGCTTGATTCGGGACAGTCAGCACGGTTTTGTGAGGGGTAGGTCTTGCCTCACAAGCCTGATTGAATTCTTTGAGCAGGTGACCAAGCAAGTGGATGAGGGTAAACCAGTGGATGTGGTGTACATGGATTTTAGTAAGGCATTTGATAAGGTCCCCCATGGTAGACTTATGGAGAAAGTCAGGAGGCATGGGATAGTGGGGAATGTGGCCAGTTGGATTAAGAATTGGCTAACTGATAGAAGGCAGAGAGTGGTCTTAGATGGTAAATACTCAGCCTGGAGCCCAGTTACCAGTGGCGTGCCACAGGGATCAGTTCTGGGTCCTCTCCTGTTTGTGATTTTTATTAACGACTTGGATGAGGAAGTCGAAGGGTGGGTCAGTAAATTTGCAGATGATACAAAGGTTGGTGGAGTTGTGGATACCGAGGAGGGCTATTGTCGTCTGCAAAGGGACTTGGATAGGTTGCAGTGCTGGGCTGAAAAGTGGCAGATGGAGTTTAACCCTGAAAAGTGTGAGGTCGTCCATTTTGGAAGGACAAACACGAATGCAAAATACTGGGTTAACGGTAGGGTTCTTGGGCATGTGGAGGAGCAGAGAGACCTTGGGGTCTATGTGCATAGATCGTTGAAAGTTGCAACTCAAGTGGATAGGGCTGTGAAGAAGGCATATGGGGTGTTAGCGTTCATTAGCAGAGGGATTGAATTTAAGAGCCGTGAGGTGATGATGCAGCTGTACAGGACCTTGGTAAGGCCTCATTTGGAGTACTGTGTGCAGTTCTGGTCGCCTCATTTTAGGAAGGATGTGGAAGCCTTGGAGAGGGTGCAGAGGAGATTTACCAGGATGTTGCCTGGAATGGAGAATAAGTCTTACGAGGAAAGGCTGAACATTCTAGGCCTCTTCTCATTAGAACGGAGAAGGATGAGGGGTGACATGATAGAGGTTTATAAGATGATCAGGGGAATAGATAGGGTAGACAGTCAGAAACATTTTCCCCGGGTGGAGCAAAGCGTTACAAGGGGTCATAAATTTAAGGTGAAGGGTGGGAGATATAAGGGGGATGTCAGGGGAAGGTTCTTTACCCAGAGAGTGGTCGGGGCATGGAATGCCTTGCCTGGGGAAGTTGTTGAGTCAGAAACTTTAGGGACTTTCAAACGGCTTTTAGATAGGTATATGGATAAAGGAGAATGATGGGGTATAGATTAAATTGTCCTTGACAGAGGACAAAGGATCGGCACAACATCGTGGGCCGAAGGGCCTGTTCTGTGCTGTATTTTCTATGTTCTATGTTCTATGACTCCAGGGGGATGAGAAAGTGGGTGCAGATCATTCTGTCAGAATCCTGTGTGAGCCGGAAGCAAGCCTTCGCAGAGTTGTTTATTCCTCAAACTCCATGTCATGTCAAAGCCAGGCTTGTGGATGGGTCCAGCTTCTCTTGTCCAGCATTCCATCAAAAAAACAAGCGGCCACTTGGCTCCCATTATCACCCTTCCCGTGGTTGTTAATAACTGATGAAGTCAGGCCTCCATATTATATATATATATAAACCAGAGCCTGTCAGGCCCACTGCTTCCTCTCCTGGGTGCAATAAATGTCCCATTAACATGCTCCTCCTCATTGGCCTTGACAGCTTCATCCATTATTCCACCTCTTTGCGTGCCCTCTGCACTGTCATGACTAGAAGGCGAATACAAAATTAATAGGTTGTTCATGCAATAGGTTATCCCGGTCGTCAAATTTTCTAAGTCAGATGGGTGGCTGCTCTCAGAGGTTTTTTTTTCATTTTCTAATGCACCAAAGCTCAGCATAATGAATGCAGCAAGCAATCTCCTTCTGTTAAGCTGGTAACCCCGTTATTATTGTTTTGGTCCCAGTAGGTGATGAGGGGTGGGAGGAGGAGTTGCAAATAGACCAATAATGGTGATTTTGAACGTTTTGATTTTAACATTAAAGTTTCGGATTCCCGTGGTCAGGAACCAGAATATTGAGGGGATTTTGCCATTGCGTCATGGATATTAGAATAAGTTTTCTCCTGTATAAAAGCCAGCTGGAAAGGTTTGCTGTTTAATATTCTGAAGTGCTCTTCAGGCACAGGTACAGATGACTCTCAGTTGCAATGTTATTTGAATAAACAAATCTGCCATTTTCAAATATCATTTTTTTAAAAATCTTGGCACATTACTGCCGTTTGCCCAAGACTCCAACTGCTGTTTATTTTTTCAGAAGCATAAGAAATGTTGTCCAAGGCATAGATAGAAACCTTTTTATCCCCCCTGATTGCTCGCCATGCTCGGAGATTGTGTTTAATCATTTAGAGCACTCGGAATAAACTGCAAAGAACCTCATTGGTTTTAAAAAGGCTCCGTTCTGATTCAGCTCAGCAGTAAGGTTATGCTGAGGTACCCAGTCCAAAGGATAGGATAGGACTGACTTGTCGTTGAAGCTATCACACACTGCACTAATAATCCAGAGAGAGTTCACATCCCACCATGACAGTTTGAGGATTTGAATTAAGTTTTAAAAATCCAAAATAAAAAGCTGTCACCAAGTTGTTGGATTTTAAAAAAAACAACAGATTCACTAATGCCCATTAGGGAAGGAAACCTGCTGTCTTTACCCAGTCTGGGTCTATACATGACTCCAGTCCCTCACCAACGTGGTTAGCTCTTAAATACCCTCAATGTGACCCAGCAATCCATTCAGTTGTGTCAAACTGCTACTGCTGTAGTGCAAGAAGGCAGCTCACCACCACCTTCTCAAAGACAATTAGGGTTGGGCAATAAATGCCAGTGACGCCCACATCCCAAGAATGAATTAATGTAACCTACTAACACCACTGGATGTTGACATTAACATAGGCACTAGGTCGAGGGAAGCTAACTGTGAACTATTCCTGCTTAATTACGTCACCTTGCAGCATTAATGGGACACAGGATGGTGAGTGAACAGGACTTGGTGCGAGTTCGGATACAAGCAGCAGAGTTTTTTGATGAGCTGAAGTTTATCGAAGGTGGGAGCCGTCCCTTGCGTCCGTAACAGCCGATAATGGGCTCAAGCCCCAAGGCAGGCCTTGGAGTGGGCAATCTGGGCTTGCACTCCAGTACAGTACTGAGGGAGTGCTGCACTGGCAGGTGTGCTGACTTTCAGATGAGATGTTAAACTGTCAGGCTTCTTCCTTCTCAGGTGGACATAAAGATCTCATGATTTTATTCAGAAGAAAAAGTCAGGGGAGTTCCCTTAGAGTGCTGGGAAACATTTCTCCATCATCCAAGAAGAGGTTAACTGCACATGCATTCATTTTCTGCTGTGGGACCTTGCTGTGCGAAAATTGGCTGTCATGATTGCCAACTTAACAATAATTACTGCGCTTCAGAGTAATTCATTGGCTGCGAACCCCTTTGGGATGTGTTGAGGACCTGATACAGTGCTATTTAAGTACAAGTTCTTCCTATTGCTTAACCTCTGCGTCTGGATGTGAGTAATAATTGGGATCTCAGCCAGTTTTCTGATTGGGTTATCCACCAAGCACAAGCAGTCAGTCACGTTGTCTGCCTTGTCCTGTGGAAACCATAAGCTCCGACGCTGCCATGAGGAACATTGGCAGCGAGTTGCTTTGGCTTATCTGTCTGTCTGTGCTCCAGGCTAGACAGGGATGGTGTGGAGACACAGTGGTAAGTGAAGATGGGGAATTGAGGGAATGGGAAGCGTACTGTGGTTCATAATGAAGTTATCACATTTCAAGGAAAAAGCTAGTTAAAAACACAGTTCCTTCCAAAAAGACAAATTAATTTATTCTGACTGCTTGGTAATACTGGGAGACTAACATACCAAAGTTGAATGATCAAACAAAATGTGTGGTTGGAAAATGTATTTTAGATCAGCAGCATTCTGCCCAGAGTTCCTGCCCTAAGCCTCTCGGCCTCTCTCTGCTCCTTTAAGAGACTCCTTAAAGCCTACCTCGTTGACCAAGCTTTTGCTCGCCTGCTGTAATGCCTTCTTATGTGGTTCAGTGTCATATTCCATCTGAAAACATTCCTGTAAAGTGCCTTGGGACGTTTTACTACATTAAAGGCACTATATAAATGCAGGTTGTTGTTAGTGGTGGTAAGGTCAGTGCTGATGGTGTACAGCTGTGAGGGTGGGCTAAGGTCAGATCCCACCTGGAACTCCTCGCAAAACTTTACTTAGACAAACAAAATTTTTTTGATAAAAGCCGCTACCTTAGGTCCATGGCCTGAAATTGGGCACTGTGAATATTACAGCATGAATTCTTCAGGTGCTGACATGAAATTTATATGTCCTTTGTTTTGAAGCAGCATTTATAGACATTTCATGTGAGCCCTTTAAACATTTGTACCCTAATATTCTAAGGCCTAATTCCCAATCATAAATGTACCTGGTTTAAGGTTAATTTCAAACGTAGTTGTCACACTCAGTGCAGAATTGAAGGAGTGCTGCACTGTCAGAAGTGCCATGTTATGGATGAATTAAAACCGAGGCCTCGTCTGCCCTCTCAGGTGAACATGATAGAGCCCAGCAGCACCCTTTCAGTGAAGAACAGGGGAGTTCTCCTGGTGTCCTCAACCAACATCACTTTTTCAAAAAAGCAAGCTGTTGGGTCATTTATCTCATTGCTGTTTATGGGAGCTTGCTGTGCACAAATTGGAATCATTGAACTAAAGTCCGAGGCACAAGATATTCCTTTGAATTAATTCTCCGAAGCACGAAGCCAAATTAAAGTGGTGTGTTATATTAAATGGAATGTTCCAGATCTGTGCTACGTAGCCATTTTCGAGTGGGGTTGGGGCTGGCAGTGTTCAGTGGGAAAGTCTTTGTGTTTCATTCATTCCTTCCTGATACTTTAGCAGCTCAGCTTGTTGAAGGACAGAAAGGCTTGGAGTGGTTCCTTTGCGATAATCTTCAAGCACTCCAACAATACAGACAGTGTCTCGGAACTGTAAATGTAATGAATGCCAGGGACCCTGAGAAATATTTGTTAATCCCTTCACGCAGGTCTGAGCAAATCAGCCCTGGACAGTTTAAACTACTGTGTGCCTTTTGCAGTTGTTAGTTTTAAATTGATTCATGGTGTGCCACATCTTTGTAATATTCTGTGGACATGAAGCAGATGGCCGCCTGCAATGGCATACTCTGCGCCAGGAATGAGTCAAGGCCAAACCGTGAGCACTGCTTCCGAATGAACAGCAAGGCTCAGGATAGCACTGAGCTAGGGGAGGTCTAAGATCAGTCCGTCAGTCGGCATTGGATTAGCTCTGTAATTGCCCCAGGCTCTCTACAGTGGAGAGGGGTGGAGGGGGAAATCAAGTGAGGGTTCAACTGCCCCCTTTCTAGAAAGTGAGAGTTTGCAGCTGACAATCAATTACGACCAGGGTTCTGCCAGTTTAGCAGTGACTGACTGTGTCGGTTAAGTCTGTTTGACATGGGACAACATAGACACAGCATCAGGTTGGATGGGTCTTGAATGTTGTATTCCAGAGGCTGATCTGCTGTATTTGGTTGATAAATCTTGCTGCAATGTAAGGATGACTGATGGATGAAGGGGGCACTTAGTGCTTTAAGGAACATTGAGAGTTTCGATAGTGCCTCTCATGACCCCAGGACCTCCCAAAGTGTTTTGCAGCCAATGAAGTACTTTTTGAAGTGCAGTCACTGTTGTAATGTAGGAAACACAGCAGCCAATTTGCACACAGCAAGCTCCCACAAACAGCAATGTGAAAATAACCAGATTATCTTTCTTAGTGACGCTAGTTGAGGAATAAATATTGTCCAGAACACCGGGGAGAACTCCCCTGCTCTTCCTTGAATATTACCATGGGATCTTTTACAGCCACCTGAGAGAGCAGACAGGACTTTGGTTTAACATCTGATCCGAAAGGTGACACCTGCAACAGTGCTGCACTCCCTCAGTACTGCACTGGGCGTGTCAGCTTGGGTTATGGGCTCAAGCCTCTGGAGTGTCATAGAGTCATAGAGTTATACAGCACAGAAACAGGCAACTTCGGCCCATCGTGTCTGTGCCGGCCATCAAGCACCTAACTATTCTAATCCCATTTTCCAGCACTTGGCCCGTAGCCTTGTATGCTATGGCGTTTCAAGTGCTCATCTAAATACTTCTTAAATGTTGTGAGGGTTCCTGCCTCTACCACCTCTTCAGGCAGTGCGTTCCAGATTCCAACCACCCTCTGGGTGAAAACAATTTTCCTCAAATCCCCTCTAAACCTCCTGCCCCTTACCTGAAATCTATGCCCCCTGGTTACTGATGCCTCTGCTAAGGGAAAAAGTTTCTTCCTATCTAACCTACCAATGCCCCTCATAACTTTGTATACCTCATTCATGTCCCCCCTCAGCCTCTCTGTTCTAAGAAAAACAACCCTAGCCTATCCAGTCTCTCTTCATAGCTGAAATGCTCCAGCCCAGGCAACATCCTGGTGAATCTCCTCTGCACCCTCTCCAGTGCAATCACATCCTTCCTATAGTGTGGTTCCCAGAACTATACACAGTACACCAGCTGTGGCCTAACTAGCGTCTTATACAGCTCCATCATAACCTCCCTGCTCTTATATTCTATGCCTTGGCTAATAAAGGCAAGTATCCCAGAGGCCTTCCTAACCACCTTATCTACCTGTGCTGCTGCCTTCAGTGATCTATGGACAAGTGGGACTTGCACCCACAACGTTCTAACTCCGAGGCAAGAGTGTAACCCTGACTGAACCATGACTGACATTAATTGCCATTATGGGTGTGGTAGCATAGTGGTTATGTTCCTGCATCAATAATCCAGAGACAGTCCATTCATATCCATTCATAATTTGAGAATTTGATATTGGTTTTCAAAAGATCAGTAAATGAAAAGTTGCTGTCTTAGTTGCTACCGTGCTACCCCACATGGACTGCAGCAGTTCAAGAAGGCAGCTCACCACCACCTTCTCAAGGGCAATTAGGGATGGGCAATAAATGCTGGCCTGGCCAGTGATGCCCACATCCCATGAATGAATAAAAAAAAGAAGAGAATTCTCTGCATGGCCCAATATTTGCGTCTCAATCAACATCACCAGAAACAGATGACCTGGTGATTGTCACACTACAGTTTGTGAGAGCTTGCTGTGCGCATATTGGCTATAAAACTCTTTGGCACATCCTGTGTTGCGAAAGGTGCAATGCAAATGCAAGCCTTTCTTTTTTTTCTTTTTATCCGGCTGCCCCCTTGGTCCTCATTTGTACCTGCACACTGGGGTCATGTGTTGGTTCACACAGGGACACCATTAATAATGAGCTGCCATCGATTCAGCATAACAGGAGGACATTCAGAGCACCATTGCAGAGAGCACGTTTAGCTGGGAATTACAGCAGTGCTTTGATTTAATATGTGTGAATATTCAATTACTTGCTGCAGTCATTAATATGCTATTCAATTACCCAAATCATTAATTGGGACAGTGTTGGTCTTTGTCAGTTCCATCTAATGTAATTATAGATGCAAAGAATGAGGATATTGTTAAAACCATTATGGTAGGGTTACTGAAGCATTGTCGAGGTGTGATTCCAAACTCTCTCAATTTAGTCCTCCTTTATAATTAGCCAGTCTTCTGTTGTACCATATAGTGTTCAAGTGAAGCAAGGTTAGAGGGGGATGATTAGACCAGGGTGTGCAGGTATAACTCAGTCAGCAGTTTAAAGCTACACTTTTTATCCTTAGTATTATGTTTCCATTATAAATTCCTGTGTCCACATTTAGATTAAGAGGTATTTGTGTAAATGCATTGTGCTGTATTTACAGTCTCCTGCCAGTGGTGTCAATGCTTGCAAATATCCCAGGAACCCCTTTGCAAACATTGAGATACGGCCACGAACCCCTGACGAATATTGACCCACTCTCGAGTGAACAACTTTGGCAGAACGTATTCCTGGCAGTTTCGGCATATGATTTCCTGCCCTCAAACACCCATTTTGCCCCCATCTCCAATATTTTTCAAACCAATAACGTAAAGTGTTCAAAGAAATTCTGAAATAAACATTTTCTTAATGACCCTTTCATATTTTATTTTACAGTCTCAGTCAAAGCAGTGCCCATGAGATTAATATTTAGTTCCAGGACACTGCAGGACAATCTGCAGGATTGACAGGACTTGTTGGAATTGTATAGAGCCTGGTGAGACCGCACCTGGAGAATTGTGTACAGTTTTGGTCTTTTTAAGGAAGGATATACTTGCCATAGAGGGAGTGCAACGACGATTCACCAAACTGATGCCTGGGATGGCGGGATTTTCCTTTGAGGCGAGATTGAGGCGGCTGGGCCTGTATTCTCTAGAGTTTCAAAGAATGAGGTGTTCTCATTGAAGCTTGCAAAATTCTTACAGGGTGCGACAGTGTAGATGCAGGAAGGATGTTTCCCCTGGCTGGGGGGAGTGGGGGGGGGGGGGTTCAAGAACCAGGGGACACAGTCTCAGAATAAGAGGTAGGCCATTTAGGACTGAGATGAGGAGGAATTTCTTCACTCAGAGGGTGGTGAATCTGTGGAATTCTCTGGCCCAGAGGTCTGTGGAGGCTCAGTCATTGAGTATGTTCAAGACTGAGATCGATAGATTTCTACATATTAAAGATATTGAGGGATCTGGGGATTGTGCGGGAAAATGGTGTTGAGGTAGATGATCAGCCATGATGTAGGTGAATGGCGGAGCAGGCTCAAGGGGACGAATGGCCTACTCCTGTTTCTGTATCCTATGTTCCTATGTAATCCTGGAGGGTTGGCGACTCTAGAGCATTCACAGGGCCCCCAGGCATAATGGCACTCTTCGGAAACCTCCTGAAAATATTGACAGTATCCTGGTGGCTTGCCAATTTTTAATTGGACAGCTTCTGCAAATATTTATATTCCATTTGCTGACAAATATTTTCACACGCTCAGGAACTACTTATTCTGATCCTGAAAGGTACTATCAGCTATTCAAAGGAATCCAATGGACATATGTTTTATTTGTATACAGCATCACAATTATTCACTAGTAAAAGCAAGAGCCACTATTTCTCATAGCAACTTTCAGGACCTCAGGATGCCTCAAAGCACTTTGCTGCCAATGGAGTACTTTTAAAATGTGATTGCTGTTGTAATGTAGGAAACCCAGCAGCCAGTTCACACACAGTAAACTCTGACAAGCAGCAATGTGATAATGACCGGATAATATGTTTTAGTGATGTTGGTCGAGGGATGATTATTGGCCAGAATACCGGGGTGAGCTCCCCTGCTCTCTTTCCACGTAGTGACCGTGGCATCATTTGCATCCACCTGAGCAGGCAGACAAAGTCTTGGTTTAACAACATGATAAAACAGCACCTGCAGCAGTCCTTCAGTACTGCACCGTTTAATTTCAGACTAGATTTTGTGCTCAAAATCTCTGGCATTGGACTGAAACCCGCAACCATCTGACTGAGGCAAGAGTACAACCAACTGAGCCACACCTAACAGCAGTTAGATCAGCAATTGCACATTGTATATCAGTACACCAACTATTATTGGAAAATCGAGGATTCTGATGACTTTGAACATCCCTCGGAACCTACAGTACTGGTGACTGCTCCTTTGAACTGTACACTTAATCTGATCCCATGCTAACAATGAGCATTTTTCACGATCACTGCTGTAACATAGAGTGTTTCCACTGCAAAGTCACTCCTGCACTATTCACCCTTTCAGCGTGAAATTTGACAGCTCGGGTTTTCCAGCTGCATTCAGTGAATTGCTGTCGTATTCAAATTAACTGGTAAAATGTTGGCTTGAAAATTCATTTACAGCAAGGGTGGGAGGGAGGTAGAATTGTTTCAAAGCTTTCAGTGAGAAAAACATTTAGCTTTCCAGTATTTTTGGCATGGTGGTGGTGAGAAGCCAGAGGGATAAAAGTGAAGAGAATAATTTTGTTGCAGCTTGTGAAGTCTGGTTTAGCATCAGGTGGGAGATCAGGGAGTTTGCTTCCCATTCTCAGTCTTTGTTTCTAAATCCTTCCATGACCTCGCCCCTCCCTATCTTCGTAATCTCCTCCACAACCCTCCAAGATATCTACACTCCTCTAATTCTGGCCTCTTCTGCATCCATGATTTAAATCGCTTCACCATTGGTGGCCGTGCCTTTAGTTGCCTAGATCCTAAGCTCTGGAATTCCCTCCCTCCCTAAAACTTCCCTCCTCTCTTCCTTGCTTTCCTCCTTTAAGACACTTGTTAAGGCCTACGTCTTTGACCAAGCTTTTGGTTACCTGTCCTAATATCTCCTTATGCGGCTCGATGTCAGATTTCGTTTTATAATGCTCCTGTGAAGCACCTAAGGATGTTTTATGATGTTATTGGCGGTATATAAATACAAGTTGTTGTTGTTGTATCCATTACTTAGCTGCAGCAGGTGACAGCTTACCCCAGCACTGGATGTCAGACCAGCAACCTGACCGCATGGAGGCAGTGGAGGGGTTGACAGAGATGATGGAGGGGTAGATCTGGCTATCATGAGAGTATGCAATATCCTCAGATGATGGTTAAAAAGTGTAGGTTTCCTTTCAAGGTGCAAGAAAATAATTCTTTCTGCACAAGAACATTTGGCCCCGACTGTAAATGCAGACTTTCAGTTCAGAGAATTTATTTTGCACTGTTCAATCGTTTTGCTGCAATGTGATTATGAGGTGATTGTTCTGACAGAATGAGGATTAGGAAGATAAATGCATTTGTCCAGTGCTTCTCACAGAAAGGAAACACCTCAGAGTGTTTAACAACCCACAGCGTAGGGAAGGAATGTGGGGAAAATAGATCAAAGGAATAGTCAATGAGTGTTTTTTTATTTTAGCAAGCTTTTGAAGATGAGGAGGAAGTCAGCAAAGAAAGGTAACTTTTGGAAGAAAGGCCAAGGAGGAAATTAGAAAGCAGAACAGCACAAAAACTTAAACCGATAACCAATATAAAAGGAAAACATTTACCAACAACTGACGTCAGATTTTGCACTATAGGTGCTGTTTTCCAATGGTGTCAACTGTGGGTCAGTGGGTAACACTCATGCCTTACCGAGTCAAATAGTTGTGGGCTCAAGTCCCACTCTAGTGATAGATTCGCTACTGACAGCTCAGTGTAGGACTGTGGGAGTGCTGCACTGTTGGCGGTGCTGTATTCCAAATGATATGTCAGGCTGAGGCCCAATCTACACTCTCAGGTGGATGTAAAAGGTCCCATAGTTTTTCACAAAGAAGAGCAGGGGAGTTCTCTCTGGAGTCCTGCCCAATATTTATCAGCAACAATCTGCATTTATATAGCAACTTTAATGTAGTCAAATGTCTGAAGGTGCTTTGCAGCAATATTAGCAGACAAAATTTGACACAAAACCACATAAGGAAATATTCAGACAGATGTCTGAACTTGGTCAAAGAGGTAGTTATTAAGGAGCAAATATCTTCTTCTTCTTCTTCTTTGGCCTCCTTATCTCGAGAGACAATGGATACGTGCCTGGAGGTGGTCAGTGGTTTGTGAAGCAGCGCCTGGAGTGGCTATAAAGGCCAATTCTGGATATACGCTATAAAACACTAGTTAGACCACAGCTGGAGTACTGTGTGCAGTTCTGGGCACCACACTATAGGAAGGATGTGATTGCACTGGAGAGGGTGCAGAGGAGATTCACCAGGATGTTGCCTGGGCTGGAGCATTTCAGCTATGAAGAAAGACTGGATAGGCGAGGGTTGTTTTCCTTGGAGCAGAGAAGGCTGAGGGGGGACCTGATTGAGCTATACAAAATTATGAGGGGCATAGATAGGTTAGATTGTAAGAAACATTTCCCTTAGCAGGGGGGTCAGTAACCAGGGGGCATAGATTTAAGGTAAGGGGCAGGCGGTTTAGAGGGGATTTGAGGGGAAAAAAATTTCACCCAGAGGGTGGTTGGAATCTGGAACACACTGCCTGCAGGGGTGGTAGAGACAGGAACCCTCACAACATTTAAGAAGTATTTAGATGAGCACTTGAAAAGCCGTAGCATACAAGGCTACGGGCCAAGTGCTGCAAAATGGGATTAGAATAGATAGGTGCTTGATGGCCGGCACGGACACGATGGGCCAAAGGGTTTGTTTCTGTGCTGTATAACTCTATGACTCAAGCATCTTAAAGAACGAAAGAGAGGTTTAGAGAGGGAATTCCAGAGCTTAGGGCCTAGGCATGGCCAACAATGTAAATTGCACAAGAGACCTGAATTGGAGGAACACAGAGATCTCAGAGGGTTGTGGGGCTGGAAGAGGCTACAGAGATAAGTAGGGTGCAAGGCCTTAGATGGAAACTTTAATTTTAAGGCGTTGCCTGAGTGGGGGCCAGTGTAGGTCAGCGAGCACAGGGGTGACGGATGAATGGAACTTCGTGCAAGTAAGGACACAGGCAGCAGAAACTTGGATGACCTCAAGTTTACAGGGAGTTAGAATGCGGGAAGCTAGCCAGGAGAGCATTAAAATGGTCAAGTTTGGAGGTAACTAAAGCATGCATGAGAGTTTCAGTAGCAGAGGTCAGAGAAGGGTGATATTACAGAGGTTGAAGTAGTTGGTCTTGATGACAGAGAGGATATGGGGCAGGAAACGCAGCTCAGAGCCATATAGCACGCTAAGGTTGTGAACAGTCTGGTTTAGCCTCAGACAGTGGCCAGGGAGAGAGAAAGAGTTGGTGGCTAGGGAACGGAGTTTGTGTGGAGGACTGAAGGGAATAGCTTTGGAGGAAACTTCTGCTCATCCAATACTGGATGTCGGACAAGCAATGTGGCCAATCAGAGTTAGTGGAGGGTTGGAGAGAGTTGATGGTGAGGTAGTGCTGGGTGTCATCAGTGTACATGAATTTTCATATGATATCACCAAGCATATAGACCAGGAAATTAACACTCAACTAATGCCTAAAGCCCATTATCTGATCATTATCACACTGCTGTTTGTGGGATCTTGCTGTGTGCAAATTTGCTGCTATATTTCCTCCATTGCAACAATGACGACACTTCAAAAGTGCATCAATGACTATAAAGCACTTTGGGACATCCTGAGGTCATGAAAGGGGAGGCAGCCTGTTGTTGTGAAAGGGGGTGATTGTGGCATCGTGGTACAGTCACTGAATTAATAATCCAGTGACCCAGGCTAATGCCTTGGCAGCATGGGTTCAATTCCCACCAAAAAGTGGGAAGGGGGGGGGGTGCGTAAAATGGAGCGGGAGGCTTGGGGGGCCCTTCCCAACCCGCTCCCGCCTCCATCGCCACTTTATGCAGAGCGGTGGCAGATAAAAACTAAAGGTAAAATCCCGGCCATAGTCTCAGTAATGGTGTTTGTGAAGCTATCATCAATTGTCACCAAAAAACCCATCTGGTTCACTAATGTCCTTTAGGGAAAGAAATCTGTCATCCTTACCTGGTCTGGCCTACATGTAACTCCAGCCCCACTGCATTATAGCTGACTCTTAACTGCCCTCTGAAATGGCCTAGCAAGTTATCAACAAATGCTGGTCTTGCCAGTGGCACCTGCATCCTATGAAAGAATTTTTAAAAATTTTACCTTGACAAGACTTTTATCTGCATTTACCAATTTGTTCATTCTGAGGGAAACGGATGCAACTACGCAAATCCCTGGAGCCAACCTGTAGATGCAGACTTAAAGACCAATGTGAGGGTGACATTAGTTGGAACATCTTAGTATAAGCAGGTCTAAAGAGAATGAGTTGGTGCTGGGTATCCATCTGTAAACCTTTTGTTTTGAGATCATATCAATTATTTTAGAACAAAATTTTCTTGAGTGGATTCAAGAAATTGCAAGTATTCTGTTGTCAGATTTACTGATTTCCAGTTCATGTTGAGTTTGGATTCGCAAAGGTGAATTGATCGTTAGAACGCCAGATGCAGCCTATTCCCTCTGCCATTACTGTAAATACAAACACAAAATCAGATATAGCTTAAGTAGTATCATATTAGATAGGAGCAGACTAAGAAGGACTATGAAGAATACAAAGGTTCAGAATGCATGTATGTAAACACACAAAAGTGTGATGAATAAGGCTGGTGAGCTACAAGCACAAATAGCCGTGTGGGAAAATGATGTAGTGGCAACGACAGAAACATGGCTTAAAAATGGTGAGGATTGGGTGCACCAAGGATACAAAGTGTTCAGAAAAGATAGAGAAGGAAAAAAGGGTGGTGGGGTGGCAGTATTTATTAGGGAAGGCATTGTAGCAATGGAAAGAGAGGAAGTGCTTGAGAGGGCAAGGACAGAATCCATTTGGTTAGAGATGAGAAGCAAAAAGGAGATAATCACGTACTTGGGGTATTTTATAGGCCTCCAAATAGTGAGAGAGAGAGAGATAGAGGAGTAAATCTGCAGGGAAATCACAGAGATTTGCAAGAACTATAGAGTGGTGATATTGGGGAACTTTAATTACCCAAATTGGCCATTATCGATCAGGATAATGTTAGAGTAAAAGGTAAGGAAGGGGAGGAATTTCAGAAATGTGTTCAATAGAGTTTCCTTGGCCAGTATGTTCTCAGTCCAACTAAGAAGGAAGCATTGCTGGATCTGGTGCTGGGGAAAGAGGTGGGCCAAGTGGACCGACCAAGTGTCTGTAGGGGAGCAGTTGGGTAAGAGTGTTCATTGTATCATAAGGTTTAGATTAGTAATGGAGAATAGCAAGGAACAATCTAAAGTTAAACTTCTAAATTGGAAGAGGGCTAACTTCAATAGGATGGGAGGGATCTGGCCAGGTTAAAATGGATGCAAAGATTGACAGAAAAAACTGTATTGGAGCAATGAGTGATCTTTAAGGAGAAGTTGTTTCAGGTTAGGTACATTCCAACAAGGGTGGCAAGTAGGGGAAACAAAGCCAGAGCTTCTTGGATGACAAGGGAGATAGAGAATATGATGAAACCAGAAAAGAAGGTGTATGATGCATGTCAGCTGAATTCTTCAAGCAAGCAGGCCAAATATAATAGGTTGAGAAGAGAAATGAAGAGAAAAATAAGGCAGGCAAAGTGAGAATATGAGAATAGAATGGCAGTGAACATAAAAGGGCACCGAAAAATCTTCAACCAGCATGTAAATAGTAAGCAGGTAGTAAGAAGTGGGATGAGGCCTATTAGGGACAAAAAGGGTGATATATACCTAGAGGCACAATGCAAGACTTGAATACCTAATGAGTACTTTGTATCAGTGTTTACTTAGGAAGAGAATGCTGTCAAAATATCGGTAGAAGCAGAGATGGTAGAGGTAATGGATGGGGTGAAAATTGATAGGCAGGATGTACTGGAAAGGCTTGCTTTGCTTAGAGTGGAAAAGTCGCCTGGTCCGGATGGCTTGCAGCCCAAGATGCTAAAGGAAATGGGAATGGAGATAGTAGAAGGGCTTACCATAATCTGCCAGTCTTCCCTAGATACGGGGGAGGTGCCAGAGAATTGGAGAGTGGCAAATGTAACACCCTTATCCGAGAAAGGGTGTAAGGACATTCCTAGTAACAACAAGCCGGTCAGTTTAACATCTGTGGTGGGGAAGGTTTTAGAAACAATAATCAGGGAAAAAAATCAACAGGCACTTGGAGAGGTTTGAGTTCATTAAGGAGAGCCAGCACAGATTTGTAAAAGGTAGATCATGCTTGATTAATCTAATAGAATTTTTTGATGAAGTAACAGAGAAGGTTGATGAAGGGAAAGCAATGGATGTAGTCCATATGGATTTTGAGAAAGCGTTTGATAAAGTACCACATAAAAGGTTAGTTAACAGATTGAAGCTCATGGAATGGGAAGATCAGTATCAGTGTGGATAAAAAACTGGCTTAAGAACAGAAAACAGCGAGTCGTGGTAAATGGTTGTTTTTCAGACTGGATGATGGTGTTCCCCAAGGGTCAGTGCTAGGACCCCCGCTTTTTTTGATTTACGTAAATGGCTTGGATATTGGAATACAGAGTAAATTTCAAAATTTGCCAATGGTATCAAACTTGGAAGTGTGGCAAACAGTGAGGATGATACCAATTGACTGCAACAGAACATAGATAGGCTAGCAGAATGGCAAGTGACAGATAGAATTTAATACAATGAAGTATGAGGTGATGGATTTTGGCAGAAGGGATAGGGAGAGGCAATATATGCTGAATGGCACAGTTCTAAAGACTATGCAGGAACAGAGGGGTCTGTGACCTGGAGGTTCATGTGAATAGATCTTTAAATGTGGCAGGACATACTGTGAGAGTAGTTAACAAAACTTATGGGATCTTGGGTTTCATAAACAGAGATATTGAGTGCAAAAGTAGGGACGTTATGCTGAACCTTTATAAAACTCTGGTTAGGCCATAACTAGATTATTGCATCCAGTTTTGGTCACCACACTTTAGGAAGGATGTGAGGGTCCTTGTGAGGGTGCAGAGGAGATTTACCAGAACGGTTCCAGGGGTGAGGGATTTTAGCTAAGAGGTTAGATTGGAGAAGCTGGAGCAGAGGAGATTGAGGGGAGATTTGATAGAGGTGTACAAGATTAAGGCAGGTTTAGATAAGATAGATAACAAAAAGCTGTTCCCATTCGCTGATCAATCTAGGACTAGGGGGACACAGATTTAAGGTTTCGGGCAAGAGATGCATGGGGGATGTGAGGAAGAACCTTTTTTTGCACAGTGAGTGGTAACTTCCTGGAATTTGCTGCCCACAAGGGTGGTGGAAGCCGAGATGATGAATAATTTCAGATGGACACGAGAGAAATAAACACAGGGCTATGGGGATAGAGCGGGTAAGTGCACTGATTGGATTGCTTGACAAAGAGCTGGCCTGGACTTGATGGGCCAAATGGTCTCCTTCTGTGCCATGTGATGATTCTACCCACTATTTTAACCTTGTCCTTTTACATCCTAGTCTTTGTATTCTTTAGAACACTTCCCTTCTCTGAAAGCCAATCAAATCTTATGGCTTATGAAGTGTCTCAGCTAAGTGTTATGAAGAAATAAAAACAGAAAAGTGCTGGAAATACTCAGCAGATCATATGGCATCTGTGGAGAGAGAAACACAGTTAACATTTCAGGTTGATGACCTTTCATCAGAACTGCCAAGTATTTCCAGCAATTTCTGATTTATTTCAGATTTCCAGCACTACAGTATTTTGCTTTTGTGTAAGTGTTTTGAAGACTTATGATTGAATATTGACATAGAGAGGTCAAAAGTATTGAGTTGTAAAGGTACAATCAGGACGCTGCAATCTCAGCCTTTTCTGTAAGAAGACCATTTGCTGTTAGCTCTTAAGAAAAGTGTTGGCTTTTGTTATTTCCCCTAACACTGACTGGGAATGTTGTAAAATTCATCAAGAATGACCCAATTGCAGAGGGAGTTTAAAACTCCATTAAACAGGAAAGGAGAGAATGCTTTAATCCTTCAGGAGGGCAATATATTTTTGAAAAAAATCATACCTGGAGCAAAGATGAAAAAGGTGAGCACCTTAGACACCATGCTCAAAGATTACAAGTGGCATCTCTGTCTCCAGAGTGTCTTCTGTGTGCTTGTGAGAGCGCATGAGCGTTTGTGTGTTTTTATGTGGTTGGAGATGTCTCTATGTTTGTGCATGTTTGAGGGTTGTCAGGGGTGGTGTAATATAGTCCTTATGGACACGTTGAAGCATACGGGGAGTGAGCAGGAGAGGATGGGTGGTAAGACTAGCTGGCTCATGTGGAGAGAAAGACCAGTCTAAACTCACTGGGCCAAATGGCATAATTCACGCTGTAGCATTCTGTGGTTCTCAAATCAATCACTGAATTTTACCATTATGACATTTCCAGGTATCTGCGCTTTTCGATCAACTTAGTTATATCCAAGAAATTGTTGTCATTTCAACAACGGGTCTTTTGAAAAAAAAACGGACTTGTGAAAAAGAATGTGCCAATTTTGTAAAAAAAAATAATAAATTGGTCTGTAGTTTAAGGCTACATTTTACTCTGGGAATTGCTAATTGAGAACTAATATTTAGCAAGGAGATCGTCTCAAAGTCAATGTTTAAGGCAGTTTTATGAGTGAACATGAAGGAAATTTCAGAAAAAAGCAAAGCTTTGCTTGTCTGGGTCATCAGAAAGCAAACGAGCACTTGCCTGGACCACTCATAAGAACAAGAGGAGGCCATTCGGCCCCTCGAGCCTGTTCCGCCATTCAATGGGATCATGGCTGATCTGTGACCTAACTCCATATCCCTTAATACCTTTGGCTAACAAAAATCTGTGTATCTCAGTTGTAAAATTAACAATTGATCTTGCATCCATTGACCTGTCTGAGCTCTGTCCAGGTGAGTAGTATTGAGTTTTGAGTTCAGCTCCGTGAAACAACATGCCCGTGAACTCTTCTAACATTTCATTTCTCAGCATCTTGCAGAAGCGGCTGAGGGCTACAACTCGATATTCATCATGTGACTTCCCTCATGGGATTTGGCCATGCCCATTTACACATGGGGCAGGAGATCATGCTGATATCTCACAGCGCTGACATTATTTGCTCTGTCTTGCAGGACACCGTGGTTTAATGGCTGGGGCTTCAACTTGCCCAGAGGCCAATCTCTGCTGGACAAATGGAATCTAATTCCAGAGGGTATCGATATTCTCATGACTCATGGGCCACCGTTGGGTAAGTCCTTAAGACTGGGTGGGTGAGTCTGGGTTATGTGCTCAAATCTCTGGAGTGGAGCTTGGATCCATAGCCTTCAGTCAATGAACTGCAATGGTTCAGGAACACAGTTCACCACAACTATCTGAAGGGCAGTTAGGGATGGGGAACAAATGCTGGCGTTGCCAGCGACGCCCACATCCCATGAAAGAATAAAAAAGCCTTCTGGCTTAGAGAGAGGAGCCACATGTTTTTTATATTCACATTTACACTTTGTGCCCTTGGAAGAACAAGTTAAAGAAGAATAATGCAGTCTGTGTAACGATCCTGTCCTCATAGAGTCATTACTGCACAGAAGGAGGCCATTCGCCCTCATTGAGTCCATACTGGTTCCCTGTAGAGCATTCCAGTCATCCCTGTTCCCCTGCTCTATCCCCATGACCCTGCAGGTTTATTTTGCTCAAGTGCCCATCCAATTTCATTTTGAAATCGTTCATAGTCTCCACTTCCACTGCCCTCGTGGGCAGTGAGTTCCAGTGCAGTGCTGCCACTTGCAGCATAAAAAAGTTCTTCCTCACCTCCCCCTGCATCTCTTACCCAAAACCTTAAATTTGTGTTGCCTCGTCCTTTGCCATCAACTAATGGAAACAGCTTTTCTTTATCTACCTTATCTAAAACTGTCATAATCTTGTACACGTACATTAAATCTCCCCTCAATCTCCTTTGCTCCAAGGAGAACAACCCCAGCTTCTCTCACCTAACCTTGTAGATAAAATCCCTCATCCCTGGAACTATTCTAGTAAATCTTCTCTGCACCCTCTCAAGGATCCTCACATCCTTCCTGGCGTGTGATGACCAGAACTGGACACGTACTCAAAAATTACATACCTATCAATATGGCACCACAAGAGATCTGCTAATTTCTGGCTGTAAATTGTCAGGGAGGTATATTAGTCAAAGTATTTCCACTGTATTGCACGTTGCACACTGTCAGACTGTTAATTAGCCTGCGGATCCCAACATTCTGTTCTCTGAGGGAACATTGCACAGATATGTAAACAGCTTCGAATTGACCTGAGAATTTGCTGCAAGCAATCATACTTAGTGACCTTAGAAAAACAGGTTGCAGATCACTCCACTTTAACAGAAGAAAAACGCACCATTTGCAAGGATCTTGTCTATTTTTAAAAGAAGTGTACCCTCCAACATGGGAGATCCCGCTAGTTTCTGACTGTAACTTGTCACAGAGGCAGTAAGTTAATCAATGCATATCCAGTGTAATTGCATGTTTAATCTCAGTAAATGATGCGTCAGCATGGTACTTTATCAGGTGGTGCCATTAGGATGGAATCCAATTCTGTGGCTTATTTTTTTATTTTACTTTTTGGTTGCAGGTTTTCGAGACTGGGTTCCCAAAGAGTTACAGAGAGTTGGCTGTGTCGAGCTCTTAAACACAGTGCAGAGGCGAGTACGGCCAAAACTACACGTCTTTGGAGGAATTCACGAGGGTGCGTGACTTTTCTTAATCCCCAAATGCATTTGGTTGTCAGGATACGGCATGCCTTGTTTAATGGCCATTCCCAGTTTCTGAAGAGGGTTGTTAGTGAGGATTGACTTCCTCGATTTTTTTTTTGCATGTCTTGCTTGGCCATTTTGGAAGAGTTTAATAGTCCCATTTGGGAGTGCAATTAGAATCAGCAGAACGGTAGAACTGGCTCTTTTGCCTCAAAGCCCAAGTTAGTGTCAGCCTTGGCTCAATGAGTAGTACTCCCAGTCTGAAACAAAAGATTGGGGTTCAGGTCCCACACCAGAGACTTGAGTACAAAAATCTAGGCTGACACTTCTAGTACAGTCCTGAGGGAGTGCTGTAGTGTCAGAGGTGCTGTTTTTTGAGGAGAGGGCAGATGTAAAAGACCCCATAATTCTGTTTTGAAGAAGAGCAGGGGAGTTCTCTCTGGAATTCTAGTCAATGTTTATCCCTCAATCAACATCACTAAAACAGGTTATCTAATCATGATCGCACTGTTGCTTGTGGGAGCTTGTTGTCTCCAGATTTCCTACGTTTCCTACACTGCAACAGTAACTACGCTTCAGAAGTACTTCATTGGCTGTGAAGTGCTTTGTGATGCCTTGAGGTTGTGCAAGGTGCGATATAAATGCGAGTCTTTTCTTCTAGCTGGATTTTTATGACCAGCTGGCAGCTCTCATTTACCTGATGTCAGCCCTACAAATAACCAGCTTCACAGCTTGTCATCGCAGCATTTGAGCACACGATCACTGGTTACTGGTCTATCACTATGACAACTATCGACTGTACTCAACACAGGGCTGTTGGACTTTATTTGATACTTTAACCCTTACTCAGAACTGTTAAGAAAGAAGACAAAGAACAGACTTACATTTATATAGTGCCTTTCACAGCCTCAGGACGTCACAATGTGCTTTACAGCCAATTACATACTTTCTATCGGAATAATATATAAGTCATGTAATCCTCATGTGGCAGTCCTCTCAAAGGCAGAGCTCCCAAGTGTGTTGGCACTAATGAAACAGAGGAGGTTTCGGTGGATCAGACACGTCTGCAGGATGGAAGACGGTCGCATACCCAAGGACCTTTTCTGTATGGTGAGGTAGCTGGAGCCAGACGGCTAGTGGAGTGCCCAAAGCTCTGCTTCAAGGATGCTTGAAAGCATGCATGAAGGCCCTAAATGTTGACTATCGCACCCGGGAGTCACTAGCTGGTGAAAGAGGGAAATGGCAACATATCCTGTTGACTGGTGTGTGCTACCACGATGACCAGTGGCTACAGCAACTTGGCAACAGGCACCAACCTCAAAAACAACAACTCACTGCGTCACTTGGCAGCTTCACGTTGCAGCACTTGTGGCAGAACCTGCCTCTCAAGGATTGGCCTTCACTGCCATCAGCAAAGGTGCACCAAGAGAAGACACCCCACCGAAATGGATTGTTTGCTGCATGTCCATCATCTTTCGTAGATGGAAGAATGTCAATCAATCAACCACCACATACTTTTTGAAGTGTAGTCACTGTTGTAATGTAGGAAATGCCATTTTGTGCACAGCAAGCTCCCACAAACAGCAATGTGATGATAGCCAGATCATCAGTTTTAACGGGGTTGGTTGAGGGATAAATATTGGCCAGGACACCAGGGAGACCTGCTCTACCCTTCTTCAGGAATGGTGGCCATGGGATCTTTTACCACCCAGCTGAGAGGGCTGACGGGGCCTTAACTCAACATCTCATCTGATAAACGACATCTCACACAGTGCAGTTAGAGATATTAAATCACTGATAAAACTGTGTGCTTTATTTCTGTCGCCCAAAACTTGGAATTCAACTTGAAAGGATTATTCTTACTGAGAAACTCAGGTGAAAGGTCAAGGTGAGGATGAGGTAACACTGAGTTTAGGTTTTAAAAGTCTGTAGATCTGAGGAGAGATAAGCCTGAGGGAGGTAAGGGGATAGATTTTAACCCGAGGGAAAGGGTGTGAGGGCATCAGAGAGGCAGCGGGAGGTGTAATTGCTGCACTTGCCCTTTGACCTTGGAGATGAGGCCAAAGCCTCATTTGTGATGGATCGTCAAGCCCTGAGCACCAGGTAACCAGGCAACTTGCTGATCAGGCAGCATCTGTGGAAAGAGAAGCAGAGTTAACGTTTCGGGTCAGTGACCCTTCTTCGGAACAGAAGCTTTTATTAACTTGCTGATCAGTATGGGCAAGAAATCAAGCAGCCAGGCTGACCACCACTCCTGGCCCTGTTAAAAAAAAAAATACTGGAAAACCAGAAACCAGCCTGCTTTTTGGAATGGTCCGCTGATATCTTCCATTGCCTGAAGGACAGCACATGTTCCTGGAGGTTCTAAAATAAAAGCAAAATACTGCGGATGCTGGAAATCTGAAATAAAAACAAGAAATGCTGGAACCACTCAGCAGGTCTGGCAGCATCTGTGGAAAGAGAAGCAGAGTTAACGTTTCGGGTCAGTGACCCTTCATCAGAACTAGCAAATATTAGAAATGTCAAAGGTTATAAGCAAGTGAGCCGGGGGTGGGGCAAGAGATAACCTCTCTTATCTCTCTTATCTCTTGCCCCACCCCCGGCTCACTTGCTTATAACCTTTGACATTTCTAATATTTGCTAGTTCTGATGAAGGGTCACTGACCCGAAACGTTAACTCTGCTTCTCTTTCCACAGGTGCTGCCAGACCTGCTGAGTGGTTCCAGCATTTCTTGTTTTTATTCCTGGAGGTTCTGCCTGATTTACTGAAATAAATACATTCCACCCCCTCAATCCCAGTACTTGAAACCTTCTCACACCCCTCAGAAATATCTCCAAATGTTGCACCTACAGTCAATTTCTTTGAAGTGGGGGGAGTGTTATGTAGGTAAGATTGGTAGTCATTTAACACGCCACAATATCTTGGCAAACAGCACTGAGGTGAATGGAAAGTTAAGGGTACAGATGTCTGTCAGTGATGTACTTCTGTCAAATTTTCTCCCTGCCTTTTTATCAAAGGCATTCATTTGCATACATTAGTTCAATGTTGGTGCTATAAACTTTGGTGGAAAAAACATCACAGGCAGCAGTTCGTTATTTATTAATGTGTTATATAAAATTACATCGAATTCGCAGCACAATAGCAGTCCATTCAATCCATCTAGTCTGTGCTGGTGTTTGAATTTATGAAAGGTTTTGATAGAGTAAACACAGAGAGTGTTTTCATTTGTGGGGGAGAGCAAAACTAGAAGCCATCAATGTAGAATAGCCACCAAGAAGTAAGGTATTCAGTAAAAACCTTATCCAGAGAGTGATGAGAATGTGGAACTCATTACTGCAGGGAGACATTAAGATGAATAGCATAGGTGCATTTAAGAGGAAATTCAATGAGTAGATATGACAGCTGTGACTCAGTTGATAGTATTTGGACTGCTGAATCACATGGTTGGAGGACCATGTCCCACCCCAGGACTTGAACACAAAAATCTATGCTGACATTTTAGTGTAAAGCTACTGCACTGTTGGGGGTGCCACCTTTTGAATGAGGCATTAAATTGTTATGATCCCCGTGGAGACCACCAACAAACGTAAAAGATTGAATCCAACGCTTGATGCCAATTAAGGAAATCAAACCAAATGGGCAAGACTTCACTTTTATAAATTTTACTTTACCAGCGAATCAAAACCAACATAAATTAAACACGAAGCAATGGACAGATCACAGTCATTATATATATTACAATTTACACCTTAACTATCAGATACAACAGAGATGGGTCTCACTGGGCAGTCCACCCAGCGTATATTGCATCAAATTACAGTCACACAGTTTTTCACAATTCTGAAATTCCTCAGGTAGATGTTCAGCTCCATTCTTCAAGGATTTAGCCGCTGTTCTTCTTCCGACAGCAGTTCCCTCTCAATCCAAACTCCGCAGGTGTGGTCTTCACTACAGGGCACACTTCTCAAGAACCTCCTCAGCTCTGCTCACAACAGACTTGATGGTGTGGATTTACCCGTCTTCCCTTTATCCGAGTCCTTCAGTGACGACCTGTGCACTGTATGGCCGGATCTGTTTAGTCGGGTACATTAAGCATCAGAAACATCTTCTGGATTCAGTCTTCACTTTCTTCTGCTTGCCGGCGCTCCTCTCCTGCCTGATCTGCCTAGTCTGGGGAGGACTCTGTCTCCGTTTTTCTGTTTCTAACCAGGGTCAGTTTCCTCGGAAACCTGAATTTGTTTTTCCAGCTTCTGTTTCAGTTTTGGTTTCTGTTTCAGTTTCAGTTCTAGTTTCCCTCTCAGTTAGGGTCTAACAAAAAACAAGCTGTGCAACCATGGCTTCCATTACAAAACCAAGACCCCGTCGGCCCACTTAGGTAGACTTGAGAGATCCCATGGCGCCAATTCGAAGAGGAGCAGAGGAGTTTTTCCCGATGTTCTGGCCAATATTTATCTCTCAATCATCATCACAAAAATCTGGTCATTATCTTGTTGCTGTTTGTGGGAGCTTGCTGTGCACAAATTGCCTGCCACATTTCCTACATTACAACAGTGACTACATTTCAAAAGTACTTCAATGGCTGTAAAGCACTTTTGGGAAATCCTGTGGTCATGAAAAGCGCTATATAAATGCAAGGCCTTCCTTCTTTTCTTTCACTGCTCCATGCACTCTCAACACTAACATTTGAGAGAGGAACTGTGTAAAACTCTCTCCTGGTCAGGACAAGTGGAGTCTCAGCCAGGACAGTGTTAAAGCAGCCTGAATAATGCCAGTACTTTCTCCCTTGAAATAACATTGCCAGCTTGCATTTTTATAGCGCCTTTAACATCCCACGGTGCTTCACAGGAGCATAATGAGACAAAAAAATCAGACCACGAAGTCAAGGAAGGATTCAGTATGACAGGTGATCAGAGAGGTAGGTTTTAAGGAGGAACTTAAAGCAGGAGAGCGAGAGGTGTAGAGGTTTAGGGAGGGAATTCCAGGGCCCAGGCAGTGGAAGGCACAGCAGCCAATGGTAGAGTAAAGGGAGTGTGGGGTTGGACAAGAGGCCAGAGTTGGAGTTAATAATTAAACAAATTAATATTGAAAGTGCTCGGAGTGCCAAACCTGCCACAGTGAACTGAACTATTTGGTGATTGTTTTGTCAAAATTGACATGCAAATATAATGCAGTTGACACTTCCCAGGGTAACCATTGAATATTAATTGATTTCAAATAGCCGTGATGGTGACTCGAATTCCTGTGAACCTTTTCATGAAGGAAACCTCTTTCTAAATTTCATTTTAGAAACATAGGAAGTGCTGAGGAATCACTTTGTTTTGAAACAAACGACTCCAGGCAGCTAATCGTTCGATGTCATCTTTGTGGCAAGACTCATTTGCATTTCCAATCCCACACTCTCACACACACTGGTAGCAATTCCTGTTACAGAGACAGCTTCTTAAAATGTCAAATACTTTCGTAAAGGGATGTACAGGAGGATCTGAGTGCCAGGCAGATTCAGCAAGCAGCTCCTGACATCAGCCTGTTTCCGCAGCTGCCTGACGTGCAGGCTGCGCCTGAGACATCACTCATGGAGCCATCTGACATTTAAGGAGCAACAATGAAGTTTGGGGAATAACCAAAGTGGAAATTCCCAATTTCTCAAATGTTCAGAGATGTGGGCGGCTGCTGATTTCCCTCGCTGTATTACCAGGCTGCTCTAATTGAATAGAATTGGTTGGTTGACTATCGTGGATCTGAGGCAGCCGTTGATCCAGTAATGAACACATTTGCTTGTGTCACTCAGTCCCTGTTCAGAGAATATCTGACCCCCCCGCCATCGTACCTACATGGGAACAGGAGGAGGCCAATCAGCCCCTCAAGCCTGTCCCGCCATTCCATGAGATTATGGCTGATCTGTATCCTTAACTCCGGATCATTCCCCAGGCGTGTCTCAGTACTTACTAGGGGCTGCCCAGGAGTGTCTCAGTATCTGCAGGGGGTCCGCAGGAGTGTCTCGGTATCTGCAGGGGGTCTGCAGGAGTGTCTCAGTATCTGCAGGGGGTCTGCAGGAGTGTCTCAGTATCTACAGGCGGTCTGCAGGAGTGTCTCAGCATCTGCAGGGGGTCTGCAGGAGTCTTTCAGTATCTTCAGGGGGTCTGTAGGAGTGTCTCAGTATCTGCAGGGTGTCTGTAGGAGTGTCTCAGTATCTGCAGCAGTGTCTCAGTATCTGCAGGGGGTCCAGGAGTGTCTCAGTATCTGAAGGGGGTCCAGGCGTGTCTCAGTATCTACAGGCGGTCTGCAGGAGTGTCTCAGTATCTACAGGGGGTCCAGGAGTGTCTCAGTATCTACTGGGGGTCCACAGGAGTGTCTCAGTATCTACAGGGGGTCCAGGAGTGTCTCAGTATCTACAGGGGGTCCAGGAGTGTCTCAGTATCTACTGGGGGTCCGCAGGAGTGTCTCAGTATCTACAGGGGGTCCACAGGAGTGTCTCAGTAGCTGAAGGGGGTCCAGGAGTGTCTCAATATCTACAGGGGGTCCAGGAGTGTCTCAGTATCTACAGGGGGTCCAGGAGTGTCTCAGTATCTACAGGGGGTCCAGGAGTGTCTCAGTATCTACTGGGGTCCGCGGGAGTGTCTCAGTATCTGAAGGGGGTCCGCAGGAGTGTCACAGTATCTACAGGGGGTCTGCAGGAGTGTCAGTATCTGAAGGGGGTCCAGCAGTGTCTCAGTATCTACAGGGGGTCCGCAGGAGTGTCTCAGTATCTGCAGGGGGACTGTAGGAGTGTCTCAGTATCTGCAGGGTGTCTGCAGGAGTGTCTCAGTATCTGCGGGGGGTCCAGGAGTGTCTCAGTGCCTGCAGGGGGTCCAGGAGTGTCTCAGTATCTGCAGGGGGTCTGCAGGAGTCTTTCAGTATCTTCAGGGGGTCTGTAGGAGTGTCTCAGTATCTGCAGGGGGACTGTAGGAGTGTCTCAGTATCTGCAGGGTGTCTGCAGGAGTGTCTCAGTATCTGCGGGGGGTCCAGGAGTGTCTCAGTGCCTGCAGGGGGTCCAGGAGTGTCTCAGTATCTGCAGGGGGTCTGCAGGAGTGTCTCAGTATCTACAGGCGGTCTGCAGGAGTGTCTCAGTATCTACAGGGGGTCCAGGAGTGTCTCAGTATCTACTGGGGGTCCAGGAGTGTCTCAGTATCTACTGGGGGTCCAGGAGTGTCTCAGTATCTACTGGGGGTCCGCAGGAGTGTCTCAGTATCTACAGGGGGTCCAGGAGTGTCTCAGTATCTACAGGGGGTCCAGGAGTGTCTCAGTATCTACTGGGGGTCCGCAGGAGTGTCTCAGTATCTACAGGGGGTCCAGGAGTGTCTCAGTATCTACAGGGGGTCCAGGAGTGTCTCAGTATCTACTGGGGTCCGCAGGAGTGTCTCAGTATCTGAAGGGGTCCAGGAGTGTCTCAGTATCTACAGGGGGTCCAGGAGTGTCTCAGTATCTACTGGGGGTCCAGGAGTGTCTCAGTATCTACTGGGGGTCCGCAGGAGTGTCTCAGTATCTACAGGGGGTCCAGGAGTGTCTCAGTATCTACAGGGGGTCCAGGAGTGTCTCAGTATCTACTGGGGTCCGCAGGAGTGTCTCAGTATCTACAGGGGGTCCGCAGGAGTGTCTCAGTATCTACAGGGGGTCCGCAGGAGTGTCTCAGTATCTGAAGGGGTCCAGGAGTGTCTCAGTATCTACTGGGGTCCGCAGGAGTGTCTCAGTATCTACAGGGGGTCCGCAGGAGTGTCTCAGTATCTACAGGGGGTCCAGGAGTGTCTCAGTATCTACAGGGGGTCCAGGAGTGTCTCAGTATCTACTGGGGGTCCGCAGGAGTGTCTCAGTATCTACAGGGGGTCCAGGAGTGTCTCAGTATCTACAGGGGGTCCAGGAGTGTCTCAGTATCTACTGGGGGTCCGCAGGAGTGTCTCAGTATCTACAGGGGGTCCACAGGAGTGTCTCAGTATCTGCAGGGGGTCCAGGAGTGTCTCAGTATCTACAGGGGGTCCAGGAGTGTCTCAGTATCTACAGGGGGTCCAGGAGTGTCTCAGTATCTACAGGGGGTCCAGGAGTGTCTCAGTATCTACTGGGGTCCGCGGGAGTGTCTCAGTATCTGAAGGGGGTCCGCAGGAGTGTCACAGTATCTACAGGGGGTCTGCAGGAGTGTCAGTATCTGAAGGGGGTCCAGCAGTGTCTCAGTATCTACAGGGGGTCCGCAGGAGTGTCTCAGTATCTGCAGGGGGACTGTAGGAGTGTCTCAGTATCTGCAGGGTGTCTGCAGGAGTGTCTCAGTATCTGCGGGGGGTCCAGGAGTGTCTCAGTGCCTGCAGGGGGTCCAGGAGTGTCTCAGTATCTGCAGGGGGTCTGCAGGAGTGTCTCAGTATCTGCAGGGGGTCTGCAGGAGTCTTTCAGTATCTTCAGGGGGTCTGTAGGAGTGTCTCAGTATCTGCAGGGGGACTGTAGGAGTGTCTCAGTATCTGCAGGGTGTCTGCAGGAGTGTCTCAGTATCTGCGGGGGGTCCAGGAGTGTCTCAGTGCCTGCAGGGGGTCCAGGAGTGTCTCAGTATCTGCAGGGGGTCTGCAGGAGTGTCTCAGTATCTACAGGCGGTCTGCAGGAGTGTCTCAGTATCTACAGGGGGTCCAGGAGTGTCTCAGTATCTACTGGGGGTCCAGGAGTGTCTCAGTATCTACTGGGGGTCCGCAGGAGTGTCTCAGTATCTACAGGGGGTCCAGGAGTGTCTCAGTATCTACAGGGGGTCCAGGAGTGTCTCAGTATCTACAGGGGGTCCGCAGGAGTGTCTCAGTATCTGAAGGGGTCCAGGAGTGTCTCAGTATCTACAGGGGGTCCAGGAGCGTCTCAGTATCTACTGAGGGTCCAGGAGTGTCTCAGTATCTACTGGGGGTCCGCAGGAGTGTCTCAGTATCTACAGGGGGTCTGCAGGAGTGTCTCAGTATCTACAGGGGTCCGCAGGAGTGTCACAGTATCTACAGTGGGTCTGCAGGAGTGTCAGTATCTGAAGGGGATCCAGCAGTGTCTCAGTATCTACAGGGGTCCGCAGGAGTGTCTCAGTATCTGCAGGGGGTCTGCAGGAGTCTTTCAGTATCTTCAGGGGGTCTGTAGGAGTGTCTCAGTATCTGCAGGGGGTCTGTAGGAGTGTCTCAGTATCTGCAGGGTGTCTGCAGGCGTGTCTCAGTATCTGAAGGGGGTCCAGGAATGTCACAGTGTCTGCAGGGGGTCCAGGAGTGTCTCAGTATCTGCAGGGGGTCCGCAGGAGTGTCTCAGTATCTGCAGGGGGTCTGCAGGAGTGTCTCAGTAACTGCAGGGAGTCTATAGGAGTGTCTCAGTATCTGCAGGGGGTCTGTAGGAGTGTCTCAGTATCTGCAGGGTGTCTGCAGGAGTGTCTCAGTATCTGCAGGGGGTCCAGGAGTGTCTCAGTATCTGCAAGGGGTCCGCAGGAGTGTCTCAGTATCTGCAGGGGGTCTGCAGGAGTGTCTCAGTATCTGCAGGGGGTCTGCAGGAGTCTTTCAGTATCTGCAGGGGGTCTGCAGGAGTGTCTTAGTATCTGCAGGGGGTCTGTAGGAGTGTCTCAGTATCTGCAGGTGTGTCTCAGTATCTGCAGGGGGTCTGCAGGAGTCTTTCAGTATCTTCAGGGGGTCTGTAGGAGTGTCTCAGTATCTGCAGGGGTTCTGCAGGAGTGTCTCAGTATCTGCAGGGTGTCCAGGAGTGTCTCAGTATGTGCAGGGGGTCTGCAGGAGTGTCTCAGTATCTGCAGGGGGTCTGTAGGAGTGTCTCAGTATTTGCAGGGGGTCTGTAGGAGTGTCTCAGTATCTGCAGGCGTGTCTCAGTATCTGCAGGGGTTCTGCAGGAGTGTCTCAGTATCTGCAGGGTGTCCAGGAGTGTCTCAGTATCTGCAGGGGGTCTGCAGGAGTGTCTCAGTATCTGCAGGGGGTCTGCAGGAGTCTTTCAGTATCTTCAGGGGGTCTGTAGGAGTGTCTCAGTATTTGCAGGGGGTCTGTAGGAGTGTCTCAGTATCTGCAGGAGTGTCTCAGTATCTGCAGGCGTGAGTCAGTATCTGCAGGCGGTCTGCAGGAGTGTCTCAGTATCTGCATGGTGTCCAGGAGTGTCTCAGTATCTGCAGGGGGTCTGCAGGAGTGTCTCAGTATCTGCAGGGGGTCTGTAGGAGTCTTTCAGTATCTGCAGGGGGTCTGCAGGAGTCTTTCAGTATCTGCAGGGGGTCTGCAGGAGTGTCTTAGTATCTGCAGGGGGTCTGTAGGAGTGTCTCAGTATCTGCAGGTGTGTCTCAGTATCTGCATGGTGTCCAGGAGTGTCTCAGTATCTGCAGGGTGTCCAGGAGTGTCTCAGTATGTGCAGGGGGTCTGCAGGAGTGTCTCAGTATCTGCAGGGGGTCTGTAGGAGTGTCTCAGTATTTGCAGGGGGTCTGTAGGAGTGTCTCAGTATCTGCAGGCGTGTCTCAGTATCTGCAGGGGTTCTGCAGGAGTGTCTCAGTATCTGCAGGGTGTCCAGGAGTGTCTCAGTATCTGCAGGGGGTCTGCAGGAGTGTCTCAGTATCTGCAGGGGGTCTGCAGGAGTCTTTCAGTATCTTCAGGGGGTCTGTAGGAGTGTCTCAGTATTTGCAGGGGGTCTGTAGGAGTGTCTCAGTATCTGCAGGAGTGTCTCAGTATCTGCAGGCGTGAGTCAGTATCTGCAGGCGGTCTGCAGGAGTGTCTCAGTATCTGCATGGTGTCCAGGAGTGTCTCAGTATCTGCAGGGGGTCTGCAGGAGTGTCTCAGTATCTGCAGGGGGTCTGCAGGAGTGTCTCAGTATCTGCAGGGGGTCTGCAGGAGTCTTTCAGTATCTGCAGGGGGTCTGCAGGAGTGTCTTAGTATCTGCAGGGGGTCTGTAGGAGTGTCTCAGTATCTGCAGGTGTGTCTCAGTATCTGCAGGGGGTCTGCAGGAGTCTTTCAGTATCTTCAGGGGGTCTGTAGGAGTGTCTCAGTATCTGCAGGGGTTCTGCAGGAGTGTCTCAGTATCTGCAGGGTGTCCAGGAGTGTCTCAGTATGTGCAGGGGGTCTGCAGGAGTGTCTCAGTATCTGCAGGGGGTCTGTAGGAGTGTCTCAGTATTTGCAGGGGGTCTGTAGGAGTGTCTCAGTATCTGCAGGCGTGTCTCAGTATCTGCAGGGGTTCTGCAGGAGTGTCTCAGTATCTGCAGGGTGTCCAGGAGTGTCTCAGTATCTGCAGGGGGTCTGCAGGAGTGTCTCAGTATCTGCAGGGGGTCTGCAGGAGTCTTTCAGTATCTTCAGGGGGTCTGTAGGAGTGTCTCAGTATTTGCAGGGGGTCTGTAGGAGTGTCTCAGTATCTGCAGGAGTGTCTCAGTATCTGCAGGCGTGAGTCAGTATCTGCAGGCGGTCTGCAGGAGTGTCTCAGTATCTGCATGGTGTCCAGGAGTGTCTCAGTATCTGCAGGGGGTCTGCAGGAGTGTCTCAGTATCTGCAGGGGGTCTGTAGGAGTGTCTCAGTATTTGCAGGGGGTCTGTAGGAGTGTCTCAGTATCTGCAGGCGTGTCTCAGTATCTGCAGGGGTTCTGCAGGAGTGTCTCAGTGACTGCAGGAGTGTCTCAGTATCTGCAGGGGGTCTGCAGGACTGTCTCAGTATCTGCAGGAGTGTCTCAGTATCTGCAGGGGGTCTGCAGGACTGTCTCAGTATCTGCAGGAGTGTCTCAGTATCTGCAGGGTGTCCAGGAGTGTCTCAGTGTCTGCAGGGGGTCCCGAGGTATGGTTCAGTATGATAACGAGACCCCCCCAGGCTATCTCAATATTTCAAAGGGGGCCTCGAGATTGTCTCATTATTTGCAGAGGAGCGCCACATATCTGGAAGTTGGAAATGCATTATTTATCACTCTTGTACACTGACTGCTTGTCTGGTGACGCCTCAATTTGAAAATTCTAGCTTCCTCCAGCTCCACAAACCTTCGAGACCTCTGGGCTCCTCTAATTCTGGCCGCTTGAGCATCCATGGTTTTAATCATTCCACCATTGGCGACTGTGCCTTCAGCTGCCAAGGCCCTAAGCTCTGGAATTCCCACACTAAACCTCTCCGTCTCTCTAACCCTCTCTCCTCCTTTAAGACGCTCTTTTAAAGCTCCCTCTTTGATCACGCTTTTGGTCACCTGTCCTCATATGTCCTTATGTGGCTCGGTGTCAAATTTTGTCTGTTAATGTTCCAGTGAAGTACCTTGGGCCGTTTTACTATGTTAAAGGCGCTCTATAAATACAAGTTGTTATTGTGTAAGCTTCCTCTTGTATGGAATTTGAACAGAGATGGTGACTTACTTTAAATGGAGTGGCTCCTTGTTTAAAGCAGTGAGCAGAGAGATGCTATATGAAGGCCGTGTCGGGCTGTTATCACAAGCAATCCGTTTCCAGGCTAAATTGTGTTGACTCAGTCTTGCTGTGGTCATCATAAAATGGCAGTCTGTAATGAATCGGTGGACAACCAGGATCAATGGTTTTGTATCAAGGTGGTTTCACACACGGGATCTGTCACCTTCCCCACTGTAATCAGGTCGGTTGTAATGTTGGCACTGCCCTAAACCCTCAGCTACATAGTACTATCACTCTTTAAATCAAACCATTGAGCAACTCGCTTCAGCCTGATTTACAGCAACAGTGTTGTTTAGTCTCAGTATCCGGCACTTTGCACATACTATTTGTTTCAACCCCTCCCTGTGATCGCGAGTTCCACATTCTTACCACTCTTTGGATAAAGAAGTTTCTTCTGAATTCCCTATTGGATTTCTTGGTGACTATCGTATATTGATGTCCTCTAGTTTTGCTCTTCCCTGCAAGAGGAAACATTCTCTCTGTAACCACTCTATCAAAACCTTTCATAATTTTGAAGGCCTCTATTAGGTCACCCCTCAGCCTTCATTTTTCTAGAGAAAAGAGACCCAGGCTGTTCATCCTTTCCTGATATGTATACCCAGACATTTCTGGTACCATCCTTGTAAATATTCTCTGATCTCTATATCCTTTTTATAATGTGGCGACCAGAACTGCACACAGTACTCGTAAAGTGTGGTCTAACCGAGGTTCGATACAGATTTAGCATAACCTCCCTACTTTTCAATTCTGCTGTGCACCAGTTGGCTCCTGTGGTTTGCTACAAACCATCAGTGATCACACCTCAAAACTATTGATTGTGAACCATTTTGGGACACCTTCTTGTCGTGTCGCTATGCCTTCCCTCACCACTGTTCCACACAGGCTCGAGCTCGACAATTGAAAACCTTCAAGGTTTCTTAGCTGTGGTAATAGAGGGCATTCTAAGAGATTTTTCATCGTTTGGGATACCTCTCCACAGTCACAGTTGACAGAATTAGTTTGGCTGTATCCCCACTTCTGCATAAGGGTTTTTCAGCAGCCGACACCAGTTCTGAGGTGATTGAGACACACTCAAGTAGGCCATGTTTCGTTGGCTTCTGATGGGAAGGAGTCCTCTGGGTCATTAGACAACCCATGTGCCTTCGGCTGTGGATGTGTTGACCAATCAGGAAGGCAGGGTTGTGGGGGTTATAGCCTAGGAGTTGGACAGTATGTAAGAAACTGCCCCTTGACTTGAACCTCTTTGTTACTGTCTCTTTCTGGAGGAGAGGGTGACAAGGGTCACTGGTCTGCTTTGCCTGTTCTACTGTTGATGTAGCTTACCGCCTGATGGCAGGTGGAGCAACAACAGCAAGCAAGTGCAGCTCGTTTAGGTTTCAGGCAGTCAGTAATAGCTCTGCAAGCTGCGTTGAGGATGGGATCCAACTTCTTGGCAGGGGAGAGCATTCCCAGACTGGGCAGACATATTCAGCTGCTGAGTAGCACAGGGCAAGGGCAGTTGTTCGTAATGTTGTCAGGTCAGTTCCCCTAAGGGACACCATAAGGATACGATGAGACACTAGATAAATGCAAGTTCGTTCTTTAATATAACACTAGGTTAGTGATGACTTACAATGGATGAAGTCATTCATTAATCAGTACACTACTTTGCATAAAACATAGGAAGAAAAGCAACAAGTTCATCCTGTCATATATCTATGGATTTACTATCCACAGACATGAAGTTACAACAATTGTATAAAGTTTTAATCCTGACCTCCCTCTACGTAATTGGAAAACTGGGAAATTCCTTAAGACTCAAACTCTTTTTTTCTGTTGAAGAATAGAGATTAAATTTAAATGATCAAAACTAATCAGTGGACCGGAATGGTCCATTCCATATTGAGTCATAGTTGCCAAGTTTAATGAAAAAACCCATTACAAACATTGCTTTGCTCAATCAATCTCAGCCACTTTGAAGAATGACCTTGTTCTCCATCATCTTTCACATGCGCGAGATATCACAAATAGATTTCTTTTGAAGTGCAGTCACTGTTGTCTTGTGGGGAAGGGCAGTTGCCATTTTGCAAAGACCAAGGCCTCACCAACAGCAAACAAAGTGAATGATCCGATCATTTGTATTTTGGTGATGAGGTTTGAGAGAGGAATGTTGGCCAGGGCACTGGGAGAAGATGCTGTTCTTTGAATTGTGCCCTGGGATCTTTCACATCCACCTGAGAGGGCAGATGGGTCCTTGGTTTAACGTCACATCCAGTTGACCACATCTCCAGCAGGGCAGCACTCTCTCAGTACTGAACTGACATGTCAGCCTGCGTCATCTGCACAAGTCTCTGGAGTAGGGCTTGAACCCACAATCTTCTCACTCAGGCAAATGTGCTACCACGGAGCAATTTAAGAGCAATTTGAACTTTTTTTTTGAAAAAAGTGAAATTATAGGAGATGGAGGACTGGGGGAGCGCTTACTGCTCGGAGTGCCTTCCCACTGTCCCAGCAACAGCAGCTTGCATTATATTAATTTGTATGTTCATATATGGCTCCTTTAACTTAGTAAAACTTCCCAGGACACTTCACAGGAGTCATTTATCCAACCGAAATTTGACACTGAGCCGCATAAGGAGGTATTAGGGCAGGTGACCAAAAGCTTGGTCAAAGAGGTAGGTTTTAAGGAGTGTGTTAAAGGAGGAGAGAGAGTTGGAGAGGTGTAGGGAGGGAATTCCAGAGCTTAGGGCCCAGGCAGCTGAAGGCACAGTCACCAATAGTGAAGCAAAGGGAATGAGGGAGACACAAGATTGGCAGTTGGTGCGGATTCACGACCACCTGCCCCACCTATCCACACAACCATGAATATGTAACCCAGAATTCTGGGTGCACATGATGCTCACCCCCAGTCTGTGGTTTCCCTCACCAGCACCCTCCCCCCCTCCCCACCTCACAGAAAGCTACAGAAAAGTTCAAGCATTTTAATTGTGAATCTCTCAACACTTCAGGGGAGGTGGGGGTGAGGTGGTTTGGAGTGAGCTGCGAGTGCTGGTGTACCTATAGCACAGAGTGCGGGCTAACATGTTTTGGTGTCCCATTGTGAAACTAACACTGGGGCGACCCTTTTTCCCTCCACAGGTTATGGGATTATGACAGACGGCTACACCACATACGTAAACGCCTCCACTTGTACAGTCAGCTTCCAGCCAATAAATCCACCAATTATCTTTGACCTTCCGAACCCACAAGGCTCCTGAGGACTGCCCCTCGCACAAAGGTGGAGGTTCTATAAACTGCCATTTTTTTCTAACGGAAAGCGTGACTTTAAAAAAAAAAAATAATTCTGTTAAATGTTTTCTCTTGTATGATCTGGTTCTATTTTTTTTTTGTAAAATTGCTGGTACAAATCGTAGCGATTGTGCTGTTAATACAGATTGGTTCTCATAAGATTAATGAAGCTTTGTGACTTTGTAAGAGTTGAACTATGATATTCTGTTTGCATCTGCTGGTTAAACTGTTAAAGAAATAATTGCAGTCATTGAGTGTCAGCTTTTGGGTTCAATTGAGGTCAGATTTCTGGGTGTTGGGAAACAAAAGATCCTGAAGAGGCCACCTTAAACAAACGGGCCTTGAAGTGAAGGTGGATGGTTATAACCAAATGAATTCCTTCCGAAATTCCCCCCCCCCAACCCCCACTGCCCCTGCCGTTTTGTACCCTTTTAGCAAGAGTTGCCAACCAGTTTAAGATAAGTGTCTCGAGGCCTCTGCTAAGGAATTTTAGACACACCAACACTCATTTAAGCGTTCCTACGTTGGAACCATCCACCGCTTCATACCAGCAGTTTCTGTCAGGCCTCAAACTTTCCGATTTTCCAGTACCCTGTATTTAAAGTCTAAAAGTAAGAAATCCCATAATCTAAAAGCGTTAATGAAGATAAAGGTCATTTATCCAATGAAGGTAATGGTGTCCATTTATTGTACGTGTTTGGCGCACAAGTGTTTGCTTCAGTGTTTAGCTATCCTGGCTAAATGTTTAACCAGAAACCATGACTATTCTCAAACAATATTTACCAGTGGAACAGATCAAAAGCCTGTGACTGAATTACTGAATCTACTAAATTGATGGAACTGGGGCGGCCTAGTGAGGTTGAGTGTTGACAGCCTAATCACGAGGCCACTGGATTCCCTGCTTGGTGAGTTCCTGGTCCTTTATGAGCTTTCTGTTGGGCTTCTGAGCTGAGGCAAGAAAATGCCAAGTGGGAAAGGAGAAATCAGAGGAAGGGTCATGCCCCTTGATCCGGATGCCAGCTTAAAATGTTTCTAAATAGGAACAGTAAATGGTCGGGGTGGGGGAGGGGAGAGGGAAGGTCCTAAAGAGAGAGTAAAATTACCTCAGAGAATGTGGAAAGGCAATTATTTTAGCAGGCAAGCAAGAGCCAGAAAAAACCATTCGGCCCATCAAATCTACCCCATCCAGACAATGGTAAACCTCGAACATCGTTTGCCCACCATGCTTTCTTCTGAGTGAGGCAGTTACGTACAGAATGATTTGATCAACCTGGCATTATTTCAGTTATTCCAAAAACAGTGTAAATCTCATCCAATTCTTACAAGGACCAGGCGCCAAAGTATGACTTCTTTTTCATACGATCCACACCAAATAAGGTTCAACCTCATCATCCAAACATGGGTGCACTGCCCCGTTAAGAAGATTGCTTCACCTCGCTACACTGTACCTATCCTTGTTGGGGTTTTTTTCCCCCCATCAATCCCAACACCTTTGGGCCCACTTTCGACACGTACTCTTCCAGCCTGAAGCCTCACCTACCCGGGAGCATATATCGGGAGATCACAAACATGATTGCAGAAAATCATCCCTCAGCTCTGAGCCGCCACAATACTTTGGTGGAAGAAGGTTGCTTTTTTTTAAATCTGGTGAACTATTTTCTTGCATGCTTCTCGAATATTACCGTCCAACATAAGGACACATTTCTATACTCTTGTTCTTGGATATTATGCTATGTCCAGGAGTTTGGCACTATTTATAGAAGAGCCTGGAAGTTCTGCTGGTCTCTTGGCTAGCATTCCCCCTCAATAAGTAATACTTTACATAGTCACACAGAATCTGCAGTACATTCGGCCCAACAGGTCTGTGCTGGTGTTTATGCTCTACACGAGCCTCCTCCCACCCTTCTTCATCTAACTCCATCAACATATCCCCTATTCCTTTCTCCCTCGTGTGTTTATCTTCCCCTTAATTGCATCTGTATTACACGCCTCTGCTACTCCCTGTGGTACTGAGATCCGCATTTTCACCACTCTAGGAAGTTTCTCCTGAATTCCCTACTGGATTTATTAGTGACTATCTTATATTTATGGCCTCTGGTTTTAGTCTCCCCCCCACCCCCGCAAGTGAAAGCATCTTCTCTACATCTACCCTATCAAACTCTTTTAGGCACTCCCATCAGGTCATCCCTTAGACTTCTCTTTTCTGGAGCCTGTTCAGTCTTTCCTGATAGCTATAACCTCAGCTCTGGCATTATTCCTGCAGATCTTATTTGCAGCTTCTCTCGTGCCTCCATATCCTTTTTATTATATGGAGAGCAGCACTGTGTTCAGTACTCCAAGTGTGGTCTAACCAAGTATCTATCCAAGTTGAACATAACTTCACTGCATTTCAATTCTATTCCTCCAGAAATGAACCCCAGTGCTTTGTTTGCTTTTTCACGGCCTTATTAACCTGTGTCGCTACTTCAGTAATTTGTGTATCTGTGCCCCCAGATTCTTCTGTTCCTCTGCCCCATTTAGCCACATGGGGCTGAATGTTCCTGAGCTGGCAGAAGCCCCACCGCAGGGGCTGAAAGTGGGAGGAGACCCCACTTTGGCAGGTGGCGGGACCCAGGGCTGCAGATTGCCGGCAGCACCCAAATTAAGTGGCCGCCGCTGGGGCTGCCATCCAACAAAGTACGGCAGCCCGCCCCCAAGAGCTGCTGGCCCAATCAGAGGTCTGGCAGCTCAGCAGCCTCAGCAATGGCCACTGCTGCAGAGAGAGGGCGCGTTCAATGACCTAGTGCCCTCGGAGATAGTTACGTTGTGTTGGGTGGTGGGGGGGGGTGGTCTCCCCACATTTCTCACCGCTGGCAAAATGGCATAGCGACAGGAAGAAATCCAGACCCCCCTCCCGCCTCCTCCAGTGCCTTCTTGCCCCATTTTTCCAGCCTTCCCACATCCCAGCCTGCCTCAAAGGGCCCGGAAAATGCCGGCCTTATGTTCCAGGGAGTATGTGACTTCCTTATTCTTCCTACCATAATGTACCACCTCACACTTATCTATGTTGAAGTGTATTTTCAGGTTACACACCCATTCTGCAAGTTTATTAATGTCTTCCTGTATTTTATCGCAGTCTTCCATGATATTAACTACACCCACCCTCCCACTCCACCCCCACCCCCCACCACTCCCCTGAATTTAATGTCATCCGCAAATTTTGAAATTGTATTTGAGACAGCAGTCACATACCTGAGATGGTGTAGTCTGTATGGAGGATCAGAAGCCATTGCAACAGACATTTAGAAGTAGACTTCATGTTTCAATGATGGAAAGAATCATGGAATAGTTACAGCACAGAAGAAAGCGTTCGCAGGAGAGTTTTGACTGGGAAATCTGAAGCTCTGGGAAGTCAGCTAATATGGTCTACCTGTCCTTGGAGAGGATTCCTAAACTCTGCCCACCTTTCCCTTTGATTCCCAGTGTTCCTCAAAAGATGCAGTCAAAGGAAGCCACTGTTATCTCTGACCTTCAATGCTTATGTTCAAATCCTCCCATTCCGCTCCCTATTAGAGATACCAGATTTCCTTATGTTGCTGTAAAGGCTATCTAATAGGACATCTGTGAATGGAGGGCATTCTACCTGTCACAATGACCTTTTGGAAATCTTCCCATCATCATGATCTGCAATGCCAAGCAGAAGGTTTAGAAGGAGATAGATTTGGGTTACGTTCAACATTGTCCTCCATCCTCCATATTTCTGCTTTCCGAGGAAAATGTGGAATCGACTACCTTTTGCTTACATCTATAATTCCAGCAGGACTCATGCATTCACTTTGTTCAACCATGGGAATCTTGCCATGCTTCCGGATTTTTAAAAAATTCTTTCATGGGATGTGGGTGTCGCTGGCAAGACCAGCATTTGTTGCCCATCTCTAATTGCCCTTGGCAATTGAGTGGCTTGCTAGGCTATTTCAGAGGGCATTTAGGAGTCAACCACATTGCTGTGGGTCTGGAGTCACATGTAGGCCAGACCAGGTCAGGACAGTAGATTTCCTTCCGTAAGGGGAATTAGTGAACCAGATGGGTTTTTACGACAATCTCTGATAGTTTCATGGCACCGTTACTGAGACTAGCTCTCCTTTTCATATTTTTATGGATTGAATTTAAATTCCACCAGCTGCCATGGTGGGATTTGAACCTGTGTCCCCAGGGCATTAGCCTGGACCTCTGCATTACTAGTTCAGTGACATTTCCAGTCGTGGTACATCAACTCCACGTTCATAAGCCTTGCTTCCCTGAGTGCCTACAAATCTATCGATCTCTGTCTTGAATATACTCAATGACTAAGAATCCACAGCTCTCTGGGGTAGAGAATTCCAAAGTTTCACAACCCTCTGAGTCAAGAGATTTCTCCTCATTTCAGTCTCAGGATAAGGGATCGTCCATTTAGGTCTATGACCCCCTCGTCTAGACTCTCCAGCCAGTGGGAAACTTGTAGCATTTACCCTGTCAAGCTCCCTAAGAATTTTATATAGGTTATATAAGTTTTATAATTTTATATAAGTTTCAATAAGATCACCTCTCAATCTTCCAAATGCCAGAGAATATATTCCCATTCTATTCAATCTCTCCTCACAGGACAGCCTTCTCATCCCAGAAATCAACATATGTTGCACCCCTTCTAAGGCAAGTATATCCTTCCCTAGGTACGGAGACCAAAACTGTACACAGTACTTCAGATGTGGTCCCACCAAAACCTTATACAATCGCATGGATGGAACCCAACTTCTGCGGGGAAAGCCCATACCAAAAATGAAATGATTTACATTACCAGTTACCAAGGAGCCAACTGCCTGAAATTATTGATTTGAGCACCAAAACCATAGCCATTACTTGGTTAAGCTTGATCCCAAGTTAGTGAAGCACTCTTGGAAAGCTGAGCTCTGTTGTACACAGCCAGCAGCCAATAATGAGATGCCAGTAATCCCTGGATATTTATAATGATAACTCAAGTCTGGAAGTCCGGTTCATTTAACCTAGAGAACAGCAATTTGCATTTCTACAACGATTTCAATGTAAGAAACACCCCAAGGTTCTTCATAGGAGGAGACACAAAGGCCGAGCAATAGTAAGGGAGAGGGAGAAGATTCGAAGATCAAGGAGCTTTCAAAAGGTGGGGAGAAGATTAGCTAGGGGTTTAGGGAGCGAGATTTTACGGCAGACCTTTACCCTACATTCTGACCTGCTGATTAATCTACCTTTATTTGCAGACTGTTACCATCTGCCCATCTGTCCTGTGACAAGAGTAGGAAACTACTGGAAGAAGAACAGTAACATATCTACATTGGGTAGTGTTTTCTAAGTTAGGCTGCACACATTAAACACTCGCTCTCTTCCTCTGCGATTCCATCAGCCAAGGAGATGAAACACCTACCCCTTGCCACCCTTCCCCTCCCGCCAACCCTCTAGTTACGACATTATTTAAAGTCTTTTTTTGCTGTGGAAGTTTTATTAACCTCTCATATTTTCCCAATTATGATCCTCTGACCTGCACACTTGGAGCAAAAACCTCAGGACCTTGGACAATCCCAGAGTAGGGCAGGTTAGGTACGTGAATATAGCAATAGTCTGGGAATAAACAACGCCCTCATACTTTCTCCCATTAGAAAGTGTGGTTCAAATCAATTTGCTTGAAAGGTAACCAGTAACTTATTTAAAACCAAGAAGATTGTACTGAGAGTGGGATTGCTACTGGTTCTATTTTTAAATGGTGGGCCCCAATTCCAGCAAAGAACAGACTTTTCTGAATGCAGTACCCCCAGCACATACTGACAATTATGCTACGTTATTTATAAGCTACTGTGTAGACCCAAAGGAAGACTGGGTTCAGTTCAGTTAAGATTAACAGAACTCAACCATATCTCTCATTAGGGGTTATGAATCCTAGGCGTCCTCGAGCAAACTGCTCTTTCAAAGAGCCAGCACATGCACCATGGGACAAATGGCCTCCTCTGGGCTTTAAGTTTTCTATGATTCTATGAAATCTAGGCTTTCAACATTTTGAATGACACTTTCATTTTAATTGTTTCTTGGGATGTGGGCATCGCTGAGCAGGCCGACATTTATTGTCCATCCCCCTAGAAGCAACAGAGTGGCTTGCTGTGGTCACTTCAGAGGTCAGTTCAGGGTCACTTATAAGCCCAGAACGGGTAAGGACAGCAGGTTTCCTTCCCTGGAGGACATTAGTGAACCAGTTGGGTTTTTAACGACAATTCATCAGATTTCGAGATTACTTTTACCGATTTAAAGTTCCGTGTCCCTTCTGACTAGTTATCCGGGGGGGAAAAAAACCTAAATCTCACAGACAAATGGAATGAAAGGAGCTGCAGTTTGAAGAGTCACATGAAGCCATGTTTTGCCGGACTCAATTCGTCAAAGAAACCTGGCTTTTCCCAGCCTGATAGGATGCCAGTAAAAAAAAACCCAATGCTTCACCCGTTTGCTAAACCCTATAATAAATGCACACCTTCACTTTCATTATCGCTTATTTATTCTTGTAACTGCTGGTCTTTTTTTTATCATTGTTTTTGCACTGTGTATAAAAGCAAGCTAGCTCGCGCACACAAAAGTTAATTGCCCGATAACTTGTTTAAAGTTGAGCATTATAAATGCTGAAGGGCTTCTTATATTTTCTCTTGATTTTCCTCTGTCTGTTGAACGGAAATTAGCAAATAGAGTTCTTTTGTTTCCATAAAATTATTGTGATATTATATATTTAGCAGCCTTTATATCTAAATAAAACTGCAAGATTTTTACTTAGAGATTTCTCGTTGTCATTCCCCGTTGCCTTTCAACCCAATTTACGACTTGCCACCTGTGGACTGATTTTCACGCGTCTATGCAATGGTTTGTTGTCGACACCTTCTTTCTAGATAATCATGTGATTCCTTTTGTGATCAACTGTTCTCGGCACCAAAATGTAACTCTTTTCCCCTTCACATCCCCAGCCGATGGAGTGTCGAAAACTAGGGATTGTGGGACCCTGCACAGACTTGGTTTCCTTACCTCAGGGAGGATAAACTTGCCTTAGAGGAGGTGCAGTGAAGGTTCACTAGACTGATTCCTGGGATGAGAGGATTGTCCTATGAGGAGAGATTGGGTAGAATGGTCCTATATTCTCTGACGTTCAGAAGAAGCAGCCGCTTGATCAGTACCCCATCCCACCAACCTAAACATTCACTCCCTCCACCACTGACGCACAGTGGCAGCAGTGTGTACCATCTACAAGATGCACTGCAGTAAACTCACCAAGATTTCTTCGACAGCACCTCGCAAACTCGTGACCTCTACCACCTAGAAGGACAAGGTCAGCAGATGCATGGAAACACCACCACCTGCAAGATCTCCCCAAGTCACACACCATCCTGACTTGGAGGTTGGGTCTCAGGGGTGAAAGATCGGGGTATGGGAACAGGTGCAAGGTGTGGTCACAGGGAGCAATCTGTGCCTGGGGTAGCAGGAGGGGTGGCGGTCTTGTCTCAAGCATATCCACCTCATCCTCATAGCAGGCAGAGCACTATCGACTGGAAAGGAGTGGGTGCTGCCACCCGCCATATTGGTGTCTGAGGAGGTCATGCAATGCCCATGAACTGTAGTTAAATTCATAGGCCAATGATTAATGGAAGGACCGTTCCACATTCTGCTTGGCAAATCAAAGTGCAGGAACATAAGCAGTTTATTCGACCTGAACCAAACTATTTTTTGATGTCCAGTAGGCTTTGATCATAGGGGCATTTCTGGACTGTGAAACAAGGTGGTGAGGCATTCTGTTGCCAGATTACGACCCTGCTCGATTTTCTGGTTGGAGGAGGGGGCATTGCTTCACCTTGTGGCCAGATGCCAAAGCCCCAAAATTCCCAGGAAACCCTGTGGGAAAGCAGCCCAGGCCTGGCCTCTCATCCCTTGATGAAGCCCATTGGAAATCACAAAGTGCTTGAAGTACCTGCCCTTGACCACCATCCCCCAATATCCCAGCTTCCCTTAAGAACTATCACCCAAACTCCAAGCAACTTTTCTCTCCAAGGTCCTTGAACACATTGTTGTCTCCCAAGTTTCACACAACTCCATCTTTTAATTCTCTAACCATGTGACTACCACTGGCACAGCGCAGAAACAGTCCTTTATCGTCACAAATGATATCCTGTGTGACTGTGACAAAGGTAAACTTACCATCCCCCTCATTCTTGACCTGCCTGCAGCTTTTGACACATGCGACCACACCATCGTCCTCCAATGCCTCTTCACTGTTGTCCATCTGGTTGGGACTGCTCTCACCTGGTTCCGTTCTTACCAGACTCGACCAAAGAATCACCTGCAATGATTTCTCTTCCTGCTCCTGCACTGTTACCTCTGGTGTCCCCCAAGGATCTATCCTTGGCCCTCTTCCTATTTCTCATCTACATGTTGCCCCTTGGGGATATCATTCGAAAACACAGGCTGGGATTTCATCCTGGTGACGGAGGTCCCGGCGGCAGGACAGAAGGCAGGAGGAGACCCCTGTTCTGGATCCCTGTTACAATTTCACAGTGGGCAGCCAATTAACTGCACGCTGTAGAGGACACCATCCCTTTCAGGGACTTGCTCCCATCTCCAGAGCTGCCGGCCAGTCGGTGGCCACAGCCGGCACTGCAGGAGCCCGACAGAGGGCAAGATGGCGGAGACCCCAGAGCCAGATAATTGGGATCAAGGTCGCCGGGGCCAGTCAGACAGGCCCTAGTGAGGAGGTGGGTCATGCAGCAGGGTTGGTCATCACCCCTGGGGAGCCCTCTGGGAGTTATGGATTGCCCCATGAGAGGGACACCCCAAGCCCGCTAGGAGGCCGCCAGGTCTCACCTGGCAGTGTCTCCACGTGGCGTGGACCCCTCTGACTACAGTAAAATCAGAACGAAGGCAGGTTAAGTGGCCAATTAATGGCCTAAGCTGGGAAGGCCACCGAGAAAGAGTGGCAGGGGGGCGAGGACAAAGTCAGGCACAAAAGCCATCACCATCCCTTTCCTTTTTGTGTGCCCCAACCCCCCGCCTCCATTCCTGTCTCCAAGGGTAGGATAAAATCCTGCCCATAATGTCAGTTTTCACATGTACGCTGACGACACCCAGCTCTACCTCACCACTACCTCTTTCAACCACTCTCTCTAAATTGTCAGACATCCAGTATTGAATGAGTAGAAATTTCCTTCAGTGAAATATTGAGAAGACTGAAGCCATTGTCTTTCCCCCCACTACAAGCTCCATTCTGTTCCAAGAAAGAACAAAGAACAAAGATAATTACAGCACAGGAACAGGCCCTTCGGCCCTCCAAGCCTGCGCCGATCCAGATCCTCTCTCTAAACATGTCGCCTATTTTCTAAGGTTCTGTATCTCTTTTCTTCCTGCCCATTCATGTATCTGTCTAGATACATCTTAAAAGACTCCATCGTGCCCGCATCTACCACCTCCGCTGGCAATGCGTTCCAGGTGCCCACCACCCTCTGCGTAAAGAACTTTCCACGCATATCCCCCCTAAACCTTTCCCCTTTCACTTTGAACTCGTGTCCTCTAGTAATTGAAACCCCCACTCTGGGAAAAAGCCTCTTGCTATCCACCCTGTCTATACCTCTCATGATTTTGTACACCTCAATCAGGTCCCCCCTCAACCTCCGTCTTTCTAATGAAAATAATCCTAATCTACTCAACCTCTCCTCATAGCTAGCGCCCTCCATACCAGGCAACATCCTGGTGAACCTCCTCTGCACCCTCTCCAAAGCATCCACATCCTTTTGATAATGTGGCGACCAGAACTGTACGCAGTATTCCAAATGTGGCCGAACCAAAGTCCTATACAACTGTAACATGACCTGCCAACTCTTGTACTCAATGCCCCGTCCGATGAAGGAAAGCATGCCGTATGCCTTCTTGACCACTCTATTTACCTGCGTTGCCACCTTCAGGGAACAGTGGACCTGAACACCCAAATCTCTCTGGACATCAATTTTCCCCAGGACTTTTCCATTTACTGTATAGTTCACTCTTGAATTGGATCTTCCAAAATGCATCACCTCGCATTTGCCCTGATTGAACTCCATCTGCCATTTCTCTGCCCAACTCTCCAATCTATCTATATTCTGCTGTATTCTCTGACAGTCCCCTTCACTATCTGCTACTCCACCAATCTTAGTGTCGTCTGCAAACTTGCTAATCAGTCCACCTATACTTTCCTCCAAATCATTAATGTATATCACAAACAACAGTGGTCCCAGCACGGATCCCTGTGGAACACCACTGGTCACACGTCTCCATTTTGAGAAACTCCCTTCTACTGCTACTCTCTGTCTCCTGTTGCCCAGCCAGTTCTTTATCCATCTCGCTAGTACACCTTGGACCCCAAGCGCCTTCACTTTCTCCATCAGCCTGCCATGGGGAACCTTATCAAACGCCTTACTGAAGTCCATGTATATGACATCGACAGCCCTTCCCTCATCAATCAACTTTGTCACTTCCTCAAAGAATTCTATTAAGTTGGTAAGACATGACCTTCCCTGCACAAAACCATGTTGCCTATCACTGATGAGCCCATTTTCTTCCAAATGGGAATAGATCCTATCCCTCAGTATCTTCTCCAGCAGCTTCCCTACCACTGACGTCAGGCTCACTGGTCTATAATTACCTGGATTATCCCTGCTACCCTTCTTAAACAAGGGGACAACATTAGCAATTCTCCAGTCCTCCGGGACCTCACCCGTGTTTAAGGATGCTGCAAAGATATCTGTTAAGGCCCCAGCTATTTCCTCTCTTGCTTCCCTCAGTAACCTGGGATAGATCCCATCCGGACCTGGGGACTTGTCCACCTTAATGCCCTTTAGAATACCCAACACTTCCTCCCTCCTTATGCCGACTTGACCTAGAGTAATCAAACATCTGTTCCTAACCTCAACATCCGTCATGTCCCTCTCCTCGGTGAATACCGATGCAAAGTACTCGTTTAGAATCTCACCCATTTTCTCTGAGTCCAAGCATAACATTCCTTCTTTGTCCTTCAGTGGGCCAATCCTTTCTCTAGTTACCCTCTTTCTCCTTATATATGAATAAAAGGCTTTGGGATTTTCCTTAACCCTGTTTGCTAAAGATATTTCATGACCCCTTTTAGCCCTCTTAATTCCTCGTTTCAGATTGGTCCTACATTCCCGATATTCTTTCAAAGCTTCGTCTTTCATCAGCCGCCTAGACCTTATGTATGCTTCCTTTTTCCTCTTAGCTAGTCTCACAATTTCACCTGTCATCCATGGTTCCCTAATCTTGCCATTTCTATCCCTCATTTTCACAGGAACATGTCTCTCCTGCACGCTAATCAACCTCTCTTTAAAAGCCTCCCACATATCACATGTGGATTTACCTTCAAACAGCTGCTCCCAATCTACATTTCCCAGCTCCTGCCGAATTTTGGTATAGTTGGCCTTCCCCCAATTTAGCACTCTTCCTTTGGGACCACTCTCGTCTTTGTCCATGAGTATTTTAAAGCTTACGGAATTGTGATCACTATTCCCAAAGTAGTCCCCTACTGAAACTTCAACAACCTGGCCGGGCTCATTCCCCAACACCAGATCCAGTATGGCCCCTTCCCGAGTTGGACTATTTACATACTGCTCCAGAAAACCCTCCTGGATGCTCCTTACAAATTCTGCTCCATCTGGACCTCTAACACTAAGCGAATCCCAGTCAATGTTGGGAAAATTAAAATCTCCTATCACCACCACCCTGTTGCTCCTACATCTTTCCATAATCTGTTTACATATTTGTACCTCTATCTCACGCTCGCTGTTGGGAGGCCTGTAGTGCAGCCCCAACATTGTTACCGCACCCTTCCTATTTCTGAGTTCTGTCCATATTGCCTCACTGCTCGAGTCCTCCATAGTGAACTCCTTCAGCACAGCTGTGATATCCTCTTTCACCAGTAATGCAACTCCTCCACCCCTTTTACCTCCCTCTCTATCCCGCCTGAAGCATCGATATCCTGGGATATTTAGTTGCCAATCATGCCCTTCCCTCAACCAAGTCTCAGTAATAGCAATAACATCATACTCCCAGGTACTAATCCAAGCCCTAAGTTCATCTGCCTTACCTACTACACTTCTTGCATTAAAACAAATGCACCTCAGACCACCAGTCCCTTTATATTCATCATCTGCTCCCTGCCTGCTCTTCCCCTTAGTCACACTGACTTCATTATCTAGTTCCTTACAGGCTTTTGTTACTACCTCCTTACTGTCAACTGACCTCAATTGGTTCCCATCCCCCTGCCACATTAGTTTAAACCCTCCCCAACAGCGTTAGCAAAAGCACCTCCAAGGACATTGGTTCCAGTCCGGCCCAGGTGTAGACCGTCCAATTTGTAATAGTCCCACCTCCCCCAGAACCGGTCCCAATGTCCCAAAAATCTGAACCCCTCCTTCCTGCACCATCTCTCAAGCCACGCATTCATCCTGACTATTCTTTCATTTTTACTCTGACTATCACGTGGCACTGGTAGTAATCCTGAGATTACTACCTTTGAGGTCCTACTTTTTAACTTGGCTCCTAACTCCCTAAACTCTGCTTGTAGGACCTCATCCCGTTTTTTACCTATATCATTAGTGCCTATGTGCACAATGACAACTGGCTGTTCACCCTCCCCCTTTAGAATGTTCTGCAGCCGATCTGAGACATCCCTGACCCGTGCACCTGGGAGGCAACATACCATTCGGGAGCCTCGTTTTCGACCACAGAACCGTCTATCTACTCCCCTTACAATCGAATCCCCTACGACTATAGCCCTTCCACTCTTTTTCCCGCCCTTCTGAACAGCAGAGCCAGCCACGGTGCCATGGACCTGGCTACTGCTGCCTTCCCCTGGTGAGCCATCTCCCTCAACAGTATCCAAAACGGTATACTTGTTTTGGAGGGAGATGACCGCAGGGGACTCCTGCGCTGCCTTCCTGCTCTTTCTCTGCCTTTGGGTCACCCATTCCCTTTCTCCCTCAGCAATCCTAATCTGCGGTGTGACCAATTCACTAAACGTGCTATCCACGACCTCCTCAGCATCGCGCATGCTCCAAAGTGAGTCCATCCGCAGCTCGAGAGCCGTCATGCGGTCTAACAAGAGCTGCAGTTGGACACACTTCCTGCACGTGAAGGAGTCAGGGACATCAGCCATGTCCCTGAGCTCCCACATTGAGCAAGAGGAGCATGACACGGGTCTGAGATCTCCTGCCATTTTTAATCTTCAGCTTAACTTAGTTAAATGAAAAAGGAACGAAAAGTTTTTACCAATCACAATAAAACCAGAGAAATCGAAAAAGCCTTACCTTATAAACACCCCACCGAGTCCTTTTTTTTTTGGTTAGAGGAGGAGGGCGGGTGGGAGACACGACAAGTGTGGTGTCTCGGGTTCAGAAACCGCCCAAATATATAGTGTTTTACTTACCCAGCAGCCCCCTGGCCTCCGCCGAAAAACAAAAGGAAATTAAATTTACTTTCAAACCGACCTTCCCAGCTGCTCACTCGCTCACACACTGCTCCCGAAAAAGCTGCTGCAATGAAAGGAAAGTTATTTTAAACCGCCCAAATATATAGTGTTTTACTTACCCAGCAGCCCCCTGGCCTCCGCCGAAAAACAAAAGGAAATTAAATTTACTTTCAAACCGACCTTCCCAGCTGCTCACTCGCTCACACACTGCTCCCGAAAAAGCTGCTGCAATGAAAACTCACCACTGACTCCAACCCTCTCCCCAGCAACTGTCTGAGGATAAACCAGACTGTTTGCAGCTTTGGCCTCCTGTTACCCTGAGCTGAGCCCAAACCCATATCCTCTCCAGCACCAAGATCGCCTCTTCCCTTCATAGCATTGACCATCTCCCCGCTGCCTCGGCCCATCTGCTGCTGAAATCCTCATCCATGCTTTTGTTACTTGCAGACTTGACTATTCCAAAGCTCTCCTGGCCTGACTCCCATCATGCACCCTTTTCAAACTTAAACTCAGCCAAATCTCGGCTGCCCTTATTCTTACTTGCACCAAGTCCCATTCACCCATCTCTCCTGTGCTCATTGATCTACATTGACTTCCTATCTGGCAACGCCTTGATTGTAAAATTCCTCAGCTTCAAATCTCTCCATGGCCTTGCTCCTCTCTATTTCTGTCACCACCTTTAGCCCTACAACCCTCCGAGATCTCTTCCAATACTGGCCTCTTGCAATTTTCATTGCTCCACAATTGGCGGCATGCCTTCAGCTGTGGAATTTCCTCTCTAAACCTCTCCACATCTCTCCCACACATCTCCTCCGTTAAGACGTTCCTTAAGATCGACCTCTTTGACCAAACCTTATGGTCACTTGTCCTAACATCGCCTTTTGCGGTTTGATGTCAAATTATGTTTAATAATCGCTCTTGTGAACCTTCTTGGGATATTTTACTGCATTAAATTACATTACATTGAGCATAAAAATCAACTGACACTCCCAGTGCAGTACTGAGGGAGTGTTGCACTGCCGGAGGTGCTGTCTTTCATATGAGACATTAAACTGAGGCCCTGCCTGCTCTCTCAAGTGGAAGTAAAACATTCCATGGCACTATTTCAAAGAAGAGCAGGGGAGTTCTCCCCGGTGTCCTGGTCAATATTTATCCCTCAATCAATATCACAAAACATCCAGCCATTATCATATTGCTGTTTGTGGGAGCTTGCTGTGCGCAATTTGGCTGCTGCGTTTTCTACATTACAACATTTCAAAAGTACTTAATTGGCTGTAAAGCACTTTGAGACGTCCAGTGGTCATGAAGAGCACTACATACATGCAAGTCTTTCTTTTTTGTTAAAGTTGCTATATAAATGCTGGTTGTTGTTACAAATAGATTAACCATCTGTTAAAGTAAAGGACAGAGGAGATTGATAGGAAGGCACTCAAGGGCTGATATTCCAACGAGAGTGGCCTGTCGCAATCCTCCCTGTCCTGTTGCAAAATCCCAATCATGCTGCTCATAACTTTATATCCATGGATGGCAGCAGCAAGACCCAGGAGAAACAGCATCCAGAGAGTTGAGTGTCATTTCCAGATCACTTGTCTGTCTTACCCTGTCACTTCCTGTTTTCAGTCATTCACATTACCGCAGTTGGATGAACAGCTGCTTTTTTTTTGAAAAACTGGGAGGAGGTGTGAAAGCAATGAGTTGTCAAACAAAATTAACTTCAGACTGGAGATTATATCAGGAATGCCAGGGAGGGATGAGAGCTTTTTGAAAGCTAAACACCAGTGAATTATGTTGATTGTATTTTTCATCAACTACAGGTCCTCAGGGTCTTGTTTTTGTACGGTGTTGGATGAGACGTTAAACCAAGGCCCGGCCTGTACTCTCAAATGAACGTAAAAGATCCCACAGTCACTACTTCGAAGAAGAGTTGGGGAGTTCGCCCCAGTGTCCTGAACAAATATTTATCCCTCAACCAATATTACTTAAAAAAAATTATCTGATCATTTATCTCATTTCTATATGTGGGATCTTGCTGTGCACACGGTGGCTGTTACTTGGATTTCAAAATTGTGGAGCACTTTGGGACGTCCTTAGGTAATATGTAAATGCAAGTTCTTCCATATATATCCACACAACAAAAGTGATTGACACTAGCACTATATCATAAAATACTCACTAATTATCAATAGCATTGCTAACTACTGAATCACAGAATAATACAGTGCATTAGAGGCCCTTCGGCCCATCGAGTCTGCACCGATGCATTAAAGACACCTGACCTGTCTACCTAATCCCATTTGCCAGCATTTGGCCCTTAGCCTTGAATGTTATGTCGTGCCAAGTGCTCATCCAGGTACTTTTTAAAGGATGTGAGGCAACCCGCCTCTACCACCCTCCCAGGCAGGGCATTCCAGACCGTCACCACCCTCACCAATGGGTAAAAACGTTCTTCCTCAAATCCCCCTTAAATCTCCTGCCCCTCACCTTAAACTTGTGACCCCTCGTAACTGAACCTTCAACTAAGGGGAACAGCTGCTCCCTATCCACCCTGTCCATTCCCCTCATAATCTTGTACACCTCGATCAGGTCACCCCTCAGTCTTCTCTGCTCCAGCGAAAACAACCCAAGCCTATCCAACCTCTCTTCATAGCTTAAATGTCCCATCCCCGGCAACATCTTGGTGAATCGCCTCTGCACCCCCTCCAATGCAATCACATCCTTCCTATAATGTGGTGACCAGAATTGCACACAGTACTCCAGCTGTGGCCTTACCAAAGTTCTGTACAACTCCAACATGACCTCCCTGCTTTTGTAATCTATGCCTCGATTGATAAAGGCAAGTGTCCCATATGCCTTTTTCACCACCCTATTAACCTGCCCTTCTGCCTTCAGAGATCTATAGACAAACATGTCAGGGTCCCTTTGTTCCTCGGAACTTCCCAGTGTCAGGCCATTCATTGAATACTTCTGTGTCACATTACTCCTCCCAAAGTGTATCAACTCACACTTTTCAGCGTTAAATTCCATCTGCTGCTTTTCTGCCCATTTGACCATCCCGTCTATATCTTCCTGTAACCTAAGACATTCCACCTCACTGTTAACCACTCGGCAAATCTTTGTGTCATCCGCGAACTTACTGGCCTTCCGACAGTGCAGCAATCTCTCAGTACTATGCTGGAGTGTCAGTCTTGACCCACAAGGAAACATGCAAGGAACCCAGCAATGATTTCCATCCTCCAAGGCTTGGCATCTTCTCAGTACTTTCCTGCAGCAACACAGCTGAGATCAAGAACTCAGCACAGCATGCAATCGAGCTGCTATCTCACAATCTGGGCAGCAGCACTGTATTGAAGAACAGTTGTCCTCTTTATTATAATAGCCAAATGCACCAAGTCTGGCAATGTAACAGTGGATGACAATGTGCATAGAATGCCAGTAACCAAACTTACTGGGCACGGAATAACTCAGTGCATCCAAATCTTCACCATATCACAAAAAGGATATTGGGGTCCTGGAGAAGGTGCAAAAAGGTTTCACAGGTATGGTACCAGAATTGAAAGGTTATAACTATCAGGGAAGACTGAACAGGCTGAGACTCTTTTCTCTAGAAAAGAGAAGACTGAGGGGTGACCTGATCTTTAAGATTATGAAGAGATTTGACAGGATAGACATGGAGAAGATGTTTCCACTTGTGGGGGAGACCTGATCTAAAGGACTTCAATATAAGACGGTTGCTAATAAATCCTATTGGGAATTCAGGAGAAACTTCTTGACCCAGAGCAGAGTGAGAATGTAGAACTTGCTATCACAGGAAGTGGTTGAGATGAATAGAGGTATTTAAGGGTAAGCCAGATAAACAAATGAGAGAGAAAGAAATGGAAGGGTATATTGATGGGGTGAGAGGTGGGAGGAGGCTCATGTGGGGTATATACACTGGCATAGACCATTTGGGCCGAATGGCCTGTTTCTGTGCTGTACTTTCTGCATAATTCTATGTAAAACATCGCATTATGATGCTAGGCCAGTTCTTTTTGGTGCAGATGCACAGAGCACCCTGTAGAGCAGTGATTCCATCAGGGCTGCTCCACCATTCCATTCCTGGCCTCACTTTGAATGTGGGCCATGGAGACCAGAAAGTTCATGCTTAAAGTGCCATCCAGTGCCAATCTCAGCCAGTGGTACTATAATTCCCATCTTCACCTTGGGCTAGGGAGCTGAGAATTATGCTGGCATTTCCCTATTCCCATCCATTATCATGCTGGCAAGTGCATATGAGCAGGCATCGGCTGACGACTGCAGGGGGATGGGGGTGGTGGTCAGGTTTGGATGTGCTGCCCTCCACAGACAGATACACTGGTGATGGAGAAAAGCTGTGCAGACGGGAGGCAAGAGAACATGGAACTTGAGTCAGCACCTTCCACAGTAGCTGAAAAACTAGCCATGAGGAAATTGTGTCGGCCACCGTAACACTCAATTATTGATAGAAAATTTGATTACAAATAAAGATTAACAAGACAAAAAAAAAATCAGCAAGCACAGCATAAGGAGTGATCTTTGAGCGATGATGCAACAATGTTGTTCGAGATGGTCGAGCCACCTGACTCTCCTCATAAAATATCACTCAAGGGGTTGGTGGACTATCTATTTTTTAATAGTGCCTCAGGCGAAAGGTACTATTGTGCACTAATGGTCTCATAATCTGGAAGAAATTATTCCTCGTCTGATGTCTAGCTTTTTTATTATTTAACTTTATCTTCCAACTTTTCTTGTGAAGCTTCCAACTGCGGTGTGTCTCGGGCTACCTTAAAGATTCTGTGTAAATGTTCGTTACTGTTGTTGTGAATGTACATTAACTAATTGTTACAGCACCATTGCAGCATACAAAGTAACAGCAGAGAAACAGGTCATTTGACAGATATGTAGAGCGGTTCCAAACTTGCCCCATGCTCTCCCTGGGTGCAATGTCTCTTGCTCAATGTCAAATGCTGTTGTTCCCCTTAAAAGATACAATGATCCTACAGGCCTCCTACAGGCTGGGACTAACCTCTGCTTTGCCGTCCTGAGGGGTGGAACTTAGTGAAGAAAACTAAAAATGGTAGCACCTGACAATCCGCTATCTATAAAGAAATAACTTTCATTTATATAGCACCTTTCACAACCTCAAGATGTCTCAAAGCACTTTACAACCAATGAGATACTTTTGAAGTGTAATCACTGTACACTGTAGGAAATGCAGCAGCCAATTTTGCACACAGCAAGCTCCCACAAACAACAATGTGATAATGACAAGATCATCTGTTTTTTTTAATTGATATTACTTGAGAGATAAATATTGGCCCAGGACACCAGGGAGAACTCCACTGCTCTTTTTGAAAAGAGTGCCCGGGGGATCTTTTATTTCTACCTCAGAGGGCAGACAGCCTTGGTTTAAAGTCTCATGCTAAAGACGGCACCTCTGACAGTGCAGCACTCCTTCAGTACTGCATTGGGAGAGTCAGCAAGGATCAGTAAGGAAAGGCATATAACATTTCTTTCAACAGACCCACTGCATAGCAACTGGTATGAATGCGGGCCAATGTTTAGATAAGTGAATTTTCATTTATTGATCGCAATCTAACAGTCTGTTATCCTTTCACACTCTGAAGAATCTGAGTTTTTTTTTCTTTCATGGGATGTGGGTGTCGCTGGCAAGGCCAGTGTTTGTTGCCCATCCCTAATTGCCCTTGACAACTGAGTGGCTTGCTAGGCTATTTCAGAGGGCAGTTAAGAGTCAATCACATTGCTGTGGGTCTGGAGTCACATGTAGGCCAGACCAGGTAAGGACAGCAGATTTCCTTCCCTAAAGGACGTTAGTGAACCAGATGGGTTTTTACGACAATCAATGATAATTTTATGGTACCATTACTGAGACTAGTTTTCAATTCTAGATTTTTATTAATCAATTGAATTTAAATTCCACCAGCTTTCATGGTAGGATTTGAACCCATGTCCCCAGGACAGTAGCCTGGGCCTATAGATTAGTAGCCCAGTGACATTACCGCTATGCCACTGTCACCAACCACCACCACCCCCCCTCCCCACAAGGGCATGTAGGAGGTGCCATTGCCTGTGTTGGATAGGTTACAATGGAACCATAATCGGCCATCTCGCTCTCCACAGAAGATATCAGGTAACTGGGTATCATTAACCATACCCACTTGAAGTAGGCTGAGATAAATGCACTGAAATGTTGTTACTGAGCAGATGATGAAGAGTTGACTCAAGTCACCTAGCGTGTTGAGTGAATGGTTCGGCCATATAGTTCTCAGTGACTCTGCTTTCAAATAGTCATTTTCCAAAACTGTACCTGAACTAATAATCATTTCTTCAATCTCTTTGACAGTGGACTGAGAGACCATATACAAATCACTATGTTACTATATTTCTACCCTCCCCAGAATTCCACATTCCTCCATCTCTGGCCTCTTTCACAGCCCCAACTCCCTTTGTTCCACCACTGGTGATGTGTCTTCAGCTATCAAGGCCCTAAGCCCTGGAATTACTTCCCTAAACCTTCTCCACCTCTCTCTCCTCCTTTAAGACGCTATGTAAAAGCTACCTCTTCGACCAACCAAATCAGGCATGATGCAAAGTTGGCCACCGATTCGCCATGACTCTGTTTCACATAACAGGTGAAGACCATATCAACCCCAGAGACCTGAAATGCCTTCTGCAGGAGAACAGTCACCAAAAAGACTGCAGAGGTTGAAGGATGAAAGCCACCACCACCGTCTAAGGAGGGGCATAGTTCACTGGTTAGGCCTAAGCTAGAGTATTGTGTTCACTTCTGAGCACCGCGCTTGAGGAAGGGTGTCAAGTCCTCGGAGAGGTTGCAGAGGAGATTTGCTAGAATGGTAGCAGGGATGAGGGTGGTTAGGTGGTGGTACTGGGGACATTGGGGTTGTTCTCCTTAGAGCAGAGAAGGTTAAGAGGAGATTTAATAGAGATTCCTAGATTGCAACGGTGACTAAACTTCAAAAGCATTTAATTGGCTGTAAAGCGTTTTGGGACATCCTTAAGATCTTAGAGTCATACAGCACAGAAGGAGGTCATTTGGCCCATCTAGCCTGTTCCAGTTCTGCGAAAGAGCAATCCGGTTAGTCTCACTCTCACTTTTCTTTTCCCATATTCCCCTGCAAATTTCTCCTTTTTAGTTATACACCCTTTTGAATTGGCCATGATATAAATACAAGTTTTTCTTTCTATGCTCATGTTCCTGAAGGGTTCTGATACAGCGCGTAGGGAGATTGCCACTGACAGGGGGATTGATGACCAGAGAACACTGATGGAAGATAATAAACAAATAAGGCCACGGGGAGATGAGGAGAGTTTTTTTATGTGGCGTTATGGTCTGGAATACACTGGACGTAGATTAAATAATAACTTTCAAAAGGGAATTGGATATACGTAAAAAGGAGAAATTTGCCAGGCTACGGGGAAAAAGCAGGGGAGAGAGGGACTAATTGGACAGATCTTTCAGAGAACCAGCACAGATGTGATGGGCCAAATGGCCTTCTTCTCTGCTGTATCATCCTATATCATGTCCCATTTTGATCAGCTTAGCCAGATATTCAACAATGTAATGCGCAGTGGGACCCGTATAACTCCCAAGTTAACAGCAGCAGCTGCCTTACTGTCCTGCAAAATTATCTCGGTCCCTGCTCATGCAGCAGCCTGAATTCTATCCTTTCAACACCTGGTCAATTCCGAGGGAGGCCCACTGATGTTACAGAAAAAGCCAGAAAGGAATGTCAGATGGAATGTGAAATCTGTGTACTTTTCACCTTTTTGCCATCTTAGTAAACTTTTCAGTGATATTTAATAAATAAATGATGGTTTGACGTTTACACATCACCCCTGTGCTCACTGACCCACACTGGCTCCCAGTCTGGCAATGCCTCGATTTTTAAAATCCTTATCCTTTGTTTTCAAATCCCTCTGTGGCCTCGCCCCCTCCCTATCTCCTCCATTCCTACAGCACCCCAAGATCGCTGCCCTCCTCCAATTCTGGCCACTGACCAGAATTTCATCGCTCCACCACTTTCTGCCTAGGCCCAAAGCTTTGCAGTTACCTCCCTAAATCTCTCTGCCTTTCTCTGCTGTTTTAAGGCACAGCTTAAAGCTACTTCTTTGATCAGGTGTTTGGTCACCTGTCCTAATATCTCTTTATTTGGCTCTGTGTCAAATTTTGTCAGATTCTGCTCCTCTGAAGCCCTTTGGGACCTTTTAAACTGCATTAAAGCGGCTTTATAAATGCAATGTTGTTGTTGTAGTAAAGCACTTTGGGACATCCGGCAATCGTGAAAGGCGCTATATAAATGCAAGTTCTTTCTTTCTAATACAGGGAAGCTTTAGAGCAGCTGATTGATCGCAGGAGGTCACTGAGTTCAGAGTTGGCTTTGTGCTGTGGGATGCTGGCAGAATCTGCTCTGGAATCGGGGGGCTGGGCTTGGAACAGCTGAACCTAGAGGCGGACAGCTGCATTCCATTCAACCCAGCAGATGTGGCTCCAGATATCGGCTCTGCTTTTTATGGTTCATGAAACCTTGCCGTAACTGATCCTTATCCGTAGTGGGATGGTTTGTTTTTACTGCAGGAAGTGTTTTTTTTATGTATGTTAAAGTGAGGGGGGCTGTAATTGGAGCAGCCCCTCATCCTTCCCCTCTCGCCAATCCCTGGTCCCCCTCCTCCCCTCCCCCTTTATGCTACCTCTCCCCTCCACCCCTCCTCCTCCTCCTCACTCTCCCCCATTCACCTCCCCATCTCCACCCACATCACCATCACCCTTCTCCTGCACCCTCCCCACCCCCCTCCACAACCCCTCCCACCCCCTCCAGGTACAAAATGACATGAATGAAAAGAGAACCCAGATAAATGTTTGGTTATTAAAGTTCATCATGGGTTATTGAAGGAAGCAAAGATCAGTTTCCAACAGTAACAACGATTAAAGAAATTGGTATTTAACGACTAAAACAAACCATTTATTCTCTTTCTGATTTGCAGTGACATTGGACGTGCTTTTAGAGTCATAGAGAGATACAGCACTGAAACAGGCCCTTCGGCCCACCGAGTCTGTGCTGACCATCAACCACCCATTTATACCAATCCTACATTAATCCCATATTCCCTTCCCTCAATTCTGCTGCCACTTACCTACACTAGGGGCAATTTACAATGGCCAATTTACCTATCAACCTGCAAGTCTTTGGCTGTGGGAGGAAACCGGAGCACCTGGTGGAAACCCACGTTGTCACAGGGAGAACTTGCAAACTCCGCACAGGTAGTACCCAGAACCAAACCCAGGTCGCTGGAGTTGTGAGGCTGCGGTGCTAGCCACTGTGCCGCCCTAAATTTTACCTACTCTCCCACCTCATCTTGCCTGATGGAAAGCAGACTGGTGGGGGTTTTCAGGGGTAGGGCAGTAATAGAGCAGGAGAGGAGAGGATCTACCCAATCCTTTTCTGCTCCGATCTGACAGACTGCAATTTTAAATTGTAAGCCTCACCCTAAACCGGTGAAGTCCTCTTTAAATATGCAGATTGGGCTCTGATGATGTCATCTGGAGACCAAAGTAGGTGTGGGTGCAGTGATGGCTTCCCCATCGAGCAAAATCTTTGGGAGCTGTATTGTGTAGCAGAAGAGAGTCCAGCATGTTAAGGTTTTTGTAATAAAATGCTGGAAATACTCAGCAGGTCAGGCAGCAACTGTGGAGAGAGAAGCAGGGTTAACGTTTCAGGTCAGTGATCCTTCATTAGAACTGGCAAAAGTTAGAGATGTCACAGCTTTGAAGCAAGTGAAAGGGGGGGGAGGGTAGAAAAAGAACAAAAAGGAAGATCTGTGATTAGAAGGCAGGGGAGATTAAATGACAAAAGGGTTCATGGTGCAAGGCCAAAGGGAGTGGTAATGGGACAAGTAAAGAAACAAAAGATGTGTCTGGAAGAGGGGCGAATGGCAGGATCATGAACAGCTGCCGTCCGGGAGCAAAGAAAATAGGAGAGAAAAATGAAACAAAATAGGGTCAGGGATTACGATCTAAAATTGTTGAACTCAATGTTGAGTTCAGAAGGCTCTCAAGTGCCCAGTCAAGTTAATCAACACAGACAAACACTTTTAAGTCTTGACATGTTCTTGGTCAGGCCAAGTCCATAACGTTTTTGTAATTTTGCTCATGCCTCCTTCTAGGCTGGGAAGGGTAGGAGTTCTCCTCTTTGGCCTGCTACAAGGAAACCTTGGAATGCTCTAGCTCTGGGCTTTCCTCCCTCAACCCCACTGAACCCCACTCAACCCCCCAGCACTCTCCCCTCATCATTTAACTGACTGCCGGGGACAGATTTCATGGATCTCGGGCTGCAGCCTCCTGCCTCCTGAACTCATCAAGGTACATAGTGACAGTGTTCTAATAATAGATTTAGTAAAATAGGAACACCAGACGACCATTCAGCCCTTTGAGTCTGTTCTGCCATTCAGTTAGATCATGGCTGCTAGGTATCTTAATCCTTATTCCATAACCCTTATTACTCATGTTTCGATGTCCTCACCAACGAGGAAAACATGACCGTCTCTAAACCACCAGTCTCATAACATGGAAACTGAAATAGAGCAGCAAATAGAGATATAAGGTGCGAATAAGACTGAGGTATTAGGGGTTTAAGGACTATTGGCCTACAGGCCTCAGCTTGGACCATGCCACTCTCTTTATTGGTGACTTCCATTGTTAATGAAGTATAACAGTTACAGTTTCTCCAACAAGGTGTTAAGAGTATAGTCTATATTCAGGAACAACTTACAGAAACCAGTGAATCACCTCAAAATAGTCAGCATAGTCAAATCACTTTAAAGTCTTGACACGTTCTTGGTCTGGCCAAGTTCATTAAGTAATGGCTTTATTACACAACACACAATCTGTGTTTGACAGGCATTGGCAGCCATTGTGTTGGCTGTGTCTCAGTGGGTAGCACTTCCTTGCCTCTGAACAGGAAGGTTGGGACTTCAAGACCCTCCCCAGAAATTTGAGTATAAAAATCTAGGCTGGTGCTCCAGTGTGGTACTGAAGGAATGCTGCACTGTCATAGGTGCTGTCTTTAGGACGAGATGTTAAACTGAGGCCCCATCTGCTCTCCCAGGTGGATGTAAAAGATCCCTTGGCACTATTTCAAAGAAAAGCAGGGCAGTTATCCCCAGCGTCTTGCCCAATATTTATCCCTGATCCAACATTACAAACAAAACATTATCACATTGCTTGTTTGTAGGAGTTTGCTGGATGCAAATTGGCTTCACAGCAGGGACTGCATTTCCAAAGTACTTTATTGGCTGCAAAGCACTTTGGGACATGCTGCAGTAGTGAAAGGCACTATATAAATGCAAGTCTTTCTGTCTTACTAGTCTCAAATTTTCGTTCAGCTTTGCCGATAGAGCTTAAGTCGTTGCTTGTTGCTTTATGTACTTCACAGCACTGGATGCTGACAGGAGTTTTCCAATACATCATTGAACAATTGGTCACGGGTGCCAGCCAAACTTACAATGACAACACGATACTTGCACTGCTGGGCAATATAAGCCACATTGGACTTCATCAGATGAGGCCTGGAGCCTATTGGATGGAAAGATAATCTTCAATTGAGCATTGCCCTCATGCATTTCGATAGAACTGAACTAATTTTTTCAGACTTGGAGTAGTACAGGGATGCACCAAGGTGGCATTTTTATAAGCTTCTGGCAGCAATGTTCGAACGTTGCACAAGTATTTGTGAATTTATGAATGACCCTGGAATTTTTAACACATAAACTGCACACTTGAAAGTTTAATGAGGTCATCGCATGTAGCACAGCTCCTCCTCGCAGCTCTGCCACATGTATAAAATATTGTTCGCAAAAATATTTAAAGGGCACTCTTGGTACAAACCGCCATTATAGACATCATAGTTGGGGACTGATAATATGAACACTTTGCATGGGACCAGTCAGACTTAACTTGGCTTTGATTTTTGCTTTCAGAATAAAAAATGTCTGTACCACTTTCCAAACACTTTTCGCAAACCATCAAACTCTGCTTTTTTTTATTAAATAATGTAAAAAGTTATGATTCATGCACCAGGAAGCAAAATGAGCAGCTAGAGCGGATTTGGAAAGCCTTTGTCTGTTTTTATTTTATTCATTCTCGAGATGTGGCCTGATTGCTTTGAGTAGGTGAAGGTGAGTTCACTCAATCCCTTCAAAGAGCAATGAAGATTCAACCAGGTTGGTGTGGGACTCTTTTTTTCATTCGTTCATGGGATGAGGGCATCACTGGCACAAATAAGCCCAGGTTTCAATTCCTTAAAGAACCAGTAGGGAATTTAACAGCAATCTGACAGCTTCAGATTCTCATTTACTGAGGTCAGCATTTTATTTCCAGCTTTTTAAAATTTTCTGAATTCAGGAGAAGGATTCTGGCCCTGATATGGGGGGGTGAACGGAAGCGGGCGGGTGTGGAATTTCTAGACGCCAGCCAGGGAGCCAGTTCCCCGCCATGATCCCGTGTGCTGGCCATTTTCCTGGAGGCCAGATCGGGTGAGGAATGGCTACCGACCCGCAAGTGGCAGGTAGCTTGTTAATGCAATTAAAAGGAAAATTGAGGCCATTGATCAGAGGCCAACTGGAATTTTACAGTTAGCTGCCCCTCCCCTCCCTCGCAACCCCCCCCACCCCCAACTGCAGATGGGTGAGAATGAAAGTCGCGGGCAATTTGGGTGCCACTCTCCCACACATTTCCACCTTCACCATAACATGGTTGGAACCTGCTGCCAAAAAATGACTCAACTCTTAGCAGCCCTCAGCATTAACGGTCTCTGCTGGGGCACAGTACTCCGAAACTCTTTCCCAAATCTCACTGAAGATTTCCCACCTTCACAGACCTTATCTGCACTTCCAGATCCTGCGAATGCCTCACAGTACCAAATTGGACAATATATAGTTGTGTAGGGAGTGCCTAATTTGTTTGATGCATCTACTGGAGTGAAAGATCTGTATCTATCGAGAATTCTGTCCCCGCCACAAACCCGGTTCCCTAGCCACAGACTCCATCCCTGTTCTTGGCAACTGTCTGAGGCTGAATTTGACTGTTCACAAACTTGATGTTGTACTTGACACCCTGATGAGCTTGTGATCACATATCCTGTATACCCCCAGAACTGCCTGCCTCTGTAACATTGCCCAGCTTCACCCCTGCCTTAGCTCAGCTCTTGCGGAAACCATCATCCATACTTTAGTTCGGGCTAGACTTGACTATTCCAACACTTTGCTGACTAACCTCCCATTTTACACCCTCCAAAAATCTGATACCTGTGTCCTAACTCACATCAAGTACTGTTCATCCATCACCCCTGTGCTCGTTGACTTACATTGGAGTCCGGTCCAGCAACACCTCAATTTTAAAACTCTCATCCTTGTTTTCAAATCCCTTCATGGTCTTGCCACCTCCCCCAACTCTACAACCTCCAAGATCTCTGCACTGCTCCAATTCTAGTCACTTGCACATCCCCCATTTTAATCACTCCACCATTGGTGGCTGTGCCTTTAGCTACCTGTGCCCTACACTCTGGAATTCCTTCCTTAAACCTCTTGTCTCTCTATCACTCTCTCTCCTGCTTTAAGACTCTCGTTAAAATCTATCTCTTTGACCAAGCTTTTGGTCAGCTATCCTAATATCTCCTTATGTGGTTTGGTGTCAAATTTAGTTTGATAACACTCTTGTGAAGCACATTGGGACATTTTAGGACATTAAAAGTGCTTTATGAATGCAAGTTGGTGTTGTTTATCTACTGGGAATTGAAGATATATACGCTCTATCTTTCAGCTGTGCAGGATAAGTATACCGCATCTATTAGAGGTAGAGGATATTTACGTTTCCTGTAAAAGGAAGAGAGAACTTGCATTTATATAGCACCTTTCACAACCTCAGGATGTCCCAAATTACTTTGCAGTCGATGAAATATTTTTTGAAGTATGGTCACTGCTGTAATGTGGAAAATGCAGCAGTCAGTGTGAGCACAGCAATCTCCCACAAACAGCCTGATTCCTAGATGTCGTGTGTCAATCACAGCAGTTAAGCAATGCAGCAGCCAACGGTCTTGTCACACGAACAGTGTCTGTGGGACAGAGACCCTTCTGCAAGAGGCAAATAAGGTCTCGGGAATTAATACGGTTTTATCTGAAGGCCTTGAAATATTATTCAAATATTAGTAGTCAAAGACCAAATAGAAATGACCTTTCAACATCCCAGTATTCCTCTCTCATGGCCAGCGCTGTCCAATATATTCCTTCGTGATGTATGATAAACCTTCTGTGGAATTAATTGTGCCTCCAGTGAAGTAGCTGCTATTTTTTAAAAGGCTAAATGGGAAGCAGGAAAATAGATCATAAATACACTGTGAAGGAAATAAGGTCTTTGTTGGTACATCAGCCAGTTTAACTGGTGTAAAATAGCAGCAGTGACGATTCTTGATATAAACATTTCAAGCTGTACAAATGACATGAAAGCCACGTTGATCTCACCCTTGTTTGATTCCAGGGCAGGTGCTGCTCAATAAACACCCAGCACCTTGTGTTTTTGAGTCTTTGAGGATTGCCTTGCCAGCAAGCATGATGCTCTTGACAAAATGTTGCTTTCAAACAGGAGGACTGTCACAAAAAGGAAATCATTGGAAAAACTTCTCACTCTTCATTTATGGAATTGCTAAGCTCAAGAGAAAAGTCAGGACATTGGTGAGAGTGAATGAAAACAGTAGAAAGAGAACCACCAGAAATTTCCTCTGAGGGGCGTTGTCCTAATGGGGCTCCGTAACCAGCAGAAGATCACAGTAGATCTTGTACAAGCATAGACAATGTCTCTGCTGAAATGGCGGCAAAGTTACTGTGGGGACAACCTTGGCTCGAGGGCTGAATGGCCTACTCTTATATTCCTATGTTACCCCCAGAGGTAATTCAGCCCCCAATGAGTGCAGTTCGATGAGGGGACTATGTATTGCAGCTGCAACAACCCTCAAGAACCCAACACCCAACAAGGGCCCCTGGGCACTCTATCCTCCAACCTCCACCACTGGTACACTGTGACTGCAGTGCCAATATCTGCAGGAGACACTGCAGCAATTCGCCTTGGTTTCATCAACAACACCTCAAAACCCCATGGTCTCTGTCACTTAGAAGGACATGAACAACGATATGGAAACACCACCACCTCCAAGTTCCCCTCCAAGTCACACACCATTCTGACTTGGACATATATCCCTGTTCCTTCATCATTGTCGAGTCACGTTCCTGGAGTTGCATACCCAAAGCCATTGTGGAAACACCCTCAGCAATAGTTCAGGCAGATGGTACACCATCATCAGTCTCTAAGGGAAACTGACGATGGGCAATAAATGCAGCTTTGCCAGTGATACCCACACCACACGAACAAATTTTTCAAAAATAGCCATCAATACTTAACACACTAAGGGGTGTTAGGATACACAATACTTTATCACAAAGAGCCAATCAAATGCAACATTTAAGAGCGCACTACATAAAACCATGAAGAAAAAATGTAAAAGGATAGAGTTAGAGAGCAGCGAAATTGGAATTAGAGTAGATGGCTTCAATAGGGAAGGGGCTAGTGCATTCCACTGACACCAGTTTATAGCCTCCTTCCCTACTGAAATTGTATGATTCTTTAACTGCAAGAGCTTTGTAGCCAGGATAATTGATGCTGTTGAGGAAATAACAAGCTTTATTGTGGACTGCTGTTGAATGCAACCTGTAGGACGGGCCAGCAAGGACGATGTCACGCAATTAGAATTAATAGCGGGGCAGAGGCTTTTAGTATCAAGTTTATGGAGTAGTGGAAGGGGGCAGCATGAACATGCCCATAAATATCGCGGATATGTGGAGTCAGGAGTCCAGCTCATTAAAGATCAATGCTTTGATTCAATGTCCTGAGGGCTGCTGGATTTAGTCTTGCACTTTGATTAATCAGACTCATTTGACTGTCTGGGTGATGTTGCCAAGCTGTTGCAGCTGTTCCTTCATGATCTGGTTGGAGACTGGATGTTGTTTAGTCTGTCCTCACTTTCTCTTGCCCTCATGGAAACTATACCTCATCTGCACATGTGAATGATCGACCAGCACTGGCACTCTATCAAAGGCATTCAAACATTCCTGCTATGCCTTTGTGAGGCAATTCTCTATAGCAGACCTACAACCCAGAGCAGAGAGCAAACACCCCTTTTTCTTTCCAGCGCAGTTCTT